>NC_041386.1:446508354-446606122 GCF_002162155.2 Triticum dicoccoides
CCGCAGCTCCGGCGCCGCCCCGCTCCGGCTGGCCCCCTCCTCAACTCCGGCCATCGCCCGCTCTATTCCGGTGTAGTTCCCGGCGATCCCGATCCAGGCTACAGTAAACACTAGATCTAGCCGGGGTTGACCTTCTCCCTCTCTCCCAGTTATTTTATGCATTCTTCGTCATATCATAACTCATCAACCGTGGCTCCGTTTTGGGCGTGTAGCATATCAATTGTTCGTCTCAACGAGTACTTCTTTTCATCTCATTGCATCATGTTCATTTGAGCTCATCTTGATGCCCTAAATGTTGTTGCAAGAGTGCTAGTTTATGTTAGTTTTAGACTCTTATCAGTAATTGGACTTTTGTCATTTTTGCCATGATTGATGTGTGCCTCCTATGAACTTGAGCCCTACATGTGTTTTGAATTATGCCATGCCATCTTTACAGGGGTGTATGCCATGTATTTTTATGATCTCTGTGGTGACTAGCACAAGCATGCCAAATAGCTCTCGTAATGTTGCTGATTTCAGTTGTCCTGTCAATATTTTTATGCCATGTATTCATGTTGCTACCAGGTGATCCGTGCCTCTTTTGAGCATGATCAGTAAGGATGTTTTGTAGATATGATTGTGATCTATCCATCCATGTCTTTGTTTGCAATTATGGAGCACCCTAGGTTAACTCAATCGAGCTCTACTTTTGCTATAAAATGTTCCTGGCAGAATGTTTACGTGTTAAGCATTTTTGCCGAGGTTGTTGTAGTTGATCCATGCATGCTATGTTGTTGTTCTTGCCATGTTTAGCTTCTATGACATGTCTACTTGCTGGGTGTATGCTTAGTTTTTCATGCAATGCTTTGTGGTGAGTGCATCGATCTCGTAAATATGCCTACTTGATATATGTTTTGCCATGCTCCAGTTTTCTACTAAGTCTGAATCTGTTAACGATAATTGCTATGTTCACATGGTTGCCATTGTATTTTCTGATCCCTTTTGGCTTATGGTCAGTAAGGGACTTTTGTTGTATGCTTTGAGTAGCTTCATGCCGTGCTTTTCTTTGTCATGATATGTTCCTGTAGCATGTTGTTACCGTGCTCTAAACATTGCTTCCTGATGTTAAATTCCTGACTTGTTATTTTCACGAAGTCTGTAACCTGATATCTTTTGGACTTTTGCCATGCTTGTTTGATCCTGCTATTGAGTGAATTAGCCACAGCTCAGTGTTCATCTTTTGTCAAGCATCTTGAGTGGATCTCTGCCATGTATTTTGTTGATATGTTAGAGTGCTGTTGCATGTTGTTCTTGATGCATTTAGATGGCCTCGTGCTGTTAATCGCAGATCGTGCCATATTTGTTTTGCTTGCCATTTGCAAACCGTGAATCCGATTCCGGTGATCTTTATATCGATTTCGACCGATATCAACTCATCTTTCTAGTGGCACTCTTGGTTTTACAAGTTGAGGCCTGGTTCAATCTTTCCTTTCTGAAACATGCATATGCATCACATATCACATCCCGTATAGCATGTCATGTTTTGCATCATGTTGCTTGTGCATTGCACGTGGTTGATTGTGTCTCCCTTTGCTTGTGTTCTTGCTTTGGGTAGAGCCGGGAGACGAGTACGTGATCGAGGAACCCGTTGAGTATGCTTACGAGGATCAAGCTAACGTCAACTCAGAGAACTTTGCAGGCAAGATGACCATACCCTCGAAATCACTTCTATCTTTGCTTGCTAGATGCTCGCTCTTTCGCTATGCCTATGCTACGATACCTACCACTTGCTTTTCATGCCTCCCATATTGCCATGTCAAACCTCTAACCCACCTTGTCCTAGCAAACCGTTGTTTGGCTATGCTATCGCTTTGCTCAGCCCCTCTTATAGCGTTGCTAGTTGCAGGTGAAGATTGGAGTTTGTTCCTTGTCGGAACATGTTTATTGTTGGGATATCATTATTATATCTTGTCTATTTTAATGCACCTATATACTTGGTAAAGGGTGGAAGGCTCGGCCTTATGACTTGTGTTTTGTTCCACTCTTGCCGCCCTAGTTTCCGTCATACCGGTGTTATGTTCCTTGATTTTGCATTCCTTACACGGTTGGGTTATAATGGGAACCCCTTGACAGTTCACCTTGAATTAAACTCCTCCAGCAATGCCCAACATTGGTTTTACCATTTGCCACCTAGCCTCTTTTTCCCTTGGGTTTCCGGAGCCCGAGGGTCATCTTTATTTAAACCCCCCGGGCCAGTGCTCCTCTGACTGTTGGTCCAAACTAGAGCCCCTTGCAACGCCACCTCGAGGAAACTCGAGGGATGGTTTTAGTTGTACGGATTGCTTATCCGGTGTGCCCTGAGAACGAGATATGTGCAGCTCCTATCGGGATTTGTCGGCACATTCGGGTGGCTTGGCTGGACTTGTTTTACCTTTGTAGAGATGTCTTGTAACTGGGATTCCGAGTCTGATTGGATTGTCTTGGGAGAAGGAATATCCTTCATTGACCGTGAGAGCTTGTGATGGGCTAAGTTGGGACACCCTTGCAGGGTTATGAACTTTTGAAAGCCGTGCCCGCGGTTATGGGCAGATGGGAATTTGTTAATGTCCGATTGTAGAAAACCTAAAGCTTAACTTAATTAAAATGAATCAACAGAGTGTGTGGCCATGATGATCTCTTTTTGGCAGAGTCCGGGAAGAGAACATGGTCTCGTGTTATGCTTGAACGTAGGTTGTTCTAGGATCACTTCTTGATCATAGTTGTTCGACCGTGCCTTTGCCTTCTCTTCTCGCTCTCATTTGCGTATGTTATGCCACCATATATGCTAGTGCTTGTTGCAGTTCCACCTCATACCTTTTACCCTTCCTATAAGCTTAAATAGTCTTGATAGCGAGGGTGTGAGATTGCTGAGTCCCCGTGACTCACAGATTACTTCCAAAACCAGATGTAGGGACCGATGATACCGCTCCAGGAGATTCGACTGAGCTCAAGTGGGAGTTCAATGAGGACTTAGGACGATACTACGTTTCCTTTCCAGACGATCAGTAGTGGTGCCCAGTTGGGGCGATCGGGGACTTTGTCGCTTTTGGGGTTGTTCTTTATTTTGGTTCCGTAGTCGGACCTTGATTGTATCTAGATGAATGTAATGTTATTTATGCTATTGTGTGACGTGGCGAGTGTAAGCCAACTATGTACCTCTTTTCCTTATTCATTACATGGGTTGTTGTGAAGATTACCTCACTTGCGACATTACAATGCGGTTATGCCTCTAAGTCGTGCTTCGACATGTGGGAGATATAGCCGCATCATGGGCGTTACACCTGGGTACCCATAATGCTGGCAAGATGGTTAGCAAGCTTATTAACTTTCTCTTGTTCGGCGCTTAAATCCTCCAGCGCTTGTTGTTGCACCAAAAAGTATGCATCTGAATTCTGCAGGGACTTCCTCAGTCATTCGGCTTCGTGTTGCAACACATCGGATCGATGTCTTTCAACTTGAAGTTGAGACTCAAGAAGACGAACTGATCCAGGAAGCAAGTTTGAATAGCTTGTGCAAACAGTGGTGGCCAGTAACTCAAATACTACATCAAGATATGACTTTTGGGTTGTCTCACTGTCGTCAATATAGTTTTTATCAGCTTTCTTGGAGACCAACAGGGGTGTCTCACTATCTCGAACCTTATCTACATTACTTCCTTTACCATTGCATAATGGGGTACTCTTCTCCAATATTTTGTCCGCATTCTAAAAGACAAACAAGTAGACACCTCACAGGTTTACCATGTTGTGTGTGAAACTCATTTTGGTAAATCAGTTCAGTAGTAAAGTGGACAGGATAACAACATGAAACAAACATATATCTATGTACCATGGTCACTGTATGGTCTATATCAATCTAGTTTTTGTTGCCAAATCAAGATAAAGACACGGTTCAAATAATATTTGTTCAAGACAAAACAGAATAGACAGAATATAAGTGTGGGAAACTACAGAGAAATAACAACACTCGTAATGTGCATGACATGAGAACATAACTGTTTATTCAGTTGAAACTGAAATCAACATAGAGCAAGTTACAACCGCAAACCAGTTAAAGAAACAGGTTTAAAACATACCTGCTGCGCCATTGGAGTTTCAATTCCATCCTTCAAATTTGAAAATAGTTGGTATGAGTAAATAAGTGATGCAAGAGCAAAGGAGTATGAACCATAGCTACAGAACCTGGCCTGAGAACAATTCTTCTTCTGCTTTAAGCGTTGAGTTGGGATTCGGAGTGGTGGTCCTCGTGCTTTGGGCACTGCAGTTCCCTTACTAACTGCTCGTGTTTGGGTGCTCTGTGGTGGAGACAATGCCGTGTCAACTAGAACTGGGTTACTATCTGCTGGGGTTGGGGTTAGAAGGGGTGTAGCTGGTTCTCTGTTCAACTGGGTAGGGGTACAATCTGCGAGAGTCTGGGTTATGTGTGGTGGGGCTGGTTCTTGGGCAAGTACAACCGTGGTTCTATCTGCATCAACTGGTAGCACTATCTTTTCTGAAGACCGTGTTGTTACTCCCTTAGATACTGCCATCACCCTCTCCAATTCAAATGGCTGATAAACAAGAAAGTAATTGAATGTACATACATTGTATGATAACAGGTGCAATGGTTAGTGGGGAATAAAACATGGCATGAAATAATTCACATTTATGTTGTCTAACCAAACATGATAGCATGACACAATTTCACATATATGATGGCTAACTAAACAAGATAGCATTACACAATTTCACATATATGATGGCTAACTAAAAAGGATGGAAAGACATAGTTCAAAATATGATGACTATGTAAATAGGATGACATGATATAACTATATAATGTATTTATTAAATAGGTTGGCATGTTATAATTCACATACATGCCACCTATGGAAACATGATAACGTGATATAATTCATGGATATAATGACATAATTCAAAATATGATGAATGTAAACACTAAACAGGATGAGATGATATAACTATATGATGTCTTTATTAAATGGGTTGGCATGCCATAATTCAGATAGATGCTGCCTATGTAAACATGATGGCATGATATAATTCAAATATATGATTTATATACTAAGCAACTAAGCAGATGGCAATCGCATATATGATGTAAAAACTAAGCAATGCAAGACAACATGCATGACATGAGTAATATAACCCTGCCAAATTTGAGTATAGACCTCAGGGGGAAAATAGGACTGGTCATCAGTCTCTGAATCCTCCTCTGAGGAGCTATCTGTAACCAGCAAGATGCCTACTTCAGCAAGTAGCATTGTCTGCTCTGAATACCTTGTTTTCACTCCAGATACTTCCATCACTGCTTCAAATGGTTGATGCATAGGAAGAGTAGTTGAATATACAAACATTGTCGACAAATGGAACACGTAATACAAAAAAGGATAACATTATATAATTCACATATATGATGATTGGCTAAACAACATGGCATTTCATAATTCATATATATATAATGTGTTGCAACAAGATAGCATTGCATAATTCACATATATAATGTCTTGCAACAAGATGGCATTGCATAATTCACATATATGGTAATTAGACACTAAACAGGTGGCATTCACACAAAGCATGTCTAAACTATTCAAATGACATAGCAATTCAAGACACCATATGCACGATATGAGCAACATAACCCTGCCAAGTTAGAGCATACACCTCGGGGGGAATAGGACTGGTCATCTGTCTCTGAATCCTCCTCTGAGGATCTATCTATAACCAGCGAGATATGCACTTCGTCAGATAGCATAGTCTGCTCTAAGGACCTTGTTTTCACTCCAGAATTTTCCATCACCGTGTCAAATGGCTGATGCACATGAAGAGTAGTTGAATGTACTAACATTGTTGACAAATGTAATACGTAATGAAAAAAGAGGATGGCATGATATAATTCACATATAAGATGACTAGATAAGCAGGATGGCATTGCAAAATTCAGATATATGATGCTTGGCTAAACAAGATGGCGTTTATACAATAAAGAAACTAAACAGATGGCATTCACACAAAGCATGTCTAAACACATGACATATTTGATGTATAAAGTAAGCAATGCAAGGCACCATATGCATGATATTACCAACATCAGCATGCCAAGTTAGAGCGAAGACCTCAGGGGGTAAAGAGGAGTCATCTTCTCCGCCTGAATCCCCCTCAAAACAGTTTTCTTCCTCTTGATTACAATCCGAAATGGGTGGAGGGGGGCTGCCTTTTCACCCACCATGGAGCACTGTCTGCATGAAATTTTATTGCCATGCAAGGCTCGTCTCTTTTGCTCTACATGTTCAGTTCCATTATGTATAATAACTGACATGCATAGGAATAAAACATAGTGAGATTATGTAAGGAGTGCATGCAGAAATCCAGAGTGATGGTAGCAACCTGTGGATAGACCCAAAACCAATGATAGCAGGCAGATAATGGCTTCAGTTAATAATACAGATAATGGCTTCTTTACTATTTGTTTCCCACCCAACATGAAATGCATAGTAGACACCAGAGATTAACTAGATAGTAGGTAGATACTATTGATTGATGTCCTGATATGTACCCCACAACCAATTAAAAACTCAAGTTTGAGCATTTGTTTGGAGTTGACTCAGAGTCTAATCGGTGAATAGGACAATACATGTCAGGACCCCGACTCGATGTCACATTGATCTAGCCGGTAACACCTCATATCACTTTGCGGCCTCACGCACGGTATCCCCACGGGTGTCGCCTTACCTTTGCCCGGGACCGTTTGCGCCTTTTGGCTCACGTATATGATAGTGTCGCTAGCATCCATATGATAAGGAGCCCGGGCTGACATGACTAGTCGTAAACCCAAAGTGGCACAGACTTACAGGGACAGGCATCCATGACCCAGCTTCGAACATGTCGGTCATCAGCAAGTGGGTCCGGGCTGTAGCACTGGGCTAGCAGGACTCCGGTAAACCGGGCTGTAGCGGGCTAACAGGACTCCGGTACTCAAAGCGTGACATTTCCCCGAAGGGACAGACACAGGAACGAAGAAGGACACATGCCGGCCAGCCTAAGTGTTCCGGAGCAGTAGCAAGCTACCATGGCTCGGTGGAAACACTAGGAGACATTTCCCGGTAAGAGAGGCTACCAAGGATAAACAACTAGGTTGTCAGATCCCACACATACCAAGCATTTCAATAGCATACACACAATATGCTCGATATGTGCAAATACAACATGGCATCACAACATGACTCTACAACTCAAGTATTTATTCAGTAGGCTCCGAGGAGCGAGATATTACAAACAGGGGTCTCATGACCCAACACTCAGAGCATACAAGTCAAGGCACAAGCGGAAGCTATCATGTCTGGGTACAGACATCTATAAATGAAAAAGGCTGAGAAGCCTGACTATCTATCAGATCCTGCCGAGGGCACAAGATCGTAGCTGAGGTATCAAGCTAAACGTCGAAGTCCAAGCGGAACTACTAGTGAGACTGAAGTCTCTCTGCAAAACATAAAATAGGCAAACGTGAGTACAAATGTACCCAGCAAGACTTACATCAGATCTATCTACACATGCATCATTATCAACAAAGGGGATGGTGGAGTTTGACTGCAGCAAGCCAGCTTTGACTCGGTGGCTATCCTGAACTACGACTGCAAGTAACTCTTTTGAGGTGGCGCACACGAGTCCACATATTCACCATATCAATACACCACTATGGAACCGCTCCCGTCTCCCTACGAGAACGCCATCCATAGCACTCACGCTTATCTTGCGTATTTTAGAGTATCCACTTTCACTTGTCTATGAACTGATATAAGCAACCCAGAAGTCCTTTACCGCGGCCACGGCTATTCGAATAGATGATGTTAACCCTGCAGGGGTGTACTTCTTCACACACGCTCTCACCACTTACCGCCGTTTACACGACATGTACTCGGCAACCTTCAAGCGGAAGCCCAACGTGGGTGTCGGCCACGACCTACCTAATCACCTAAGTCTCTAGTCCAGGTTTATCGCCTATTCGGGTTCCATCCATGAGGAGATCCGGCCGGAGTTTCGCTCACAGCCCCAAACGATGTGAACAGGGTTCCCGAGACACCAAACGGGCGCCCGGTACACCGTGCCACGTGCCTACCACATCACAGCCCACCCCTACGGTCAGCGCTGCCCACGGCCTCCAGCATACTACAAACACCAGAAACTACTTGCAACTCCTGGACAGAGGACAAGGGTGATCAAGAAGCCGAGAGGGTCCATTGGTTTTGGGCCCAATGCGTGGTAGTAGCTGAATCATGGATCACAAACACAGAACTCAGTTCCTGAGGACGGCTGCAATGAGACAACCCACCATGTACTCCTACATGGCCTCTCACCGCTACCTTTACCAAATCGTGTTCACACACTTAGCTCACACACAGTAGGACAGGTTCACACGCCTCTGATTCATCCCCGAAGAATCAGACCCAACTCAACTCTAAGCAGTAGCAGGCATGACAAACAAACATGAATGAGTAGGCACAACAGGGCTCAAACAACTCCTACTCATGCTAGTGGGTTTCATCTATTTACTGTGGCAATGACAGGTCATGCAGAGGATAAAGGGGTTCAGCTACCGCAGCAAGTAACAGTTGAATCGTTGTTGTCCTAATGCAGTAAAAGAGAGCAGGAGCGAGAGAGTAGGATTGTATCGGAATGAACAAGGGGGTTTTGCTTGCCTGGCACTTCTGAAGATAACATTGAGTCTTCATCAGTGTCAACGATCACATCATCGGTATCGCGTCTATCGAGAGGGGACAAATACCGGCAACACAGAAAGGAACACAATCAATGCAATGCACAATATTATGCATGATCATGACATGGCAAAATGAATGTGTTTTGGGCTAATGCAACTAGCAACAGATTAAATGAAGTTGGTTTGAATACAAGATTCAAATTCAAACTCCATATGTGATTATTTAAATGCCCTTTAAACGTTTTGTCCAAAACAGAGGACAAACATTGTTCAAACATGCATGAAAATGGTACAGATGGATTCCTTGAATTTTTCTGATAATTTTTCATATATAATTTATTTAATTTGGAGTTACGGTTGAATTTCTATGAATTTTAGAAGTTTTAGGCATTTTCTGGAATTTCCTGAATATAATTAAATCCAGAAAATACTTATTGCGTCAGCCCCACGTCACAGTGACGTCAGCAGGGTCAACTGGGCTGGCTCGGGTCAAACCTGACGTGTGGGGTCCACACGTCAGTGACACAGGGGCTAATCCCGCGTTGACCCGGGCTTTGACCCGCTACGGGGCCCACTGTCAGTGTCACAGGGTTAGTTAACAGGGTCATTAGCGCTAATTAAGTGACACGTCGACTTCGCCGGAGTTCGGCCGGCGACGACCAAAACTGCGGCGGGAGCTCGCCGGAGTGGCGCTGCGAGCGGTTTTGGGCCAAGCCAAGGGCACCAGAGGGTTGCCCTTGCTTGCGCGCATCCAAAGGAGGCATGCGGGAGGCGCGGGGTGGCCGGAGCTCGCCGGAGTGGAGGCCGCGGCGGCTGCCGGAGCTCGGGTTTGGGCGGAGCGAGGTTACGGAGCGCTAGGGGGCTGGCTGAGGGGCTATGCGGACTCCTGGGGCAGCTAGGAGCACGCTAGGCTCGTCGGACTGGCCGCAACAGCACGTCAGTGCCATGCCCGGCGTCCATGGCGGACG
This sequence comes from Triticum dicoccoides, assembly GCF_002162155.2. Lineage (NCBI taxonomy): Eukaryota > Viridiplantae > Streptophyta > Magnoliopsida > Poales > Poaceae > Triticum > Triticum dicoccoides. The sequence goes on from NC_041386.1 coordinate 446,518,059, forward strand.
GCGGCGCTCGGTACGGTGGCTAGCATGGCTACTGCACGGGAAACCAACGGGGAGAGAGGGGAAACGTAGGAGAGCTCACGGAGGGGCTAGCGGAGGAGACGACGAAGTCGGGGAAGCTCTGGACGCGCCGAATCGGTGGAGTCGATCTCCGGGCACCGGAGGTGAAGACGACGATGCTTCGGTCGGCTGGGGCCTCTTCTGTTCGTGTGCATCGAGTGTGTTGCTCCACGGGGTCGTGGCGGAGCTCGGGTACGCAGAGAGGGAGCGAGGGAGTGGCTGTGGTTGCGGTGGTTGCGAGCGGCGGCGGCGGCGGCTCTCGGTGGGGAGAACAGAGGAGGGGGAGGAGCGAAGAAGAGTGAGGGAGAGAGGCAGGGAGATGCGTGGCACCACCAGAGAAGGCCAGGGCGTCGAGGGGGAGCGGCAAGCAGGAGGTGGCCGAGGCGCGTGTGCGCGCACGGCGGCCACACGCCCTCCTGCCCACTGGCAGGAGGTTGAAGACAGTAGGAGAGAGGAAGAGGTGGGCTGGGCTGAGCTGGGCCGGTCCTGTTGGGCCACCAGGTAAGTGGACCAGGTGAGTACTGTTCCTTTTAATTTTTCTGTTCTGTTTCCCTTTTTATTTTATTTTGCCACTGTTTTCAAATTCAAAATAATTTCATACAGTGTCAAAACATTCTGAAATATTTTATGTTACCTCTCTGGACTATTCCAAAAGTACATAAAACATTTCAAAGCATTTGAAAATATATTCATTATATATTATGAATATATCCCCAAATTCAAATAGATTATTGATTTAAATTCAGAGACCAAATAATTCCTTAAAAATATTCCAGAATTTTGGTTTGATATATAACTCTTGCCAAAATTCACAAAACTATTTTTAGGGCATTTTGGATTCACAGAATGCAATTTAAAGGGTGCTTGCCCTTCTTTTAATTAGATTTTGAGGTTTCAACAATCCTCAATTCAAGTTTCAGAAATTTAGACATGATGCACACATGAAGCTAACCTAGAGCAATGCCTGAAGCTAGGGATGTGACAACTCACCCCCACTAAACAAGAATCTCGTCTCGAGATTCAAGCGTAGGGTAAGGTGAAGGGTAATGCAGACTAGTATAATCTTCACGTTCCAGGTTGCACTTCAAATGAACGTTGATTTGAACACCATCTTTATCTTGTCGTTTTGCTCTGAGAACTCCAACTAATCATGACAAGAAGAGGAAAGGAAAACTCTAGAGGGGTCGATCTTCTCGAAGATCGAACAACTCACGGAATGAGACATAGGACCATCTCTCGGGTTGAGACACGAGATACACATCAAGAGGGGTGGAAAGAAACGGATGACGAAGGTTCACTAGGTAGACAACAATTTCACGCTTAAGAAGGTGGTAAACGATTGTCAACGTAGCGAGGAGTTGAGTTGCCATGATACCATAACGATACACCTTAGGGAAGGTGACTCGTAGAGATATTCCCTTAAGTGGCAAAAAGAATTACTTTTGATTCAGAGATCATTGAAACTCTTTAAACTAGCCTAAGACAATTCTCGAGCGATCGTTTGGAGGGGGTCGGTAGAATGGCATACTCGGACTTGGATGATGTGGATTACCTTGTTGAAGACAACGCAATGGATGAATTTCCTTATCACCGAAGATGGAAGAGACCCGTGGTAGAATGACACATTGGCGGTGCAAGCTGGGAACAAAATGCAAATGTTGGGAATGATTCTGGTAACTGGGGAAGAACCCAACAATAGAGAGTGAATTCACTGTTTGAGTAGGTCATAGCATTGCCGAGGGGACTGAGAGCAAACCCAGCTAGTGCCGAGGATAACACGTAGCGCTTGTGCGTGCTCTCAAGAACTTGAGCATTTCCATAATCATCAAGATTCTACCAATATCCGTGTCAAGGATCCTGGCAACACAACTTGCTACCATGATGAATGATGATGGATGATGCAGATGCAAAGGAAGATAACACTTCTCAGATTTCATCTTAGCGGGGCCAAGGAAATAAAATCTGGATGATCGACCGAGAGACATTTAGCACTCCGCTTCTAATGTTCTCCTTGATGTGCTAGTGTAACCCATTCATAAATATGGTTTGATATCTAGAACATCAAGTAAAAGGTCGGACTTCGGGAGCAATAGAATCCATAAGGAACAGTTACGGAGGTAATTCCTACGAAATCCTTATGGGGAGGTGGCCAACTTCCTCAAACAAGATACTACAATAATAGGTCTTCCGGCTGGGTGTGTTGGCCACGACATCCACTTTACCGGTTATCGAGGGACCAATATTATAGTTCTTGGGGAATGTTCCAACCATCATATCTGCCTGAGATTCAGATCTGGTTGGTGTCAGGATATTCCAGACTCATCGAGTCTAGGAAGGAAAATGAAGGTTTGCAACACAAATCGACGAGATGACGTTGCGAGATTCTCGGGAAATGAACTACGATAGCAAGCTCCAAAACATGAGCTGGTTCCGCTACAAACATGTGAACATGTTGTCCCAGACAAGCACGACCACATGGTAGTCTTATAATAAACACTACCGAGTTCTGGTTGGGAACCATCATCGAGGATATCAAAGTTCTTGATTAAGCCCGGGTTAGCTCTTATGAAGATACTCCTTCTCCTAGAACAAATCAGTCAGTGGCTTGGTGTGCTAGGATACACATATGGAATGAAGGTTGCAAGTCTCCAGACCACAGAATACTTCGCACGTGTGCATGACTGACTTGCGATGATTCCAGAGGAAGCAACATTGACTTTCTCGAGTCCACGGCGGCAACTTGCATCAAATGCACATGAACTAGAGGAAGTCACTTCTTACATCCGAACATATGCTTCATGAGCTAGCATGAACAAATGCTTTCAAAAGTTTCCAACACTAGCTTAATGTTCAACAAAATCATGGAGGAGATAAGGATGTTGTCAATGGGCTCGACAACAATTCATCTAGGTTTCCTTTTAAAAGGAATTCCATAGTTAAGTGAACACGGTGATAGCATTGGTCAGACCAAAGATGTAATGGTGTATGCTCGAGGGATCAACCACGAATACGACAACATTACGAGCATCGTTGGTACTGATTTGATTTGACGATAGCCCACACTCAAATCAAAGGATTGATAAGACAATAGGTCCAGCAACTGATCACAGGGACCAATCGATGAAGATATCATCTTTCTTCAACACACACTACACAAGATTATCCCTTTGGAACGAACTAAGTCAGGCAAGCTTTTATCCTCCAACTCTCCAAGTTGTTGTCTAGCTTAACCAACTAGCTCAGGGTATCCAACACGGATTCTTGGAGAAGGGGTGGTTTACAGGAATAAACCAACTTGATCACGAACTCAACATAGCGGTCAGGTGACAACCTGGTAATACTTCCGAGAAGATCTTCGGAAAATCACGAAGCACCGATATGTTGCTAGGCTCGAGAACAATCTTGCTTTTCAGGGCAAGACGATATGATCAAATAAGCAAGGATTGGCACTATCCTAACTCACTGATCGGAGAGTGCACCAGAAATAAAGACTAGGTAGCACAATCAACCTTAGGGTGACGATTCAATAATCAACACGCTAAGAATGAGATTATTGTCCATTAACTACCAAGCAATGGGGTTGCTAGGAGTATTGAGTTCACACATCATGATTCACTTGTCGGCACTCCGGCTGCAACAACACGGAACCGAGAAATGAAAAAGGATGGCGAGAAGTATCACTATGTCAAGAATTCACAAAAGGTGGTGCAATTCTCATGAAATTCTTGATATAAAGATGGTAATACTCCAAGGTAGAACAGAACAAAAGCTGGATTAGCAATTTGATCTGCGGAGCACAACTTCTTTGACCCAATCCTGGATATGGAAGAGGTACTGGAGTTTGTTTCTCCTAGTCATTCTGCGATAGAATGGCTTGACGGACCAGTAAAGTAGTAGGCATCGATAACCGAACGCACGCATACTCTTGACTATCAATTGACAGACGAGGGTCAGAATGCAACTAAAGAGAACAACTCAAAGGAACATATAATTTTCTGAGTTGTGGATGCATAGATTAGTATGTCGAACCAAGTTCAACATATTTCTTCCGGATAACCCATGCAGAAAGGTAGAACTGGCAGAGTCACGATATAGCATGAAGAGCTCATAGAGGGCCTGTTGTGATCTTTTGATCCAACAAACTTCTGCCATAATGGTTCATGGTATTTGGAAGAACGATATACCACGGACCTCGAGGACTATCGCAAAGGTTACTATTATACTAAAAGAACTAGCAACACTATCAACATGATGTAAGTAGGGTGAATATCGGGTTTAAGAACCCAGGAATAGAATACCTAATAACTAAATGGCATCACGGGATGCTTTCGATAATGACGGCCAGAATCATCACACTGGAACATAAATCATGGCTAGACTACTAGATGATCCCCTGAGACACCTAGGGTCATAATAATAACTCCAACATATATGCCAAGGTAACGGAGTACCTCAACTCGCTGATTAGTGTGGTTAATCTGGCCCATGGGAACATTGAAACGGGAAGAAAGGATTTGCAAATGCATCAGACTACTTAGAAACCTGGGATGACTCGGACAGCATAACGGCTGTAAATGCTCAGAAAAGATTTGAGACATTCACAAAAATGGTGGCATAACCACTCAGAAGCACAATATCAAGATTTCGAGATCAACAATTAACATATAGAAGTACTAGGAACTGAAACGAGGCTTAAGTCCAACAATCTATAAGTCTACAGACTAGTAACACGTGATCCTGATAGAAAGAAGAGATAGCCTAGTTCTTAATCCCCGCAGGAAAGATAAGATGACTTAGATCAGAAGGCATAAGGTATAAGGAGTAAAAAGAGCCTTATGTTCCATCCCACAATCAATTCCCTTATATAACTAAAGAATTTCTAGACTCAACTTCGACCAGTTTGGCTTGGTAATCCTACAGGCAGTCAAGCTCTGATACCAACGCTGTCAGGACCCCGACTCGATGTCACATTGATCTAGCCGGTAACACCTCATATCACTTTGCGGCCTCACGCACGGTATCCCCACGGGTGTCGCCTTACCTTTGCCCGGGACCGTTTGCGCCTTTTGGCTCACGTATATGATAGTGTCGCTAGCATCCATATGATAAGGAGCCCGGGCTGACATGACTAGTCGTAAACCCAAAGTGGCACAGACTTACAGGGACAGGCGTCCATGACCCAGCTTCGAACGTGTCGGTCATCAGCAAGTGGGTCCGGGCTGTAGCACTGGGCTAGCAGGACTCCGGTAAACCGGGCTGTAGCGGGCTAACAGGACTCCGGTACTCAAAGCGTGACATTTCCCCGAAGGGACAGACACAGGAACGAAGAAGGACACATGCCGGCCAGCCTAAGTGTTCCGGAGCAGTAGCAAGCTACCATGGCTCGGTGGAAACACTAGGAGACATTTCCCGGTAAGAGAGGCTACCAAGGATAAACAACTAGGTTGTCAGATCCCACACATACCAAGCATTTCAATAGCATACACACAATATGCTCGATATGTGCAAATACAACATGGCATCACAACATGACTCTACAACTCAAGTATTTATTCAGTAGGCTCCGAGGAGCGAGATATTACAAACAGGGGTCTCATGACCCAACACTCAGAGCATACAAGTCAAGGCACAAGCGGAAGCTATCATGTCTGGGTACAGACATCTATAAATGAAAAAGGCTGAGAAGCCTGACTATCTATCAGATCCTGCCGAGGGCACAAGATCGTAGCTGAGGTATCAAGCTAAACGTCGAAGTCCAAGCGGAACTACTAGTGAGACTGAAGTCTCTCTGCAAAACATAAAATAGGCAAACGTGAGTACAAATGTACCCAGCAAGACTTACATCAGATCTATCTACACATGCATCATTATCAACAAAGGGGATGGTGGAGTTTGACTGCAGCAAGCCAGCTTTGACTCGGTGGCTATCCTGAACTACGACTGCAAGTAACTCTTTTGAGGTGGCGCGCACGAGTCCACATATTCACCATATCAATACACCACTATGGAACCGCTCCCGTCTCCCTACGAGAACGCCATCCATAGCACTCACGCTTATCTTGCGTATTTTAGAGTATCCACTTTCACTTGTCTATGAACTGATATAAGCAACCCAGAAGTCCTTTACCGCGGACACGGCTATTCGAATAGATGATGTTAACCCTGCAGGGGTGTACTTCTTCACACACGCTCTCACCACTTACCGCCGTTTACACGACATGTACTCGGCAACCTTCAAGCGGAAGCCCAACGTGGGTGTCGGCCACGACCTACCTAATCACCTAAGTCTCTAGTCCAGGTTTATCGCCTATTCGGGTTCCATCCATGAGGAGATCCGGCCGGAGTTTCGCTCACAGCCCCAAACGATGTGAACAGGGTTCCCGAGACACCAAACGGGCGCCCGGTACACCGTGCCACGTGCCTACCACATCACAGCCCACCCCTACGGTCAGCGCTGCCCACGGCCTCCAGCATACTACAAACACCAGAAACTACTTGCAACTCCTGGACAGAGGACAAGGGTGATCAAGAAGCCGAGAGGGTCCATTGGTTTCGGGCCCAATGCGTGGTAGTAGCTGAATCATGGATCACAAACACAGAACTCAGTTCCTGAGGACGGCTGCAATGAGACAACCCACCATGTACTCCTACATGGCCTCTCACCGCTACCTTTACCAAATCGTGTTCACACACTTAGCTCACACACAGTAGGACAGGTTCACACGCCTCTGATTCATCCCCGAAGAATCAGACCCAACTCAACTCTAAGCAGTAGCAGGCATGACAAACAAACATGAATGAGTAGGCACAACAGGGCTCAAACAACTCCTACTCATGCTAGTGGGTTTCATCTATTTACTGTGGCAATGACAGGTCATGCAGAGGATAAAGGGGTTCAGCTACCGCAGCAAGTAACAGTTGAATCGTTGTTGTCCTAATGCAGTAAAAGAGAGCAGGAGCGAGAGAGTAGGATTGTATCGGAATGAACAAGGGGGTTTTGCTTGCCTGGCACTTCTGAAGATAACATTGAGTCTTCATCAGTGTCAACGATCACATCATCGGTATCGCGTCTATCGAGAGGGGACAAATACCGGCAACACAGAAAGGAACACAATCAATGCAATGCACAATATTATGCATGATCATGACATGGCAAAATGAATGTGTTTTGGGCTAATGCAACTAGCAACAGATTAAATGAAGTTGGTTTGAATACAAGATTCAAATTCAAACTCCATATGTGATTATTTAAATGCCCTTTAAACGTTTTGTCCAAAACAGAGGACAAACATTGTTCAAACATGCATGAAAATGGTACAGATGGATTCCTTGAATTTTTCTGATAATTTTTCATATATAATTTATTTAATTTGGAGTTACGGTTGAATTTCTATGAATTTTAGAAGTTTTAGGCATTTTCTGGAATTTCCTGAATATAATTAAATCCAGAAAATACTTATTGCGTCAGCCCCACGTCACAGTGACGTCAGCAGGGTCAACTGGGCTGGCTCGGGTCAAACCTGACGTGTGGGGTCCACACGTCAGTGACACAGGGGCTAATCCCGCGTTGACCCGGGCTTTGACCCGCTACGGGGCCCACTGTCAGTGTCACAGGGTTAGTTAACAGGGTCATTAGCGCTAATTAAGTGACACGTCGACTTCGCCGGAGTTCGGCCGGCGACGACCAAAACTGCGGCGGGAGCTCGCCGGAGTGGCGCTGCGAGCGGTTTTGGGCCAAGCCAAGGGCACCAGAGGGTTGCCCTTGCTTGCGCGCATCCAAAGGAGGCATGCGGGAGGCGCGGGGTGGCCGGAGCTCGCCGGAGTGGAGGCCGCGGCGGCTGCCGGAGCTCGGGTTTGGGCGGAGCGAGGTTACGGAGCGCTAGGGGGCTGGCTGAGGGGCTATGCGGACTCCTGGGGCAGCTAGGAGCACGCTAGGCTCGTCGGACTGGCCGCAACAGCACGTCAGTGCCATGCCCGGCGTCCATGGCGGACGGCGGCGCTCGGTACGGTGGCTAGCATGGCTACTGCACGGGAAACCAACGGGGAGAGAGGGGAAACGTAGGAGAGCTCACGGAGGGGCTAGCGGAGGAGACGACGAAGTCGGGGAAGCTCTGGACGCGCCGAATCGGTGGAGTCGATCTCCGGGCACCGGAGGTGAAGACGACGATGCTTCGGTCGGCTGGGGCCTCTTCTGTTCGTGTGCATCGAGTGTGTTGCTCCACGGGGTCGTGGCGGAGCTCGGGTACGCAGAGAGGGAGCGAGGGAGTGGCTGTGGTTGCGGTGGTTGCGAGCGGCGGCGGCGGCGGCTCTCGGTGGGGAGAACAGAGGAGGGGGAGGAGCGAAGAAGAGTGAGGGAGAGAGGCAGGGAGATGCGTGGCACCACCAGAGAAGGCCAGGGCGTCGAGGGGGAGCGGCAAGCAGGAGGTGGCCGAGGCGCGTGTGCGCGCACGGCGGCCACACGCCCTCCTGCCCACTGGCAGGAGGTTGAAGACAGTAGGAGAGAGGAAGAGGTGGGCTGGGCTGAGCTGGGCCGGTCCTGTTGGGCCACCAGGTAAGTGGACCAGGTGAGTACTGTTCCTTTTAATTTTTCTGTTCTGTTTCCCTTTTTATTTTATTTTGCCACTGTTTTCAAATTCAAAATAATTTCATACAGTGCCAAAACATTCTGAAATATTTTATGTTACCTCTCTGGACTATTCCAAAAGTACATAAAACATTTCAAAGCATTTGAAAATATATTCATTATATATTATGAATATATCCCCAAATTCAAATAGATTATTGATTTAAATTCAGAGACCAAATAATTCCTTAAAAATATTCCAGAATTTTGGTTTGATATATAACTCTTGCCAAAATTCACAAAACTATTTTTAGGGCATTTTGGATTCACAGAATGCAATTTAAAGGGTGCTTGCCCTTCTTTTAATTAGATTTTGAGGTTTCAACAATCCTCAATTCAAGTTTCAGAAATTTAGACATGATGCACACATGAAGCTAACCTAGAGCAATGCCTGAAGCTAGGGATGTGACAATACAGTAGCATGTAATATTAAGCGATGCATAACGTAAGCAAACACGAAAGAGTGCGACCTCTCTTGCGGACCCGTGTAGTCCTCGAGGTCATCTGCAAGGTTGATGATGGTAATGCAGTTGTTGTGGCTGCCGGCGGCGGGGAAGAAGATCTGAGGCGGCGAAAGACAGTCTGGAGGCCAGATCCCTGTTGTGGTGGACCCTTCTGTCGTTGGAGCAACTGAGCTGGGGTGGACGACGACGCAGTAGGAGCGGGATAAACCACACAAGGTTTTCTTTGACAACTATCTGTAAGAGAAGTAATTCTGTAAGGGCTCGTTTGAATTGGAGGATTCTAACAATGCAGGGATAGGAAATACACGGTAATAGGATAGGAATGCACGTGCAAAATGGGAAAAACACATGATTTCTGCCAATCTGGGTGTTTGGTTCACAAGAATTGGAAGATCACAGGATGCAAAGAAGCATGGTAAGATTAAGTCAAACCACAAGAAAATGTATGGTTATAATGCTATTAAGCTACTATCCCCTAGTCTTGTGCTTCATGAATAGGAATTTGAAAAGGAGGACAAGTGGATATTAAAATTCCTACGGTTTTTCTTTCAAGGAGACACTAAAGGAACAAATCCTACAGTTTTCCTTTGCTCCATTCCTTTGAACCAAATGCATGAATAATAGTACCATAGGAAACTTTCCAATTCCTATGTTTTTCCTTCACTTTTCTTTTCAAGCACTGGTGATTCTAGTAGGCAAGCTTGAGTAGGGAAAAGCCTACACTCAAAAAAATGTTCTTGTGCTACTTCTACTACTTTGGATCCAGGCCACTACCCTACTAGCTCAACTCCTAGGCCCATCTACAAATGCATATCTCAAACACGCAAAGATAAATAATGATGGCATTCAAGAGAGTCCATCACGGACAGCTAAGTTGCCTGGTACCTCACTGCTTGTTATATAGTAGGAGAAACTAATCGTATTTCATGTTACTACGTGTGCTCAGTGGACAATATATATAACATGTAGAGTAAAAAAGCGATGCAATAAGTGTATGACCTCTTTGGCGAAGCAATGTCGATCTCAGCATGATTGGGTTGGTTGGTGGGGATGCTCCGACTGATTTGGCTGTCGGAGGAGGGGAACAAGATCTTAGGCATCTGGAGATGGAGCTCGGGGTATTGCTCCGCTGTGATGGAGGGTTTCGTCGTTGGATAAGCTCCGCTGAGTTGTATGACGGCGAGGGTGAAGCAGGACAAGAGAGACAACGTTAACCTGAGTGGAATTCTAATAGTATCTCCAATAGATGATGTAAAATACATAACAACAAAGTGCTAGATGTAAAATACATCAGCCGCTCATCTCTGAACTTAACTGTCCAAACTAAATTTAACTATTGAAACTAAATTTAACTGTCAAAACTGAATTTTGCTGTCGAAACTGAATTTTACTGTCGAAACTGAATGCACTGGTAGTAGAAAAGCAGTAGCAGCGCCCAGAGCAATAGCGTGTGCGAGAGCCGGGGCAGTTGGTCATGTAGCAGCATCTCGGGTAGCAGATGTAGGGGCTCGAGTGAGAGCAGGATCTGCTGCTCATGCAGCAGCAGCGCGTGCAAGAGTAGAGCAGTAGCGGAAGAAAGAGCAAGAGCGAGAGCAGCAGCAAGAGCAAAAGCGAGAGCGAGAGCAGCAGTGCGAGCAAGAGCAAGAGCAGACTAGGCAGGGGACCGAGAGCAAGAGCAGAGCAGCAGTGCGAGCAAGAGCCAAAGCAGCAGTAGCTCCTACTGATGTGGACGTCACCTCCGAGGGAGCGATGCCATGGAGGAAGTGTTCGACGATGCCACCGTGGATGGAGCCGCGCCATGTTGGCTCGGGACCGAGCGCCATCAGCACCGTGAGATCGAATCAAGATGAAAATGCGGCGATTAGTGTAGAACCTCTTTCGTGGCGCCGAGTAGGCCTCGGCTTCATCCGAGGAATCGGTGATGATGATGCTCTTCCGGTGGTGTAGGTGAAGACGGCGGTGTGGGAATGAAGGTGGCGCGAAAGACAAGGGGAACATCGGGGTAGCTCCTTGGAGGTGGAGGACGGGGTGGCTGAACCAGCGGGAGGACAAGATCGACGACCGGTCCTCATCCGGTGCGGTGGATGAGGGACGCCGAGGTGTTGTTGTGGACGACATCATCGGGGAACAGGCTCTGACTGGGTGGCGGATGGAGGAGGGTGTGGGGCTTCACAGGTTTTCGCGGCCTTGGTGTACGAATGGGGTGGGCGGATGGGATGGGAGGGGGGAACCATGGCTTAGGGACACGCTTGTCTGAAATATGGGGTAAGTTACGAAAGTACCCCCACCGATTTGAGCTAGGCAGTTCTTTCGGTCCAGGGGTATCACGGGCATTTTGTGAGTCCGGATTTCGCAGGAGGTGGGCGTTTTCGCGCGCGTTGTAATTTTGGGATAGCAAGGGGCGGGTTGAGATGGAGCGAGTTTTCGGAGCACAACGAGACAAAGATATATCTTAATATTTCATGGTAACAAGGCGCGGGTTGAAATTTCTGGACAAGCCTAACGTGTACTGTACCAAATCAATTCGCACTTCCCTTGACGAAAAAACAAAAAGAAATCAATTCGCACCACACAAGAGAGTCTAGTCCCGTGTACCGTACCAAATCAATTCGCACTACAAATGCCATTCAAAACTTTGAATTCATGTTATGTTCAATTAAAATATTTCGCTACGTGTATAATGCATGCAACCTGCTACTCAGATGAACATTTTAGTGCATTCCGAATGTATATACTACCGCTTCAATATGAACTAAATTTGAATTCGTTTCTCTATTTGAATAAGATCTACAATCATGATTGTTGTGAAGTTAAACCATTTGAATTCGTTTCTCTATTTTGATAAGATCTACAATCATCATTATTGTAAAGTTCCATCGTTTGTGTATTATCTTCACAGCACACCACTGCTACCTCTTGAGCATGCGTTAGTTTTCCATTGAAGAGGAAAGGGTGATGCATCAAAGTAGCATAAGTATTTCCCTCAGTTTTTGAGAACCAAGGTATCAATCCAGTAGGAGGTAACACGCAAGTACCTAGTACCTGCACAAACAAGCAAGAACCTCACAACCAACGCAATAAAGGGGTTATCAATCCCTTCAAGGTCACTTACGAAAGTGAGATCGGATAGAGATAATAAGATAAATGTTTTTGGTATTTTTGTTGTATAAATTGGAAAGTAAAGGTAGCAACATAAAAAGGCGGCAGAAATAGCAAGTAGATAGGAAAATAATATGATGGAAGATAGACCCGGGGGCTATAGGTTTCACTAGTGGCTTCTCTCAAGATAGCAAATTCTACGGTGGGTGAACAAATTCTGTCGAGCAATTGATAGAAAAGCGCATAGTTATGAGAATATCTAGGCATGATCATGTATATAGGCATCACATCCGCGACAAGTAGACCGAAACAATTCTGCATCTACTACTATTACTCCACACATCGACCGCTATCCAGCATGCATCTACAGTATTAAGTTCATAAGAACAGAATAATGCATTAGGCAAGATGACATGATGTAGATGGATAAACTCAAGCAATATGATATAAACCCCATCTTTTTATCCTCGATGGCAACAATACAATACGTGCCTTGCTGCCCCTGCTATCACTAGGAAAGGACACCGCAAGATTGAACCCAAAGCTAAGCACTTCTCCCATTGCAAAAAAGATCAATCTAGTAGGCCAAACCAAACTGATAATTCAAAGAGACTTGCAAAGATATTAAATCATGGATAAAAGAATTCAGAGAAGAATTAAATATTGTTCATAGATAATCTTGATCATAAACCCACAATTCACTGGATCCCGACAAACACACCGCAAAAAGAATTACATCGAATAGATCTCCAAGAGAATCGAGGAGAACTTTGTATTGAGATCCAAAGAGAGAGAAGAAGCCATCTAGCTAATAACTATGGACCCGAAGGTCTGTGGTAAACTACTCACACATCATCGGAGAGGCTATGGTGTTGATGTAGAAGCCCTCCATGATCGGTTCCCCCTCCGGCGGACCGCCGAAAAAGGCCCCAAGATGGGATCTCACGGGTACAGAACGTTGCGGCGGTGGAAATAGGGTTTCGTGGTGCTCCTGGATGTTTTCAGGGTATATGAGTATATATAGGCGAAAGAAGTAGGTCGGCGGAGCCATGAGGGGCCCACAAGGGTGGGGGCGCGCCTACCCCCCTGGGCGCTCCCTCCTACCTCGTGGTCCCAAAAATAATATAAGAAGTTCTATTAAAGCCCATTAAACATCCAAAATAGAAAATATAATAGCATGGAACAATAAAAAATTATAGATACGTTGGAGACGTATCAAGCATCCCTAACATTAATTGCTGCTTGTCCTCGAGTAGGTAAATGATAAAACAGAATTTTGTTGTGGAATTCTAGCTAGCATAATTATCAATGTAATTTTCTTTATCGTGGCATGGATGTCCAGATCCGAAAGATTCAGGACAAAAGTTTAATATCGACATAAAAATAATAATACTTCAAGCATACTAACAAAGCAATCATGTCTTCTCAAAATAACATGGCCAAAGAAAGTTATTCCTACAAAATCATATAGTCTAGCTATGCTCTATCTTCATCACACAAAGTATTTAAATCATGCACAACCCCGATGACAAGCCAATCAATTGTTTCATACTTTTGATGTTCTCAAACTTTTTCAATCTTCACGCAAGACATGAGCATGAGCCATGGACATAACACTATATGTGGAATAGAATGGTGGTTGTGAAGAAGACAAAAAGGAGAAGATAGTCTCACATCAACTAGGCCTATCAACGAGCTATGGAGATGCCCATCAATAGATATCAATGTGAGTGAGTAGGGATTGCCATGCAATGGATGCACTAGAGCTATAAGTGTATAAAATCTCAACAAGAAACTAAGTGGGCGTGCATCCAACTTGCTTGCTCACGAAGACCTAGGACATTTTGAGGAAGCCCATCATTAGAATATACAAGCCAAGTTCTATAATGTAAAATTCCCACTAGTATATGAAAGTGACAACATAGGAGACTCTCTATCATGAAGATCATGGTGCTACTTTGAAGCACAAGTGTGGTAAAAGGATAGTAACATTGTCCCTTCTCTCTTTTTCTCTCTTTTTTTATTTGGGACTTCTCCTCTCTCTTTTTTATGGCCTCTTTTTTTCTTTTTCTTTTTTTTCGTCCGGAGTCTCATCCTGACTTGTTGGGGAATCATAGTCTCCATCATCCTTTCCTCACTTGGGACAATGCTCTAATAATGATGATCATCACACTTTTATTTACTTACAACTCAAAAATTACAACTCGATACTTAGAACAAAATATGACTCTATATGAATGCCTCCGGTGGTGTACCGGGATGTGCAATGAATCAAGAGTGACATGTATGAAAGAATTATGAACGGTGGCTTTGCCACAAATACGATGTCAACTACATGATCATGCAAAGCAATATGACAATGATGTAACGTGTCATAACGAATGGAATAGTGGTACGTTGCATGACAATATATCTCGGAATGGCTATGGAAATGCCATAATAGGTAGGTATGGTGGCTGTTTTGAGGAAGGTATATGGTGGGTTTATGGTACCGGCGAAAGTTGTGCGTTACTAGAGAGGCTAGCTATGGTGGAAGGGTGAGAGTGCGTATAATCCATGGACTCGACATTAGTCATAAAGAACTCATATACTTATTGCAAAAATCTATTTGTTATCGAAACAAAGTACTACGTGCATGCTCCTAGGGGGATAGATTGGTAGGAAAAGACCATCGCTTGTCCCCGACCGCCACTCATAAGGAAGACAATCAATAAATAAATCATGCTCCGACTTCACCACATAACAGTTCACCATACGTGCATGCTACGGGAATCACAAACTTTAGAACAAGTATTTATAAAATTCACAACTACTCAACTAGCATGACTCTAATATCACCATCTTCATATCTCAAAACAATCATCAAGTATCAAACTTCTCATCGTATTCAATGCACTTTTTATGATAGTTTTTATTATACCCATCTTGTATGCCTATCATATTAGGACTAATTTTATAACCAAAGAAAATTACCATGCCGTTCTGAAGGTCTCTCAAAATAATATAAGTGAAGCATGAGAGATCAATAATTTCTATAAAATAAAACCACCACCGAGCTCTAAAAGATATAAGTGAAGTACTAGAGCAAAATTATCTAGCTCAAAAGATATAAGCAAAGCACATAGAGTATTCTAATAAATTCCAATTCATGTGTGTCTCTCCCAAAAGGTGTGTACAGCAAGGATTATTGTGGTAAACTAAAAAGCAAAGACTCAAATCATACAAGACGCTCCAAGCAAAACACATATCATGTGTGTATAAAATATAGCCTCAAGTAAAGTTACCGATGGAAGAACACGAAAGAGGGGATGCCTTCCGGGGCATCCCCAAGCTTAGGCTTTTGGTTGTCCTTGAATTTTACCTTGGGGTGCCTTGGGCATCCCAAGATTAGGCTTGTGCCACTCTTTATTCCATAATCCATCAAATCTTTACCCAAAACTTGAAAACTTCACAACACAAAACTCAACAGAAAATATCATGAGCTCCGTTAGTATAAGAAAACAAACCACCACTTAAGGTACTGTAATGAACTCATTCTTTATTTGTATTGGTGTTAAACTACTGTATTCCAACTTCTCTATGGTTCATACACTCTGATACTAGCCACAGATTCATCAAAATAAGCAAACAACACACGAAAAAACAGAATCTGTCAAAAACAGAAAAGTCTGTAGTAATCTGTATGTTTCGAATACTTATGTAACCCCAAAAATTCTCAAATAAATTGGTGGACGTGAGGAATTTGTCTATTAATCATCTGCAAAAAGAATCAACCTAATCGCACTCTCCAGTAAAAAAATGGCAGCAAATCTCGTGAGCGCTAAAGTTTCTGTTTTTTACAGCAAGATCGCAAAGACTTCCCCAAGTCTTCCCAAAGGTTCTACTTGGCACAAACACTAATTAAAAGCATAAAACCATATCTAAACAGAGGCTAGATGAATTATTTATTACTAAAAAGAACCAAAAATCAAGAAACAAAAAGGAAATTGGGTTGCCTCCCAACAAGCACTATCGTTTAACGCCCCTAGCTAGGCATAAAAGCAAGAATGGATCTAGGTATTATCATCTTTGGTATGCAATTCATAGGTAGCTCTCATAATAGATTCATAAGGTAATTTAATTTTCTTTTTATGAAAGTGTTCCATGCCTTTCCTTAACGGCAATTGGAATCTAATGTTCCCTTCTTTCATATCAATAATTGCACCAATCGTTCTAAGGAAAGGTCTACCAAGAATAATAGGACATGTAGGATTGCAATCAATGTCAAAAACAATGAAATATACGGGCACATAATTCCTATTTGGAACAATAAGAACATCATTAATCCTTCCCATTGGTTTCTTAATAGTGGAATCCGCAAGATGCAAATTTAAAGAACAATCATCAAAGTCACAAAAACCTAACACATCACACAAAGTTTTTGGAATCGTGGAAACGCTAGCACCCAAATCACATAAAGCATAGCATGCATGATCTTTAATATTACTTTTAATAGTAGGTTCCCACTCATCATGAAGTTTTCTAGGGATAGAAACTTCTAATTCAAGATTTTCTTCATAAGATTGCATCAAAGCATCAACGATATGTTTGGTAAAAGCTTTATTTTGACTATAAGCATGCGGAGAATTTAGCACGGATTGCAACAAGGAAATACAATCTATCAAAGAGAAATTATCATAATTAGATTCCTTGAAATCCAAAATAGTGGGTTCATTGCTATGTAAAGTTTTGACCTCTTCAATCCCACTTTTACCAATTTTTGCATCAAGATCTAAAAACTCCAAATTATTGGGACGCCTTTTAAATAAAGTTGACTCATATCCAGTCCCCTCATTATCAAGATTCATATTGCAAAACAAAGATTTAATAGGATACACATCAATCACTTTTAGATCTTCATCCTTATTATCATCAAAACTAGAAGAACACGCTTTTATAAAGCAATCCTTTTTAGCACGCATCCTAGCGGTTCTTTCTTTGCACTCATCAATGGAAATTATCATGGATTTGAGAGACTCATTGATATCATGCTTAGGTGGAATAGATCTAAGCTTCAAAGAATAACCATCAAGAGAAATTATATCCACGTTCCTGGCCAACTCATCAATCTTAGACAATTTTTCTTCAATCAAAGCATTGAAACTCTTTTGCGAACTAATAAATTCTTTAATACTAGATTCAAAATCAAAGGGAATCTTATTATTATTTCCATAAGAATTGTTGTAGGAATTATCATAATTGTTAGAGGAATTACTAGGATACGGCCTAGGATTAAAGTTTCCACTATACGCATTGTTACCAAAATTGTTCCTACCAACAAAATTCACGTCCATAGATTCATTATTATTCTCAATCAAGGTAGACAAAGGCATATCATTAGGATCAGCAGAAACACTCTTATTAGCAAACAATTTCATAAGTTCATCCATCTTTCCACTCAAAACATTAATTTCTTCTATAGCATGAACCTTTTTACTAGTAGATCTTTCAGTGTGCCATTGAGAATAATTAACCATAATATTATTTAGGAGTTTAGTAGCTTCTCCTAAAGTGATTTCCATAAAAGTGCCTCCTGCGGCCGAAGCTAAAAGATTTCTAGAAGCAAAATTCAATCTAGCATAAAAAAATTGTATGATCATCCACAAATTCTAACCATGTGTAGGACAATTACGTATCATTAGTTCCATTCTCTCCCAAGATTGCGCAACATGCTCATGATCTAGTTGCTTAAAATTCATAATATCATTTTTAAGAGAGATGATCTTCGCGAGAGGAAAATACTTAGAGATAAAAGCATATTTGCACTTATTCCAAGAATCAATATTATTTTTAGGCAAAGACGAAAACCAAGTTTTAGCATGATCTCTAAGTGAAAACGGAAATAGCTTCAATTTAACAATATCATTATCCACATCTTTCTTCTTTTGCATATCACACAAATCAGCAGAGCTATTTAGATGGGTAGCGACATCTTCACTAGGAAGGCCAGAAAACAGATCTTTCATGACAAGATTCAGCAAAGCAGTATTAATTTCACAAGATTTAGCATCGGTAAGGGGAACAATCAGAGTGCTAATAAAATCATTATTGTTGGTATTGGAAAAATCACACAATTTAGTATTATCTTGAGCCATCGTGACAAACAATCCAACACACAAGCACACAAGAAGCGAACAGAAAAAAGAGGGTGAACGGAAAAGAGGCGAGCAAAAAAGAGGGCGAATAAAATGGCAAAGGTGAAGTGGGGGAGAGGAAAACGAGAGGCAAATGGAAAATAATGTAATGCAAGGGATAAGAGTTTGTGATGGGTACTTGGTATGTCTTGACTTGTGGTAGATCTCCCTGGCAACGGCGCCAGAAATCCTTCTTGCTACCTCTTGAGCATTGCGTTGGTTTTCGTTTGAAGAGGAAAGGGTGATGCAGCAAAGTAGCGTAAGTATTTCCCTCAGTTTTTGAGAACCAAGGTATCAATCCAGTAGGAGATAACATGCAAGTCCCTCGTACCTGCACAAACAAACAAGAACCTCGCGACCAACGCGATAAAGGGGTCGTCAATCCCTTCACGGTCACTTACGAGAGTGAGATCTGATAGAGATAATAATAATAATAAGATTTTTTGGTATTTTTATGATATAGATTGAAAGTAAAGATTGCAAAATAAAATAGATTTAAAACTTATATGATAAAAGATAGACCCGGGGGCCATAGGTTTCACTAGTGGCTTCTCACAAGATAGCATAAGTATTACGGTGGGTGAACAAATTACTGTCGAGCAATTGGTAGAAAAGTGAATAATTATGAGAAGATCTAGGCATGATCATGTATATAGGCATCACGTCCATGATAAGTAGACCGACTCCTGCCTGCATCTACTACTATTACTCCACACATCGACCGCTATCCAGCATGCATCTAGAGTATTAAGTTCATAAGAACAGAGTAACGCATTAGGAAAGATGACGTGATGTAGAGGGATAAACTCAATCAATATGATATGAACCCCATCCTTTTATCCTCGATGGCAACAATACAATACGTGCCTTGCTGCCCCTGCTGTCACTAGGAAAGGACACCGCAAGATTGAACCCAAAGCTAAGCACTTCTCCCATTGCAAGAAAGATCAATCTAGTAGGCCAAACCAAACTGATAATTCGAAGAGACTTGCAAAGATAACCAATCATACATAAAAGATTTCAGAGAAGAATCAAATATTGTTCATAGATAAACTTGATCATAAACCCACAGTTCATCGGATCTCGACAAACACACCGCAAAAAGAGTTACATCAAATAGATCTCCAAGAAGATCGAGGAGAACTCTGGATTGAGATCCAAAGAGAGAGAAGAAGCCATCTAGCTAATAACTATGGACCCGAAGGTCTGTGGTAAACTACTCACACATCATCGGAGAGGCTATGGTGTTGATGTAGAAGCCCTCCCTGATCGATTCCCCCTCCGGCGGAGCTTCAGAAAAGGCCCAAGATGGGATCTCTTGGGTACAGAAGGTTGTGGCGGTGGAAATAGGGTTTCGTGGTGCTCCTGGATGTTTTCGGGGTATATGGACATATATAGGAGGAAGAAGTAGGTCGGTAGAGTACGAGGGCCCACGAGGGTGGGGGCGCGCCTCCCTGCCTCGTGGCCTCCTCATTGATTTCTTGACCTCTACTCCAAGTCCCCTGTATCACGTTTGTTCCAAAAATAACTCTCCCGAAGGTTTCATCCCGTTTGGATAACGTTTGATATTCCTTTTCCGCGAAACACTGAAATAGGCAAAAAATAGCAATTTGCACTGGGCCTTGGGTTAGTAGGTTAGTCCCAAAAATAATATAAAAGTGTATAAATAAGCCCATTAACATCCAAAACAGATAATATAATAGCATGGAACAAACAAAAAATATAGATATGTTGGAGACATATAAGGCTCCCACATGTTCCACGATGATCTCATCGGATGAACCACGATGTCGGGGATTCAATCAATCTCATATACAATTCCATTTATCCATTGGTATGTTACTTGCCCGAGATTCGATCATCGGTATCCCCATACATCGTTCAATCTCGTTACCGGCAAGTCTCTTTACTCGTTTCGTAATGCATGATCCTGTGGCTAACTCCTTAGTCACATTGAGCTCATTATGATTATGCATTACTGAGTGGGCCCAGAGATACATCTCCATCATACAGAGTGACAAATCCCAGTCTCAATTCGTGCTAACCCAACAGACTGTAACATCCCAAATTTTCAATTTGAAATGTGATACATAGGTCATTCATGCATATCATATTTTGTTAGTTTTTTGCTTTGCGATCCTCAAAATTCTAAGCAACTCAAGGACCCACGGAGAGAGTTGGGAATTTCCTTATTTTCATATCTGAGTTTTCTCAAATTTTGAAAATAGGATCATTTGGTTTTAAGTATTTTTCTCCCCAAAAATATTTCATACTAAAATATATGAGAGGAGACAAGATGACTTCTCCAAAATAAATGAAATATTAGAGGAAAAATATTAAAATCAAATAAGTTATTTTATTTGGGTTTTATCACAATTTTATTTGAATTAGGAAAAAATGCATTTTTCAAAATTGCATTAGAGGTCTAAATAAATGTTCACTTTGTCCGCAATATTATTAGAGGACCGTGAAAATTTATTTCAGGATTTTTGGAGTCCGTTTAGTATTTCTTTTATTTGTTTTTCTGCGGCAGGATTTATTTTTTAAAAAAAGGTAACCGACCTACTGGGCCGTGTCCGACCTAGACACTTGACTCGGCCGGCCTTATAAGTCGCACCCCCGCGACCCCGAGGCCCAGCAAGCCGCCAGCCCCGCCCGAAACCCTAGCGCGCGCCGCGCCGCCCTTGCCGCCGCCGCCGCATCGCCGCGCCGAACCTCCGCCGCCGCCGCCGTAGCGCCGCGCCGCTGCACGTCACCGTCCCGCCGCCGCCGCACGCCGCCGACCTCGCCGAGGTAGCCGCTGCCGCCGGTTTTCACAAGAAAACCGTTCGGTTTTTTCGAAACCCTAGTTCGTTTTTTTAGATCGGTTTATTTTCGGTTTTTCTCGATTTAGTTAAATCGCGGACATTCGTCCGTACGTACCTTTTAACGAACGTTGTTCCTCCGTTAGTCGCAGACAGCGAACGTTTGTTTGTTAGCCTGTTCATCAGTTTTATTTTTCCAGGGTTTTTCCGCGATTATTTTCGATCGCGATTTCTGCCCTAATCTTTGTTCTAGTTTATCTTTTCGCTCGTTTATCCAAATCAGGTGAAACAAGCGCCTAGATCTTCGTCTCGAAGCCCTATTTCCGTTTAACCAACTTGAACAAGATTTTGGTACTGCAAAATTTGACGTTAGTCCAGATTAGTATTCGGATCATGTTTCTTTTGTAGTTTGAGTTTCGTTGCTCCGTTTGATTTGATTCTTTTTGCAAACCGGAGTTCTTCAGTTGAACTTTTTGGTTAGATCTTCTTATTTGAGTTTTACCCGTGCATCTTTGCTTGATTGCTTATGTATGCTCTTGTTTGTTTACGATAGAACACCCGAAGTGCGAAGCGTGCTACTACGAGTCTCTAGGTTTTGCAGATCATCAGCAAGGCAAGTAACACTTTGATCATACCCCTTTATCACCCAGTTCTTATGCATTAGTTTCAACCCTCACACATTGCATGAGTAGGATCTCTAAACATGTGGGTCTGGGAAGTAGATGATGAGGTAGAACCTATTACCTGTTTTATTATCAAACCCCTGGGAGTTACTTCTATGTTATGCTTATATTGCCATGCTATGCTCGTACACGTTGTTTGGGTTTGAGTGTATCCATGACAGATGTGAGTTGTTAATTAATGGTTCAACTTAAGGTGGCAACTTTAATACTTATCTGGGTGGATTGCTTGTGGGCACCTGGAGAATCCAGTGTTGTCCAAGGATATCCCGGAGTACGCGTGTGATCATCCTACGGTCCGCCACCCAGGCTCAAAGGGATCATAAGATTATTCATGCTAGAAACTTCCGTGAGCCACAAGCCATTATGGGCTCTGGCATAGTTGAGTATGTTGTGTAACCTCTTTCAGTGGTGGGCTAGCAGATGTAGGGGAAAGTAGGTGTAACGGTCCACCCAGAGTAAAGAGTTAATGCTTCTGAAAGACTGTGTCTCGGTCATCCGTTTCTCAAACACCCTGTAGTGCAAGAAATCCAACGGAGGAGATCGAGTCTTGTGGGGAAAAGTGCGCAAACCTCTCCAAAGTGTATAAACTAATCATGGTTAGTTGTGTCCCCGGTTATGGACACCTTGAGTATCTGGTACTTGAATTATTGATTGGATCTCATCACTCTAAATAAATTTGTTGGGATGTTAATGACTACTTTAATTGGGATTGAGTTGGAGGGACCTTCTCAATGATGTTTCAACTACCATGATAGTTAAAATAAAATATATTCCTTAGTTGTAGGGAAAAAATGGCTTTCCGCAAAACAATATAACCATAGAAACTCCACCAGCCATATATGCATGTAGTAATAGCATTTATCTGTTCATTGTTCTCTTGTGTTACTTTGCCGGCATATTCCATGTGCTGGCCCGTTTTCGGGCTGCAACGTATCATGTTGCAGACTTTTCAGACGACGAGTAAGATGCCGTAGGTCGTTTGTCATGCACTCAGATATGTCGTTGGAGTTGATGGATTCACTTTATCTTCCAAGCCTTCTGTTGTTATCGTAATTAGATGGCCTTAAGCCATTCTTATTGTAATAAGTTCTCTTTTGAGACATTCGATGTAATAAGTGTGTGATTGCTACTCTGTTATAAATCCTTCGAAGTACTGTGTGTGTCAGCATTACCGATGCAGGGATGACACTGAAGCACTGAGACTTGACCGTTTGAGGTCGGGTCGCTACAAGATGGTATCAGAGCACACGCTGAATGTAGGACACGACCACTAAGATGAGCCATAGATCACTCTTCTCTACTCATTTTGATTCCTCTCCATTTTCTACTCTTTAGGATGGTGGACTCAAGGAACAAGTTTACACAGCCGGATGAAGACACCTTGTTTGGACGACACTTGAAGGAAGTCACTAAGTACCTGAACATCGGAATACCAAGCTTCACCGGGACCTACATCGCCACTTCACCAGAAGAGGAGCATTGGTTGATTCGAGTTCAAGTTCCAGGAAGGACGTTCATGCCAGTCACTAAACCCATAGAATTTTCCTTTGATGCACCCACCTGGAGTCTAGGAAAGAGCATGGCAGCCCACATTGCTCTGGGACGCATCGGCGAAGTTTACCACAAGGAGCTTAAGGACACTATCTACCAGATATGTGGGCGCCGAGATGAGCAATGGGAGATGATCAGCACCTGGAAGGACAGGTCCATTGCAGCATTCATCCAGGAGTTAAACCATCACATATGTCGCCAGGAGAACCAGATGTGTGCAATCATGATAGATTTGAGGAAGGCGATGACCAGGATCACAGAGCTAGAAGAGGAGCTTGTTATGGAACGTAGTAATTTCAAAAAAATTCATACGCACACGCAAGATCATGGTGATGCATATCTACGAGAGGGGAGAGTGTTGTCCAGGTACCCTCGTAGACCGAAAGCGGAAGCGTTAGCACAACGCGGTTGATGTAGTCGTACGTCTTCACGATCCGACCGATCAAGTACCGAACGTACGGCACCTCCGAGTTCAGCACATGTTAAGCCCGATCATGTCCCTCGAACTCCGATCCAGCCGAGTGTTGAGGGAGAGTTTCGTCAGCACGACGGCGTGGTGACGATGTTGATGTTCTACCGACGCAGGGCTTCGCCTAAGCACCGCTACAGTATTATCAAGGTGGCCTATCGTGGAGGGGGGCACCGCACATGGCTAAGAGATCAATGATCAATTGTTGTGTCTCTAGGGTGCCCCCCTGCCCCCGTATATAAAGGAGCAAGGGGGTGTGGCCGGCCAGGGGAAAGGGCGCGCCAGGAGGAGTCCTACTCCCACTGGGAGTAGGACTCCCCCCTTTCCTAGTTGGATTAGGACTTGAGGGAGAAGGAGTGGAGGAGAAGGAAGGAAGGGGGGCGCCGCCCCCCTCTCATTGTCCTATTCGGACTAGGGGGAGGGGCGCGTGTCAGCCCTTGCCTCCTCTCCTCTCTTCTACCTAGGCCATTAAGGCCCATTTGATTCCCGGGGGGTTCCGGTAACCTCCCGGTACTCCGGTAAAATCCCGATTTTACCCGGAACACTTCCGATATCCAAACATAGGCTTCCAATATATCAATCTTCATGTCTCGACCATTTAGAGACTCCTCGTCATGTCCGTGATCACATCCGAGACTCCAAACAACCTTTGGTACATCAAAACATATAAACTCATAATATAACTATCATCGTAACGTTAAGCGTGCGGACCCTACGTGTTCGAGAACTATGTAGACATGACCGAGACATGTCTCCGGTCAATAACCAATAGCGGAACCTGGATGCCAACATTGGCTCCTACATATTCTACGAAGATCTTTATCGGTCAGACCGCATAACAGCATACGTTGTTCCCTTTCTCATCGGTATGTTACTTGCCCGAGATTCGATCATCGGTATCTCAATACCTAGTTCAATATCATTACTGGCAAGTCTCTTTACTCGTTTCGTAATACATCATCCCGCAACTAACTCATTAGTTGCAATGCTTGCAAGGCTTAAGTGATGTGCATTACCGAGAGGGCCCAGAGATACCTCTCCGACAATCGGAGTGACAAATCCTAATCTTGAAATACGCCAACCCAACAAGTACCTTTGGAGACACCTGTAGAGCACCTTTATAATCACCCAGTTATGTTGTGATGTTTGGTAGCACACAAAGTGTTCCTCCGATAAACGGGAGTTGCATAATCTCATAGTCATAGGAACATGTATAAGTCGTGAAGAAAGCAATAGCAACATACTAAACGATCATGTGCTAAGCTAACGGAATGGGTCATGTCAATCACATCATTCTCCTAATGATGTGATCCCATTAATAAAATGACAACCCATGTCAATGGCTAGGAAACTTAACCATCTTTGATCAACGAGCTAGTCAAGTAGAGGCATACTAGTGACACTCTGTTTGTCTATGTATTCACACATGTATTATGTTTCCGGTTAATACAATTCTAGCATGAATAATAAACATTTATCATGATATAAGGAAATAAATAATAACTTTATTATTGCCTCTAGAGCATATTTACTTCAGTCTCCCACTTGCACTAGAGTCAATAATCTAGATTACACAGTAATGATTCTAACACCCATGGAGCCTTGGTGTTGATCATGTTTTGCTCGTGGAAGAGGCTTGGTCAACGGGTCTGCAACATTCAGATCCGTATGTATCTTGCAAATTTCTATGTCTCCCACCTGGACTAGTTCCCGGATGGAATTGAAGCGTCTCTTGATGTGCTTGGTTCTCTTGTGAAATCTGGATTCCTTCGCTAAGGCAATTGCTCCAGTATTGTCACAAAAGATTTTCATTGGACCCGATGCACTAAGTATGACACCTAGATTGGATATGAACTCCTTCATCCAGACTCCTTCATTTGCTGCTTCTGAAGCAGCTATGTACTCCACTTCACATGTAGATCCCGCCATGATGTTTGTTTAGAACTGCACCAACTGACAGCTCCACCGTTCAATGTAAACATGTATCCGGTTTGCGATTTAGAATCGTCCGGATCAGTTTTAAAGCTTGCATCAACGTAACCATTTACGATGAGTTCTTTGTCACCTCCATAAACGAGAAACATATCCTTAGTCCTTTTCAGGTACTTCAGGATGTTCTTGACCGCTGTCCAGTGATCCACTCCTGGATTACTTTGGTACCTCCCTGCTAGACTTATAGCAAGGCACACATCAGGTCTGCTACACAGCATTGCATACATGATAGAGCCTATGGCTGAAGCATAGGGAACATCTTTCATTTTCTCTCTATCTTCTGCAGTGGTCAGTCATTGAGTCTTACTCAAGTTCACACCTTGTAACACAGGCAAGAACCCTTTCATTGCTTGATCCATTTTGAATTTCTTCAAAACTTTGTTAAGGTATGTGTTTTGTGAAAGTCCAATTAAGCATCTTGATCTATCTCTATAGATCTTAATGCCCAATATATAAGCAGCTTCACCGAGGTCTTTCATTGAAAAACTCTTATTCAAGTATCCCTTTATGCTATCCAGAAATTCTATATCATTTCCAATCAGCAATATGTCATCCACATATAATATCAGGAATGCTACAGAGCTCCCACTCACTTTCTTGTAAATACAGGCTTCTCCAAAAGTCTGTATAAAACCAAATGCTTTGATCACACTATCAAAGCGTTTATTCCAACTCCGAGAGGCTTGCACCAGTCCATAAATGGATCGCTGGAGCTTGCACACTTTGTTAGCTCCCTTTGGATCGACAAAACCTTCCGGTTGCATCATATACAACTCTTCTTCCAGAAATACATTCAAGAATGCAGTTTTGACATCCATCTGCCATATTTCATAATCATAAAACACAGCAATTGCTAACATGATTCGGACAGACTTAAGCATCGCTACAGGTGAGAAGGTCTCATCGTAGTCAATCCCTTGAACTTGTCGAAAACCTTCCGCAACAAGTCGAGCTTTGTAGACAGTAACATTACCGTCAGCGTTAGTCTTCTTCTTGAAGATCCATTTATTCTCAATTGCTTGCCGATCAACGGGGAAGTCAACCAAAGTCCACACTTTGTTCTCATACATGGATCCCGTCTCATATTTCATGGCTTCAAGATATTTTGCGGAATTTGGGCTCACCATCGCTTCTTCATAGTTCGTAGGTTCATCATGATCTAGTAGCATGACTTCCAGAACAGGATTACCGTACCACTCTGGTGCGGATCTTACTCTGGTTGATCTACGAGGATCAGTAGCAACTTGGTCTAAACTTCCATGATCATCATCATTAACTTCCTCACTAGTTGTTGTAGGTGTCACATAAACCGATTTCTGTGATGTACTACTATCCAATAAGGGAGCAGGTACAGTTACCTCATCAAGTTCTACTTTCCTCCCACTCACTTCTTTCGAGAGAAACTCCTTCTCTAGAAAGGATCCATTCTTGGCAACGAATGTCTTGCCTTCGGATCTGTGATAGAAGGTGTACCCAACAGTCTCCTTTGGGTATACTATGAAGACATATTTCTCCGATTTGGGTTCGAGCTTATTAGGTTGAAGCTTTTTCACATAAGCATCGCAGCCCCAAACTTTCAGAAATGACGATTTTGGTTTCTTGCCAAACCATAGTTCATAAGGCGTCGTCTCGACGGATTTCGATGGTGCCCTATTTAATGTGAATGCGGTCGTCTCTAAAGCATAACCCCAAAAAGATAGCGGTAAATCTGTAAGAGACATCATAGATCGCACCATATCTATTAAAGTACGATTACGACGTTCGGACACACCATTACGCCGTGGTGTTCCGGGTGGCGTGAGTTGCGAAACTATTCTGCATTGTTTCAAATGTAGACCAAACTCGTAACTCAAATATTCTCCTCCATGATCAGATCGTAGAAACTTTATTTTCTTGTTACGATGATTTTCAACTTCACTCTAAAATTCTTCGAACTTTTCAAATGTTTCAGACTTATACTTCATCAAGTAGATATACCCATATCTTCTTAAATCATCTGTGAAGGTGAGAAAATAACGATATCTGCCACGAGCCTCAACATTCATCGGACCACATACATCTGTATGTATGATTTCCAACAAATCTGTTGCTCTCTCTATAGTACCGGAGAACAGCGTTTTAGTCATCTTGCCCATGAGGCATGGTTTGCAAGTACCAAGTGATACATAATCAAGTGGTTCCAAAAGTCCATCAGTATGGAGTTTCTTCATGCGCTTTATACCGATATGACCTAAATGGCAGTGCCACAAATAAGTTGCACTATCATTATCAACTCTGCATCTTTTGGCTTCAACATTATGAATATGTATATCACTACTATCGAGATTCATCAAAAATAGACCACTCTTCAAGGGTGCATGACCATTAAAGATATTACTCATATAAATAGAACAACCATTATTCTCTGATTTAAATGAATAACCGTCTCGCATCAAACAAGATCCAGATATAATGTTCATGCTCAACGCTGGCACCAAATAACAATTATTTAGGTCTAATACTAATCCCGAAGGTAGAGGTAGCGTGCCGACCGTGATCACATCGACTTTGGAACCGTTTCCCACGCGCATCGTCACCTCGTCCTTTGCCAGTGTTCGCTTAATCCGTAGTCCCTGTTTCGAGTTGCAAATATTAGCAACGGAACCAGTATCAAATACCCTGGTGCTACTGCGAGCTCTAGTAAGGTACACATCAATAACATGTATATCACATATACCTTTGTTCACCTTGCCATCCTTCTTATCCGCCAAATACTTGGGGCAGTTCCGCTTCCAGTGACCAGTCTGCTTGTAGTAGAAGCACTCAGTTTCAGGCTTAGGTCCAGACTTCGGTTTCTTCTCTTGAGCAGCAACTTGCTTGCTGTTCTTCTTGAAGTTCCCCTTCTTCTTCCCTTTGCACTTTTTATTGAAACTAGTGGTCTTGTTGACCATCAAAACTTGATGCTCCTTTTTTATTTCTACCTCCGCAACTTTTAGCATTGCGAAGAGCTCGGGAATTGTCTTATTCATCCCTTGCATATTATAGTTCATCATGAAGCTCTTGTAGCTTGGTGGCTGTGATTGAAGAACTCTCTCAATGACACTATCAACCGGAAGATTAACTCCCAGCTGAGTCAAGTGATTATGGTACCTACACATTCTGAGTATATGTTCACTGACAGAACTATTTTCCTCCATCTTGCAACTGTAGAACTTATTGGAGACTTCATATATCTCAACTCGGGAATTTGCTTGAAATATTAACTTCAACTCCTGGAACATCTCATATGCCCCATGACGTTCAAAACGTCATTGAAGTCCCGGTTCTAAGATGTAAAGCATGGCACACTGAACTATCGAGTAGTCATCAACACGCAACTGCCAGGCATTCACAATGTCTGCAGTTGCTGGCGCAGGAGGTACACCTAGCGGTGCTTCCAGGACGTAACTCTTCTGTGCAGTAATGAGGATAATCTCAAGTTATGGACCTAGTCCGTGTAATTGCTACCATCATCTTTCAACTTTGCTTTCTCAAGGAACGCATTAAAATCCAACGGAACAACAGCACGGGCCATCTATCTACAATCAAACATAGATAAGCAAGATACTATCAGGTACTAAGTTCATGATAAATTTAAGTTCAATTAATCATATTACTTAAGAACTCCCACTTAGAAAGACATCCCTCTAATCCTCTAAGTGATCACGTGATCCAAATCAACTAAACCATAACCGATCATCACGTGAAATGGAGTAGCTTTCAATGGTGAACATCACTATGTTGATCATATCTACTATATGATTCACGCTCGACCTTTCGGTCTCAGTGTTCCGAGGCCATATCTACATATGCTAGGCTCGTCAAGTTTAACTTGAGTATTCTGCATCTGCAAAACTAGCTTGCACCCATTGTAGATGGACGTAGAGCTTATCACACCCGATCATCACGTGATGTCTGGGCACTACGAACTTTGGCAACGGTGCATACTCAGGGAGAACACTTTTATCTTGAAATTTAGTGAGAGATCATCTTATAATGCTACCGTCAATCAAAGCAAGATAAGATGCATAAAAGATAAACATCACATGCAATCAATATAAGTGATATGATATGCCCATCATCATCTTGTGCATGTGATCTCCATCTCCGAAGCACCGTCATGATCACCATTGTCACCGGCACGACACCTTGATCTCCATCGTAGCATCGTTGTCGTCTCGCCAATCTTATGCTTCCACGACTATCGCTACCTCTTAGTGATAAAGTAAAGCATTACAGGGCGATTGCATTGCATACAATAAAGCGACAACCATATGGCTCCTGCCAGTTGCCGATAACTCGGTTACAAAACATCATCATCTCATACAATAAAATTTAGCATCATGTCTTGACCATATCACATCACAACATGCCCTGCAAAAACAAGTTAGACGTCCTCTACTTTGTTGTTGCAAGTTTTTCGTGGCTGCTACGGGCTTAGCAAGAACCGTTCTTACCTACGCATCAAAACCACAACGATAGTTTGTCAAGTTGGTGCTGTTTTAACCTTCGCAAGGTTCGGGCGTAGCCACACTCGGTTCAACTAAAGTTGGAGAAACTGACACCCGCCAGCCACCTATGTGCAAAGCACGTCGGTCGAACTAGTCTCGCATAATCGTACGCGTAATGTCGGTCCGAGCCGCTTCATCCAACAATACCGCCGAACCAAAGTATGACATGCTGGTAAGCAGTATGACTTATATCGCCCACAACTCACTTGTGTTCTACTCGTGCATATAACATCAACGCATAAACCCTGGCTCGGATGCCACTGTTAGGGAACGTAGTCATTCAAAAAATTTCCTACGCACACGCAAGATCATGGTGATGCATAGCGACGAGAGGGGAGAGTGTTGTCCACGTACCCTCATAGACCGAAAGCAGAAGCATTAGCACAACGTGGTTGATGTAGTCGTACGTCTTCACGATCCGACCGATCAAGTACCAAACGTACGGCACCTCCGAGTTCAGCACACGTTCAGCTCGATGACGTCCCTCGAACTCCGATCCAGCCGAGTGTTGAGGGAGAGTTTCTTCAGCACGATGGCGTGGTGACGATGTTGATGTTCTACAAATGCAGGGCTTCGCCTAAGCACCGCTACAGTATTATCGAGGTGGACTATGGTGGAGGGGGGCACCGCACACGGCTAAGAGATCAATGATCAATTGTTGTGTCTCTAGGGTGCCCCTGCCCCCGTATATAAAGGAGCAAGGGGGGTGTGGCCGGCCAAGGGAGAGGGCGCGCCAGGAGGAGTCCTACTCCCATTGGGAGTAGGACTCCCCCCCTTTCCTAGTTGGATTAGGACTAGAGGGGGAAGGAGTGGAGGAGAAGGAAGGAAGGGGGGGCGCCACCCCCCTCTCCTTGCCCTATTCGGACTAGGGGGGAGGGGCGCGCGGACATCCCTTGCCTCCTCTCCTCTCTTCTACCTAGGCCCACTAAGGCCCATTTGATTCCTGGGGGGTTCCGGTAACCACCTGGTACTCCGGTAAAATCCCGATTTTACCCGGAACACTTCCGATATCCAAACATAGGCTTCCAATATATCAATCTTCATGTCTCGACCATTTCAAGACTCCCCGTCATGTCCGTGATCACATCCGGCACTCCGAACAACCTTTGGTACATCAAAACATATAAACTCATAATATAACTGTCATCGTAATGTTAAGCGTGCGGACCCTACGGGTTCGAGAACTATGTAGACATGACCGAGACACGTCTCTGGTCAATAACCAATAGCGGAACCTGGATGCTCATATTGGCTCCTACATATTCTACGAAGATCTTTATCAGTTAGACCGCATAACAACATACGTTGTTCCCTTTGTCATCGGTATGTTACTTGCCCGAGATTTGATCGTCGGTATCTCAATACCTAGTTCAATCTTGTTACCGGCAAGTCTCTTTACTTGTTCTGTAATACATCATCCCGCAACTAACTCATTAGTTGCAATTTTTGCAAGGCTTAAGTGATGTGCATTACCGAGAGGGCCCAGAGATACCTCTCCGACAATCGGACTGACAAATCCTAATCTCGAAATACGCCAACCCAACAAGTACCTTCGGAGACACCTGTAGAGCACCTTTATAATCACCCAGTTACGTTGTGACGTTTGGTATCACACAAAGTGTTCCTTCGATAAACGGGAGTTGCATAATCTCATAGTCATAGGAACGTGTATAAGTCATGAAGAAAGCAATAGCAACATACTAAACGATCGTGTGCTAAGCTAACGGAATGGGTCATGTCAATCACATCATTCTCCTAATGATGTGATCCCGTTAATCAAATGACAACCCATGTCAATGGCTAGGAAACTTAACCATCTTTAATCAACGAGCTAGTCAAGTAGAGGCATACTAGTGACACTCTGTTTGTCTATGTATTCACACATGTATTATGTTTCCGGTTAATACAATTCTAGCATGAATAATAAACATTTATCATGATATAAGGAAATAAATAATAACTTTATTATTGCCTCTAGGGCATATTTCCTTTAGAGCTTAAGTCTACACATGATGGATATGAGGAGGAAATGATGATACTTGTGGAGTAGAATGACGACATCACAAGGGAGCTAGGAGTTTTCATGGGAGACCCCGCACCAGGAGGATAAGACGACGAACCTAAGGAGATTCGTTCTGAAGACTACATCATCATCGACGACACCGACTCCGACCCTGATAGTAGAGATGATGACTATGAAGACGAAGCTGGAGCGGATATCATGGAGTCTTCCACCGATCAAAATTTCTAGTGGACCACCATATGATTAGTAGTATTCCCCCATGTAAATATTAGTAGTCTGAGCACTTTAACAACAGTTAGATCGATAGTATGCCCTTTCTTGATTGAATGAGCGATATGATATGATTGTGTTTGTCTCATGTGCATATGGGTAGTGCTTTCTCATTAGACCTCATTCTATTCTAATCTCTTCCCTCTAAACCCATCAGATGCCTCCGAGACGTGACCCCGGATTTGCTTTCCCGCCGGAGCTCACTCAGTTGATCCAGCAGCAGAATACACTGATGCAGTTGCTAGTTCAGAATCAGGGCAACAACAACAACAATAACAACAACCCTCCACCACCACCTCTAGTTGACAACTTAGCCCGTTTTTTGATGTTACAGCCGTCGATGTTTTCTAGTAGCACCGATCCAATAGTTGGGATGACTGGCTATGCAGGATTGGAAGGAAGTTAACCACCGCCAGTTGCACAGATGCTGAGAAGGTGCGCTTTGCTGCACACCAATTGGATGGACCCGCAGCCGCATGGTGGGAGAATTACACAGCCACCTTTCCCATAGCCAATGTCACTTGGGAGCAGTTTCAGCAAGCTTTCCGCATTGCCCATGTCTCAACTGGAGCTATGAGCATGAAGAAGCATGAGTTTCGCAACTTACGCCAGGGGAATCATACTGTAGGCCAGTACGTGGAGGAGTTTAGTAAGTTATCTCGCTATGCCCCAGATGATGTGGCCACTGATGCCGCGAAGCAGGAGAAGTTTATGGAAGGGCTAAATGATGAGATGAGCATGCAGTTGATGGTGGCAACATTCAACAATTACCAGGAGTTGGTAGATAAGGCTCTTATGATTGAAGGGAAGCAACAGCAGATTGAGAGCCGCAAGAGGAAGTATGGACAAGGGAGGTACAACTCAGGAGCTCAGCAGAAACCCCGTCTCACCTCGAACCGTGGAGGATTTACCCATAACCATGGAGGTCATAACCATAATGGAGGAATTCCGCATAATCACAACAGCCCTAGGAATGGAAATGGGAATGGAGCAGGTAGCAATCAGAACCTCTCTAATCCAGCAATGCCCGCCTAGAAGGACCTGAGTCACATTACTTGTTTCAAGTGCGGGATGACTGGACACTACGCCACCGAGTGTTTTGAAGCAAAGAATGGGAATGGTAATGGAAACTCTGGGAAGAAGCCCAACCCATTCAACAAGGGACAAGTGAACCACGTGAACGTGGAGGAGGTTGAAGAGCAGACAGATGCAGTTATCGGTAAGTTTTTGGTTAAGTCATTTACCGCAATAGTTCTTTTTGATACTGGTGCATCACATTCATACATTTCAAGGGGATTCATGGATAAATATAAGTTGCCGACCAAGGTACTTAGGACACCCATGTTAGTAAGCTCACCAGGAGCGGAGTATATGGCTAGTCAGGGATGTTTTCAGATGCCATTAACCATAGGTAGGCATGTTTTCCCCTCGGACATGATAGTTTTGGAATCCTAGGGATTGGATGTGATACTTGGTATGGATTGGCTATCGATGTATGGAGGAAACATCGATTGCGCCAGTAAGTCAATTTTACTCACCACCCCGCAGGGAAAAAGGATCAAGTATGTATCCCGGCATACCCCTAAGAGTACTCATGTAAATTCTCTCACGGGAGTTGTTCAATAAGAAGTGCCTATATTGAAGGATTACCCGGATGTATTTCCAGAGGAATTACTAGGCATGCCCCCGGATCGAGACATTGAGTTTTTGATAGAGTTATTGCCAGGCACCGGACCGATATCGAAGAGACCATATCGGATGCCCGCAAATGATCTGGAGGAGATTAAGAAGCAGATCAAGGAATTATTGGAGAAAGGTTATATTCGACGAAGTTCATCACCATGGGGAGCCCCAGTGCTCTTGGTTGAGAAGAAGAATAAGTCTTTGAGAATGGTTGTTGATTATTGGGCATTGAATGAAGTAACGATCAAGAACAAGTACCCACTGTCGATGATCAATGATCTATTTGGCCATCTGCAAGGAGCTAAAGTGTTTCCGAAGATCGACCTGCGATCAGGATACCACCAGCTAAAGATTCGAGAAAAGGATATACCTAAGACAGCATTCACCACAAGGTATGGACTATATGAGTATACGGCTATGTCATTTGGATTGACTAACACCCCTGCCTATTTCATGAGTATGATGAATAAGGTGCTCATGGAATTCTTGGATAAGTTTGTTGTGGTGTTCATTGATGATATCTTGGTATACTCGAAGGATGAAGAGGAACACAAGGAGCATTTGCGTTTGGTTCTTGAGAAGCTCAGGGAACATCAGTTATATGCCAAGTTTAGCAAATATGAGTTTTGGTTGAAGGAAGTTGGATTTCTTGGACATGTTATATCAGGAGAAGGTATAGCAGTGGACCCTACAAAGGTTAAATTAGTCACTCAGCGGTTGGCACCCACCTCAGTTGGAGAGATCTGCAGTTTTCTTGGACTCGCGAGATACTATCGGAGAATCATTGAGAATTTTTCCAAGATAGCGAAGCCCATGACGGCGTTGCTAAAGAAGGACACCAAATTCCATTGGACTGAAGAATGCGAAGCAAGTTTCCATGAGTTGAAGAAATGGTTGACTACAGCCCCAGTGCTGATTCTCCCAGATATATGCAAGTATTTCCAAGTGTATTATGACGCCTCTCGCTTAGGACTTGGAGGAGTACTTATGCAAGACGAAAGAGTTGTTTCGTATGCCTCACGACAACTTCGACCCCATGAGTTAAATTATGCCACACATGACTTGGAGTTGGCAGCGGTAGTGCAAGCACTCAAGACCTGGAGACATTTTCTTATTGGGAAGCATTGTGATGTGTACACGGATCATAAGAGTTTGAAGTACATTTTCACACAGAAGGAGTTGAACCTCAGGCAAAGGAGATGGTTGGAGCTTATAAAGGATTATGATATGAAATTGCACTATCATACAGGAAAGGCCAATGTCATAGCAGACACTTTGAGCCGGAAAAGTAATGCCAATACCTTAGTAACAGGAGGTTTTCCAAGGGAGTTAGCAGAAGATCTCAGGGAGCTTCGTTTGGAGATTGTTCCTAGAGGGTTTTTTACAACCATGGAAGTTCAGTCGACACTGTTGGGAAAGATTCGAGAAGCTCAGAAGGATGACAAAGAAATTGTCGAGATAAAGGAGAAGATGGCTAAAGGCAAAGCCAAAGGTTTTCGTGAGGATGAGCACGACACTCTGTGGTTTGAGGACCGTATATTTGTGCCCAATAATGTAGAGATCAGGAAGTTAATATAACAGGAAGCTTACGACTCGCCATACTCGATACACCCTGGAAACACTAAGTTGTATTTGGATTTGAAGGAGCGTTTCTGGTGGACCAGAATGAAGAAGGATATTGCCGAGTATGTAGCCATATGTGATGTATGTCTGCTACCTCTTGAGCACTGTGTTGGTTTTCCCCGAAGAGGAAGGGATGATGCAACAAACTAGCGTAAGTATTTCCCTCAGTTTTTGAGAACCAAGGTATCAATCCAGTAGGAGGCTACGCGCGAGTCCCTCGTACCTGCACAAAACAAATAAATCCTCGCAACCAACGTGAATAGGGGTTGTCAATCCCTACAAGGCCACTTACGAGAGTGAGATCTGATAGATATGATAAGATAATATTTTTGGTATTTTTGTGATAAAGATGCAAAGTAAAATAAAGGCAAAGTAAAAAGTAAAGGAAATAACTAAGTAGTAGGAGATTAATATGATAAAGATAGACCCGGGGGCCATAGGTTTCACTAGTAGCTTCTCTCGAGAGCATAACTATTCTACGGTGGGTGAACAAATTACTGTTGAGCAATTGACAGAATTGAGCATAGCTATGAGAATATCTAGGTATGATCATGTATATAGGCATCACGTCCGAGACAAGTAGACCGACTCCTGCCTGCATCTACTACTATTACTCCACTCATCGACTGCTATCCAGCATGCATCTAGAGTATTAAATTAAAAATGGAGTAACGCCTTAAGCAAGATGACATGATGTAAAGGGATAAACTCATGCAATATGATGAAAACCCCATCTTGTTATCCTCGATGGCAAAAATACAATACGTGCCTTGCTGCCCATACTGTCACTGGGAAAGGACACCGCAAGATTGAACCCAAAGCTAAGCACTTCTCCCATTGCAAGAAAGATCAATCTAGTAGGCCAAACCAAACTGATAATTCGACGAGACATGCAAAGATAACCAATCATACATAAAAGAATTCAGAGAAGATTCAAATATTATTCATAGATAGACTTGATCATAAACCCACAATTCATCGGTCTCAACAAACACACCGCAAAAATAAGATTACATCGAATAGTTCTCCGCAAGAGAGGGGGAAAACATTGTATTGAGATCCAAAAAGAGAGAACAAGCCATCTAGCTACTAACTATGGACCCGTAGGTTTGAGGTAAACTACTCACACTTCATCAGAAGGGCTATGGTGTTGATGTAGAAGCCCTCCGCGATCGATGCCCCCTCCAGCGAAGCTCCGGAACAGGCCCCAAGATGGGATCTCATGGATACAGAAAGTTGCGGCGGTGGAATTAGGTTTTTGGCTCCGTATCTGATCGTTTGGGGATACGTAGGTATATATAGGAGCAAGGAGTACGTCGGTGGAGCAACAGGGCGCCCACGAGGGTGGAGGGCGCGCCTGGGGAGGGTAGGCGCGCCCCCTACCTCGTGGCCTCCTCTTTTGTGTCTTGACGTAGGGTCCAAGTCTCCCGGGTCTTGTTCGTTGAAAAAATCACATTCCCAAAGGTTTCATTCCGTTTGGACTGCGTTTGATATTCCTTTTCTTCGAAACCCTAAAACAGGAAAAAAACAGCAATTCTGGGCTAGGCCTCCGGTTAATAGGTTAGTCCCAAAAATAATATAAAAGTGGAAAATAAAGCCCAATAATGTCCAAAACAGTAGATAATATAGCATGGAGCAATCAAAAATTATAGATATGTTGGAGGCGTATCAAGCATCCGCAAGCTTAATTCCTGCTCGTCGTTGAGTAGGTAAATGGTAAAAACAGAA
Organism: Triticum dicoccoides; assembly: GCF_002162155.2. Taxonomy (NCBI): domain Eukaryota; kingdom Viridiplantae; phylum Streptophyta; class Magnoliopsida; order Poales; family Poaceae; genus Triticum; species Triticum dicoccoides. The sequence continues at coordinate 446,555,830 of NC_041386.1, forward strand.
TTTTTGATGCGGAGTGCTACTTGGCATAACTTTAATGTAATTCTTCTTAATTGTGGTATGAATATTCAGATCCGAAAGATTCAAGACAAAAGTTTAACATTGACATAAAAATAATAATACTTCAACCATACTAACAAAGCAATTATGTCTTCTCAAAATAGCATGGCCAAAGAAATTTAACCCTACAAAATCATATAGTCTGGCTATGCTCCATCTTCACCACACAAATTATTTAAATCATGCACAACCCCGATGACAAGCCAAGCAATTGTTTCATACTTTTGACATTCTCAAAACTTTTTCAATCTTCACGCAATACATGAGCGTGATCCATGGACATAGCACTATAGGTGGAATAGAATGGTGGTTGTGGAGAAGACAAAAAGGGAGAAGATAGTCTCACATCAACTAGGCGTATCAACGGGCTATGGAGGTGCCCATCAATATATATCAATGTGAGTGAGTAGGGATTGCCATGCAACGGATGCACTAGAGCTATAAGTATGTGAAAGCTCAAAAAGAAACTAAGTGGGTGTGCATCCAACTTGCTTGCTCATGAAGACCTAGGGCATTTTGAGGAAGCCCATCATTGGAATATACAAGCCAAGTTCTATAATGAAAAATTCCCACTAGTATATGAAAGTGATAACATAGGAGACTCTCTATCATGAATATCATGGTGCTACTTTGAAGCACAAGTGTGGTAAAAGGATAGTAACATTGTCCCTTCTCTCTTTTTCTCTCATTTTTTTATTTGGGCCTTTTCTCTTTTTCTATGGCCTCTTTTCTTTCTCTTTTTTTTATTTTTCGTCCGGAGTCTCATCCCGACTTGTGGGGGAATCATAGTCTCCATCATCCTTTCCTCACTGGGACAATGCTCTAATAATGATGATCATCACACTTTTATTTTTCTTACAACTCAACAATTACAAATCGATACTTAGAACAAAATATGACTCTATATGAATGCCTCCGGAATACGATGTCAACTACATGATCATGCTAAGCAATATGACGATGATGGAGTGTGTCATAATAAACGGAATGGTGGAAAGTTGCATGGCAATATATCTCGGAATGGCTATGGAAATGCTATAATAGGTAGGTATGGTGGCTGTTTTGAGGAAGGTATATGGTGGGTGCATGATACCGGCGAAAGGTGCGCGGTATTAGAGAGGCTAGCAAAGGTGGAAGGGTGAGAAAAGTGCGTATAATCCATGGACTCAACATTAGTCATAAAGAACTCATATACTCATTGCAAAAATCTACAAGTTATCAAAGCAAAGTATTACGCGCATGCTCCTAGGGGATAGACTAGTAGGAAAAGACCATCGCTCGTCCCCGACCGCCACTCATAAGGAAGACAATCAAAAAATAAATCATGCTCCGACTTCACCACATAACGGTTCACCATACGTGCATGCTATGGGAATGACAAACTTTAACACAAGTATTTCTCAAATTCACAACTACTCAACTAGCACAACTTTAATATCACCATCTTTATATCTCAAAACAATTATCAAGCATCAAACTTCTCATAGTATTCAACACACTCATAAGAAAGTTTTATTATTAATCTTGTATACCAAGCATATTAGGATTTTAAGCAAATTACCATGCTATTTAAGACTCTCAAAATAATCTAAGTGAAGCATGAGAGATCAATAGTTTCTATAAAAAAAATCCACCACCGTGCTCTAAAAGATATAAGAGAAGTACTAGAGCAAAACTACATAACTCAAAAGATATAAGCGAAGCACATAGAGTATTCTAACAAATTCCAAATCATTTATGGCTCTCTCAAAAGGTGTGTACAGCAAGGATGATTGTGGTAAACTAAAAAGTAAAGACTCAAATCATACAAGACGCTCCAAGCAAAACATATATCATGTGGCGAATAAAAATATAGCTCCAAGTAAAGTTACCGATAGAAGTAGATGAAAGAGGGGATGCCTTCCGCGGCATCCCAAGCTTTGGCTTTTAGGTCTCCTTAGATTATCTTGGGGGTGCCATGGGCATCCCCAATATTAGGCTCTTTGTCGGTGTCAAAACCGGCGGATCTCGGGTAGGGGTCCCGAACTGTGCGTCTAAGGCGGATGGTAACAGGAGGCAGGGGACATGATGTTTTACCCAGGCGCCATAATTGATGGCGCGGTTGGGTTACCCAGGTCATGTTCCCCTTATCACGGGATTCTCATCAATACGGACGTGGGTAACCCAACCGCGCCATCAATTACGGCGCCTGGGGAATAAGCGGTTTTGCCAGGCAAGTGGGGAGACTCATCGCCTCCTCCGCCCTTATAAAAGGGACAAAGATCTACTTTTTTCACCCACGCCTTCTTCCTTCTCGCTTTCCCATTCCCGCACACTCGAGCTCTAGTGCCCAAGCTCGCGTTCTTCTTCTCAAACCACTCCAAGCATGTCGGGAGCAGGAGGCAAGTGGATGGTCTCCTCTGTCACGGAGGAGAACGTCAAAAAATTACGGGAAGCGGGATATCTGGCCAGGGATATCGCGCACCGGCTGCCCGATGTGGGGCAGATCGTCCCAACGCCTGAACCCCATGAGAGGGTAGTTTTTCTTACCCATTTCATCTGCGGACTGGGATTTCCCCTCCACCCGTTTGTCCGCGGGCTCATGTTCTACTATGGGCTGGATTTTCATGATCTGGCTCCCAACTTCATCCTCAACATCTCAGCGTTTATCATCGTGTGCGAGGCCTTCCTCTGCATCAGGCCCCACTTCGGCCTATGGCTGAAAACCTTCAATGTCAAACCGAAGGTGGTGAGCGGCCAGCAAGCAGAGTGCGGAGGCACCATGGTGGGCAAGATGCCCAATGTCACCTGGCTCGAGGGCACCTATGTGGATACCATAAAGGGGTAGCAATCAGGGTGGTTCTACATCACCGAGCTGCGCGACTCCAACTGGGTGGCGGCCCCCAAATTTCGATCCCGAATCCCCACGCGGCTTACCTCCTGGAAAAAGAAGGGCCTGTCCTAGGACTCTCCGGTAGAGTTGACCGGAGTCTAGACCTGCATCCAGAACATGACAAGCAAGAAAATCAAGCTCGTCAACATGGTCCAGGTTATACTCTTCCGCCGGATCCTTCCGTGTCAACAGCGGGCATTTGTTTTGTGGGAGTTCGACTTGGACAAACTCCAGACACTTCGAGAGCTCTATGACACGATGCACGAGGACATCTAGAGGGTGCTGTTTAAGAGCGCCGAGATCCCTCCCCCTATCAACGAGGACCGCGTACTCAGCGCAAAGCGCCGCGCCAATCCGGTAAGCTTTTTATATTTCTCAGGGTATTTATTTGCCCCGGTTTAGTTGTGTGCAGGATCTGAACTTCCATGTCATTGACAAGACTGGATAGAGACGGCGGAGGAGCTTCATAGCCCAGCCCCGCTGCCCGAAGATCCTGCAGACGCTCTTCTGACGAAGATGCTGACTCCGACACCCTACGAGGTGCTGGAAAAGACCAAGAAGAAGGCGGCGGGGACCCGAAAGGGTCTCTAGCGCAAGGTTGTATCGAAGTCATCGGACGATGACTCCGACGCGCACTCCTCCCATGGAAAGGAGGAGGAGGAGGAGGAGAAAAGTTCTCCCCCCCAGCCGGGGGAGAGAAGAAAAGGAAGGTTGGCCCATCCGGGGAGGATCAAGGGTCCAAGAAGGGAAGGACCCTCCTTCCGGATTGTGCCACGACGGCCGCCGACAGCGGTGACGAGTGGCTGCCCAGGGGCAAGCCCCTGGCGAAGTCGTAAGTGTCCGGAAACCATAGTACTTCATGATATGTTTTATTGTACTGCCTTTCCTCATGCTGAACATGATTGTGCAGTCCGTCCCGAGCTCATCTCGACGTACCCTCGTTGGGCGGCTCTTTGGACTCGTCGGATATGAACAGCGGTTCTGTTCCGACCACTTCCACCCCTTGCCCTACGGACAACACCGAGGTGTTGTCTAAACAGGCACCAAGCCAAGGGGAGGTGGTCCTGGGGGAGCCTCGCGGCGACTTCCCAAACCCTGGGTACCAAGGGAGCGAGGCTCCTACGGGCTTTGAGTTTGGGCCCCAGCCGGACACTGCGCCGGAACCCTCGATGGTTCCGTACTCCGGCAGGCGATCCGCCGTCAAGGGGGGCCAACCATCCGTGTCGGTGTCCTCTGTCCATCCAGAGGCACCGGACAACTTGCTGGAAGCGCTTCACAGTGCTCCCATCGATGAAGAACACCGCACTATCATGAGTGCGGTGGTTAAGAAGGTTCAGTCCGCCAAAAACGGGTTGACCAAAGCTTGCGCTGGCCTCCTAACAGGCTTTGAAGTAAGCATTCAAAATATAAAAATATTACCGCATAGATAGTAGCCCCTGATGCTCTGTTCGGCGTTCGCGAAGAAAAGCCGAATAGAGGATCAAATGATAACTCAGGAGTCTAATTAGAGTATGTCTATGTGTATGTGCAGGCTTCACTACTGGCCACTGCCGCACGTACTGCGGAGGTCGCTGCGCTGAAGCAGGACCTGAAGCGGTCCGAGGACGAGCTCGACCTTACCAAGAGGCAGCTTGAAGAGAGCAAAGGTAAGAAATTCCCCTGTCTATGTAGTTAAAAAGAAGTTTGGGTGTGAAGTAATAGGATCATCATGGATTTGTCAGGGGCCACGACCGAGGTGGAGACCTTGAGGAGGGCATTGTCTGTGGCCGAAGACAAAGCGGCCAAGGAACGCATTGAGCGGGAGAAACAAGAAGCTCGAGTGGGCGCGGTGCAGCAAGAGCTCGAGGCTCTCGCCAAAAATCATGAGTCCTTGGAGCTGGACTCTAAAACCCGAGAGTCCGAGCTCGCGCAGGCATAGGCGCTTGAAAGCGTCCGGAGCGCCAAGGCCGAAGCCCACAAGGCCCTCCAGGAGATTGATGAGGCAAAGAAGATAGCAGCGGGTAAGGCATTCAATATGCAAAGCAAGCATGTGAAGGATAATTTCCTTTTTCTTACCCGAGTTTGGAGCTCTCCAGGAGCGTTTGTAGATCTTCCCCGCAGTGTGCTGGATGCCGCGGAATTTTACCGGGCTGAGGAGGGGAGCTCAACGGAGAAGTTGTTCTGGTCTCAGTATACTGGGGCCGAACACCCCGTGACCTTGAGCGACCAGCTGAAGCAGTTGGTCGAACTTCACAAGGCAGCCGAACAGGCCATGAGGGGCCTTATAGTCCGGATGTGGCCTGGCGAGCCCATGTCCAGCAGCTACTTCGGTCTGGTGCGACGGCTGGTGGAGGCCTGCCCACGGCTTGAGGTCATCAAGCGGTCCGTCTGCATCGAAGGTGCACGCAGGGCTTTTGCCCGGGCGAAGGTGCACTGGGCGAAGTTGGACGTCGTGAAGCTTGTGAAGGAGGGGCCGCCAGAGGGTAAGGAGCATCGCCGCCCCGAGAATTATTATGGCGGTCTCCTGGAGGGATCCCGCCTAGTGGCAGATGAGTGTGCCAAGGATGTAATTTTTGAATGAACATGCTCATGTGATCCTGTAATATGAAACGAGTTCATTTGCGCCATGCAACGCTTTCTTAATTTAAAATATTACCTTATGTGTGGCCGTTTATAAAATCTGAGAGTTGTCCAGTCGTCGGCTTCTGCCCCCATGTAACTAGTACCGGGGTGTTCGGGATAAACCTGAACACTTTTTACCCCAATTTTGGGTCCTCCAAGGGAGGTGTTCAGCACAACGAACCAGGCAATCGGACTATAATGCTTTATCACTCTCACTTAGCCATAGAAGTCTATGATTTTAAATTTTGGCAAAGCCCCTGGTATTCGGAGGGCCGAATTTGGGGCGCTATACACGCCTAAGCCGGACAAGGCCGACTCCTCGCCCGAAGCGGAAAAAGTCTTTAAGGACTTGACACCTCTTGAACAGCGACCAGTCTCTCGCCTTATCATGACAGTCAGTTTTTGGCTTCTCTACTGAGGCGCTCGTCCGGAAAAACCGGGACACAATCGCAGTAGTTCTCCCACCGCTACCTTAGCCGATATAGCGGAACGTAAGGTACCAAAGCATGGGAGCCGGGCAACCCAACATTTGACCCAAGACATGATTCGGAGCTAATGCATATAATGCTATAAGTTCGGGGTGTTACACTGTCAAAAGTGTTCGAACTTCTTGCGCCGTATTACGGGGTGAACGAGAGCCCCTGGCGTACTGACCGTACCCGAGCATGCAGGTGCGGAATGTCGTAAATGGACATATAAGAGAAAGAGAAAAACTTAAATAATGCAATAACAGATTAATAATATGCATTGTTATTTGAGTAATGCATCGAAGCGCACTAGTACAAGTAGTGCAATAAGCGTAAAGTAGGACAATTTGAAATGTCCTATCCAAGGCAAGCTACGCAATAATAGTGAAAAGCGGGTATATCAAGTATTACTAGAGACCACCTGGCGGTTCCCGTGTTCATCTTAGCTTCTTGCCGCCTTGGTTGTTGCTTCCGGAATGTGTTCGGCCGTCGAATTGCCGGAAAGGCCTTCTGAAGAATTAGGCCCTGAAAGAGAGAGGGAATGTCAAAGGTATACAACCCCTGGTGTGGTTAAGCCACAATGCGGGGCGTGTCTTGATTGTGCCCCCGCTTGTGTCCATGGTATTTTCATGCGCAGTTATGTACGCGCGGCACGAATTTCATCGCTGCACTGGGACTGGGACGGGGGCCGAATTGCTAGGCGAGTGTAGATCGCGCCAGGCGATCCTTTTACAGATTATTCTGGACGCGCTTGAAGGTGTCTGGGGGCTGTAACGCCGAATGAGTGGTCTGTCTGAACAGGCTGCTTTGTGCCTCTACTGCAAGGGCCACAGTGTGCTCTTCCATACGAAGCGAGTGTTCTATGTTTCCATTTACTGTTATGACCCCGCGAGGTCCTGGCATCTTGAGCTTGAGGTATGCGTAATGCGGCACTGCATTGAATTTTGCAAATGTTGTCCGTCCGAGCAGTGCGTGATAGCCACTGCGAAACGGGATGATGTCGAAGATTAACTCTTTGCTTCGGAAGTTATCCGGTGATCCGAAGACCACTTTCAGTGTGATTGAGCCTGTGCAATGGGCCTCTACACCTCGGATGAAACCTTTGAAGGTGGTTTTGCTGGGTTTGATCCCTGAGGGATCGATACCCATTTTCCGTACTGTATCCTGATAAAGCAGGTTCAGGCTGCTGCCGCCGTCCATAAGGACTCGAGTGAGATGAAATCCATCAATGATGGGGTCTAGGACCAGTGCGGCAGATCCGCCATGACGGATGCTAGTGGGGTGGTCCCTGCGATCGAAGGTGATCGGACAAACAGACCATGGGTTGAACTTCGGGGCGACGGGCTCCATCGCGTAGACGTCCCTTAGTGCGCGCTTCCGCTCCCTCTTGGGAATGTGGGTTGCGTATATCATGTTTACTGTCTTTACTTGTGGGGGAAACCCCTTCTGTCCCCCTGGGTTCGGTGGCCTGGGCTCCTCCTCGTCATCGCTATGCAGCCCCTTGTCCTTGTTTTCGGCATTTAACTTGCCGGCCTGCTTGAACACCCAGCATTCTCTGTTGGTGTGATTGGTTGGCTTTTCAGGGGTGTCGTGGATTTGACACAAGCGATCCAGTATGCGATCCAGACTGGACGGAGCCGGAGTATTTCTTTTGAATGGCTTTTTCCGCTGACCGGATCTAGAGCCTTTGAATCTGGCATTGACTGTATCTTCATTGTTATTGCCGTTATTGCGTCACTTTGGTCTATTACGACGCTGCCTACCGTTAACGTCTTTGGTATCTGAGGTATCCGGATTCCCTGATGTATTGTTGCTGCGAGCCAGCTAGCTGTCCTCGCCTGCGCAAAAGCGGGTCATGAGTGTTGTGAGGGCTGCCATAGATTTCGGCTTCTCCTGGCCAAGGTGGTAGGCGAGCCACTCGTCGCAGATGTTATGTTTTAATGCCGCTAGGGCTTCTACATCCGGACAGTCTATGATTTGATTTTTCTTGGTCAGGAACCGTGTCCAGAATTGTCTGGCCGATTCCCCTGGCTGCTGGGTTATGTGGCTCAAGTCATCAGCATCCGGTGGCCGCACATAAGTGCCCTGGAAGTTGTCAAGAAATGCATCTTACAAATCCTCCCGACTGCCGACAGAATCTGCTGGCAAGCTATTCAGCCAATCTTGAGCTGGTCCTTTGAGTTTTAGTGGGAGGTACTTGATGGCATGTAGATCATCACCATGAGCCATGTGGATATGAAGGAGGAAATCCTCAATCCATACAGTTGGATCTGTTGTGCCGTCATATGATTTGATATTTACGGGTTTAAAACCCTCCGGGAATTCATGATTCATAACTTCATCAGTGAAGCATAAGGGGTGTGCGGCGCCTCTGTGCCAGGCTATATCCCAACGTAGTTCGTATGAGTCTTGTCTGTTGTATTCGGCCTGGCCGGATTTACTCTTGGTGTATCCGACGCGACGATCATCGTCCCATGTGGGCGCACGTGTTCGTGTCCCGTATATTGACCTTGCGATTTTTGCCATGATGTCCAAGATGTCTCGCAGGTCCTCTGTGTTGCCCCGGGCCTTAGTATCTTTGACTGAGTGGCAACGGGGTGCGGGCTGAACTTTGGGCTGAAATGCCTCTCTGGCTCGACCGTGTAGTGGCTGGCCAGCCGCATTGTACACTGGTGAATGAGGTTTGAATGCTTCCTCCTCGAGGTGAGGTAGCAACCTGCGTTTTGGGTAACATTTGGACGGGCGCTCGAGTTCATGTTCCTTGGCCGCAAGGACTTCGGTCCACATGTCTGCTAGCAAGTTTTGATCAGCTTGAAGCTGTTGTTGTTTCTTCTTTAGGCTATTTGCCGTGGCCATAAGCCGGCGCTTGAAGCGCTCTTGCTCGACGGGGTCCTCAGGCACGATGAATTCATCATCACCGAGGTTGCCTCGTCTTCCGAGAGAGGCATGTAATTGTCCTCCTCTGGTTCTCCATCTGCTGCCTGCTCTGGGGGGCTAGCTTGTTCGCCCTCCAGCTCTTCGCTGTGCTGGAGGGGATTGTTGTTGTCTTTGGCGCTATCCGGAGTGTTATTATCTCCTGTACCGGTATCACTACTCTTACTATGGAGGGACTTAGAGCGGCGCCGCTGACATCCGCGCTTGGGTTGCTTCTTGGGGGGGTCATCCTCCGCTTTCTCCTCGCCGTTGGCTTCTTTGGGGGTGTCCACCATATATATATCATATGATGAGGTGGCGGTCCAGTGCCCCGAGGACGGTGGATCCTGTTCGTCTCCGGCTTCGTCGTCCATACCGTCGAAGTCTTCGGAGCCGAAGTCAAGCATGTCGGTTAAGTCGTCGACAGTGGCTACTAAGTGGGTGGTGGGTGGGCAGCGAATTTCTTCGTCGTTCGCATCCCATTCTGGCCGGACATAGTTCGGCCAAGGTTCTCCTGATAGGGAGAGAGACCTTAATGAATGTAGCACATCTCCAAAAGGTGAGTGCTGAAAGATATCCGCGGAGGTGAACTCCATGATCGGCGCCCAGTCGGGCTCGACGGGCACGGATACGAGCGGCTTGGAGTCCGTGGCCGAGGATGAATCCAATGGTTCGGCAACACAGCTCTCGTAAGGGGTGAAGTCAGTATCCGGCTCTATCGCCGCTGAGAGTACGGCCTCCATGGCGGGGTCCATCCCTCCGCTCTCGGATGGCACGACTTTCTACAGATTAAAGGCCGGAATAGCCGCGGATGCGATCTCCCGAACACCATCCAACGGCAGAGTTACGTCTTGCTCGTCGTGACTGCGCGACGCGTCCGGCATGGGCTCGAATCTGTTGAAGATCAAGTCTCCGCGGATATCGGTCGTGTAGTTCAAGTTTCCAAATCTGACCTGATGGCCAGGGGCGTAGCTCTCAATCTGCTCCAGATGGCCAAGCAAGTTGTCCCACAGTGCAAAGCCGCCGAATATGAAGATCTGTCCGGGGAGGAAAGCCTCACCCTGGACCACATCGCTAGCGATGATCGAAGGATCCATCGAGCCTTATGGTGACGACACAGAGGAACTCTCAATGAAAGCACCAATGTCGGTGTCAAACCCGGCGGATCTCGGGTAGGGGGTCCCGAACTGTGCATCTAAGGCGGATGGTAATAGGACGCAGGGGACACGATGTTTTACCCAGGTTCGGGCCCTCTTGATAGAGTTAAAACCCTACGTCCTGCTTGATTGTTCTTGATGATATGAGTATTACAAGAGTAGATCTACCACGAGATCAGAGAGGCTAAACCCTAGAAGCTAGCCTATGGTATGATTGTATGTTGTCCTACGGACTAAAACCCTCCGGTTTATATAGACACCGGAGGGGGCTAGGGTTACACAAGGTCGGTTACAAAGGAGGAGATATACATATCCGTATTGCCTAGCTTGCCTTCCACGCCAAGTAGAGTCCCATCCGGACACGGGACGAAGTCTTCAATCTTGTATCTTCATAGTCCAACAGTCCGGCCAAAGGATATAGTCCAGCTGTCCAGAGACCCCCTAATCTAGGACTCCCTCACTCTTGCCACTCCTTGTTCCATAATCCATCAAATCTTTACCCAAAACTTGAAAACTTCACAACACAAAACTTAAAGTAGAAAATCTCGTGAGCTCCGTTAGCGAAAGAAAACAAAAGACCACTTCAATATACTATAATGAACTCATTCTTTATTTATATTGGTGTTATACCTACTGTATTCCAACTTCTCTATGGTTTATAAACTATTTTACTAGCCATAGATTCATCAAAATAAGCAAACAGCACACGAAAAACAGAATATGTCAAAAACAGAACAGTCTGTAGTAATCTGTAGCTAGCGCAAGATATGGATCCCCAAAAATTCTAAAATAAACTTATGGACGTGATTAATTTATCTATTAATCATCTGCAAAAGGAATTAACTAAATAGCACTTTCCAAATAAAAATTACAGCAGTTCTCGTGAGCGCTAATGTTTCTGTTTTTTTACAGCAAGTGTAACAAGACTTTCCCCAAGTCTTCTCAACGGTTCTACTTGGCACAAACACTAATTAAACACAAAAAACACAACCAAAAAAGAGGCTAGATAAATTATTTTTTACTAAACAGGAGCAAAAATCAAGGAATAAAAATAAAATAGGGTTGCCTCCCAACAAGCGCTATCGTTTAACGCCCTAGCTAGGCATCACAAGCAAGGATAGATCTAGGTATTGCCATCTTTGGTAGGCAATCCATAAGTGGCTCTCATAATAGATTCATAAGGTAATTTAATTTTCTTTCTAGGAAAGTGTTCCATGCCTTTCCTTAATGGAAATTGGAATCTAATATTTCCTTCCTTCCTATCAATAATTGCACCAATAGTTCCAAGGAAAGGTCTACCAAGAATAATAGGACATGAAGGATTGCAATCTATGTCAAGAACAATAAAATCTACGGGCACAAAATTCCTATTTGCAACAATATGAACATCATTAATTCTTCCCATAGGTTTCTTAATAGTGGAATCCGCAAGGTGCAAGTTTAAAGAGCAATCATCAAAATCACGGAAACTTAACAAATCACACAAAGTCTTTGGAATCGTGGAAACACTAGCACCCAAGTCACATAAAGCATAGCATTCATGATCTTTAATTTTAATTTTAATAGTTGTTTCCCACTCATCATAAAGCTTTCTAGGGATGGAAACATCCAATTCAAGTTTTTCTTCACAAGATTGCATCAAGGCATCAACGATATGTTTAGTAAACGCTTTATTTTGACTATAAGCATGAGGAGAATTTAGCATGGACTGCAACAAGGAAATACAATCAATCAAAGAGCAATTTTCATAGATGAATTCCTTGAAATCCATAATAGTGGGTTTAGCAACATCTAGGGTTTTAATTTCTTCAATCCCACTTTTATCAATTTTAGCATCAAGATCAACAAATTCTGAATTCTTGGAACGCCTTCTAGGTAAAGGTGGATCATATTCAGTCCCATCAATATCAAGATTCATATTGCAAAACAAAGATTTAATAGGGGACACATCAATAACTTTTATATCTTCATCTTTATTTTCATAGGAACTAGAAGAACACGCTCTAGTAAAGGCATCTTTCTTAGCACGCATCCTAGCAGTTCTTTCTTTGCACTCATCCATGGAAATTATCATGGCTTTGAGAGACTCATTGACATCATGCTTAGGTGGAATAGATCTAAGTTTCAAAGAATCAACATCAATAGAAATTCTATCAACGTTCCTAGCCAACTCATCAATCTTAAGCAATTTTTCTTCAATCAAAGCATTAAAGTTCTTTTGCGAAGTAATAAATTCTTTAATATTAGATTCAAAATCGGAGGGCATATTATTATAATTTCCATAATAATTGTTGTAGGAATTACCATAATTATTAGAGGGATTACTAGGATAAGGCCTAGGATTAAAATTTCCTCTATATGTGTTGTTACCAAAATTGTTCCTACCAACAAAATTCACATCCATAGATTCATTATTATTCTCAATCAAATTAGACAAGGGCATATCATTAGGATCATAATAAACACTCTTAATAGCAAATAATTTCATAAGTTCAACCATCTTTCCACTCAAAACATTAATTTCTTCTATCGCATGCACCTTTTTATTAGTAGATCTTTCAGTATGCCATCGAGAATAATTAACCATAATATTATCTAGGAGTTTAGTAGCTTCTCCTAAAGTGATTTCTATAAAAGTGCCTCCCGCGGCCGAATCTAAAAGATTTCAAGAAGCAAAATTCAATCCGGCATAAAAAATTTGTATAATCATCCACAAATTTAAACCATGAGTAGGGCAATTACGTATCATTAGTTTCATTCTCTCCCAAGCTTGTGCAACATGTTCGTGATCAAGTTGCTTAAAATTCATAATATCGTTTCTAAGAGAGATGATCTTAGTAGGAGGAAAATACTTAGAGATAAAAGCATCTTTGCACTTATTCCATGAATCAATACTATTTTTAGGCAAAGACGAAAACCAAGCTTTAGCACGATCTCTAAGTGAAAAAGCAAATAGCTTCAATTTAACAATATCATTATCCACATCTTTCTTCTTTTTCATATCACACAAATCAACGAAGCTATTAACATGGGTAGCGACATCTTCACTAGGAAGGCCGGAAAACGGATCTTTCATGACAAGATTCAGCAAAGAAGTATTAATTTCACAAGATTCGGCATCGGTAAGAGGAGCAATCGGAGTGCTAATAAAATCATTGTTGTTGGTATTGGTGAAGTCACACAATTTAGTGCTATCTTGAGCCATCATGACAAGCGACCAAACTAACACACAAGCAAACAAAAAGCAAGCGGGCAAAAGAGGCAAATAGAGAAAGAGAGGAAGGATAGAGAGAGAGAGGGCGAATAAAACGGCAAGGGTGAAGTGGGGGAGAGGAAAACGAGAGGCAAATGGCAAATAATGTAATGCGGGAGATAAGGGTATGTGATGGGTACTTGGTATGTTGACTTTTGCGTAGACCTCCCCGGCAACGGCACCAGAAATCCATCTTGCTACCTCTTGAGCACTGTGTTGGTTTTCCCCGAAGAGGAAGGGATGATGCAGCAAAGTAGCATAAGTATTTACCTAAGTTTTTGAGAACCAAGGTATCAATCCAGTAGGAGGCTACGCGCGAGTCCCTCGTACCTGCACAAAACAAATAAATCCTCGCAACCAATGCGAATAGGGGTTGTCAATCCCTACATGACCACTTACGAGAGTGAGATCTGATAGATATGATAAGATAATATTTTTGGTATTTTTGTGATAAAGATGCAAAGTAAAATAAAGGCAAAGTAAAAAAGTAAAGGAAATAACTAAGTAGTAGGAGATTAATATGATAATGATAGACCCGGGGGCCATAGGTTTCACTAGTGGCTTCTCTCAAGAGCATAAGTATTCTACGGTGGGTGAACAAATTACTGTTGAGCAATTGACAGAATTGAGCATAGCTATGAGAATATCTAGGTATGATCATGTATATAGGCATCACGTCCGAGACAAGTAGACCGACTCCTGCCTGCATCTACTACTATTACTCCACTCATCGACCGCTATCCAGCATGCATCTAGAGTATTAAGTTAAAAATGGAGTAACGCCTTAAGCAAGATGACACGATGTAAAGGGATAAACTCATGCAATATGATGAAAACCCCATCTTGTTATCCTCGATGGCAAAAATACAATACGTGCCTTGCTGCCCATACTGTCACTGGGAAAGGACACCACAAGATTGAACCCAAAGCTAAGCACTTCTCCCATTGCAAGAAAGATCAATCTAGTAGGCCAAACCAAACTGATAATTCGAAGAGACATGCAAAGATAACCAATCATACATAAAAGAATTCAGAGAAGATTCAAATATTATTCATAGATAGACTTGATCATAAACCCACAATTCATCGGTCTCAACAAACACACCGCAAAAATAAGATTACATCGAATAGTTCTCCACAAGAGAGGGGGAGAACATTGTATTGAGATCCAAAAAGAGAGAAGAAGCCATCTAGCTACTAACTATGGACCCATAGGTTTGAGGTAAACTACTCACACTTCATCGGAAGGGCTATGGTGTTGATGTAGAAGCCCTTCGTGATCGATGCCCCCTCCGGCAAAGCTCCGGAACAGGCCCCAAGATGGGATCTCGTGGATACAGAAAGTTGCGGCGGTGGAATTAGGTTTTTGGCTCCGTATCTGATCATTTGGGGATACGTAGGTATATATAGGAGGAAGGAGTACGTCGGTGGAGCAACAGGGGTCCCACGAGGGTGGAGGGCGTGCCTGGGGAGGGTAGGCGCGCCCCCCTACCTCGTGGCCTCCTCTTTTGTGTCTTGACATAGGGTCCAAGTCTCCCGGGTCTTGTTCGTTGAGAAAATCACGTTCCCGAAGGTTTCATTCCGTTTGGACTCCGTTTGATATTCCTTTTCTTCGAAACCCTAAAACAGGCAAAAAAAGCAATTCTAGGCCGGGCCTCCAATTAATAGGTTAGTCCCAGAAATAATATAAAAGTGGAAAATAAAGCCCAATAATGTTCAAAACAGTAGATAATATAGCATGGAGCAATCAAAAATTATAGATACGTTGGAGACGTATCAATGTCAGAGAGTGAAGGCAGAACATCAGAAGCCAGTAGGATTACTGCAGCCTATGCCGATACCCGAATGGAAGTGGGATAAGCTTGGCATGGATTTTATCACCGGATTACCCAGGACCCGATCAGGATATGATTCTATCTGGGTAGTAGTGGATCATTTGACCAAAGTTGCTCACTTTATCCCCGTGAAGACCACCTATACAAGCACGAAGTTGGCCAAGATATATATGACCATGATCATATGTCTACATGGAGTTCCGAGGACCATAGTATTAGATAGAGGAACGCAGTTTACTTCAAAGTTTTGGCACCAACTGCACCAAACTTTGGGAACCAGGCTAGAGTTCAGTACCGCATTTCATCCGCAGACAGATGGACAGACTGAGAGAGTAAATCAGATTCTGGAGGACATGTTGAGAGCTTGTGTGCTAGATTATGGATCTAGTTGGGAACTTGGCATGACAACTTGCCCTACGCAGAGTTCTCCTACAACAATAGTTACCAGGCCAGTTTGAAGATGGCATCGTTCGAAGCCATGTATGGACGATGATGCGGAACACTATTGATGTGGGATGAAGTTGGAGACCGTCAGTTGTTTGGACCAGATTTGATTAAGGAGTCCGAAGAGAAGGTTAAACTGATACGAGATAAACTGAAGGTAGCTCCGTCCCGACAGAAGAGTTATGCAGATTCAAAACGCAAGGAGGTAGTCTATGAAATCGGAGACAGAGCATATCTGCGAGTGTCACCTCTGTGAGGAGTTAAACATTTTGGAGTTAACGGAAAGTTAGCCCCGAGATTTGTAGGGTCGTACCGTGTTTTGGAACGCATGGGAGAGGTAGCCTACAAGTTGGAATTACATGAAGGACTGTCAGGAGTTCATGATGCGTTTCATGTTTCCCAGTTGAAGAAGTGTCATGCTGAGATGGCCGATATCCCTCTGAGAGATACAGTGCCCTGGAAGTAATTCAGTTGGGTAGTGATTTGACATATGAGGAGAAACATGTAAAGATCCTTGAGTTTGCCAGCCGAGTTACTTGCAGCAAGGTTATCAAGTTTTGCAAAGTTCAGTGGAGTCATCATACCGAGGATGAAGCCACGTGGGAATGAGAGGATGATCTACGCAAGGACCACCCACACCTATTTTCTAGCCAACCAGAATCTCGAGGACGAGATTCATCTTAAGGGGGGTAGGTTTGTAACATACCAAATTTTCAACTTGGAATGTTATACATAGGTCATTCATGCATATCATATTTTATTGCACTTTTGCTTTGCGATCCTCGAAATTCTAAGCAACTCAAGGACCCACGGAGAGAGTTAGGAATTTCGTTATTTTCATATTTGAGTTTTCCCAAATTTTGAAAATAGGATCTTTTGGTTTTAATTATTTTTCTCCCCGAAAATATTTCATACTAAAATATATATGAGGAGATAATGCGACTTCTCCAAAATAAATGAAATATTAGAGGAAAAATATGAAAATCAAATAATTTTTTTATTTGGGTTTTATCGCAATTTTATTTGAATTAGGAAAAAATATGTGTTTTTCAAAATTGCATTAGAGGTCTAAATAAATGTTCACATTGTTCGCAATATAACTAGAGGACCGTGAAAATTTATTTCAGGAATTTTAGAGTCCGTTTAGTATTTCTTTTATTCGTTTTTCTGTGGCAGCATTTATTTAAAAAAAGGTAACCGACCTACCGGGCCGTGTCCGACCTGGACACTTGACCCGGCCGGCCTTATAAGTCACGCCCCGCGACCCCGAGGCCCAGCAAGCCGCCAGCCCCACCCGAAACCCTAGCGCGCGCCGCCCCACCCTTGCCGCCGCCGCCCCATCGCCGCGCCGCACCTCCGCCGCCGGTGCCGCCGCGCCGCGCCGCCGCACGCCGCCGACCTCGCCGAGGTAGCTGCCGCCGCCGCCACATCGCCGCGCCGCACCTCTGCCGCTGGTACCGCAGCGCCGCGCTGCCGCACGCCGCCGACCTCGCCGAGGTAGCCGCCGCCGCCGGTTTTCACAAGAAAACCGTTCGGTTTTTTTGAAACCCTAGTTCATTTTTTTAGATCGGTTTCTTTTTGGTTTTTCTCAGTTTAGTTAAATCGTGGACGTTCGTCCATACGTTAGTTTTAACGAACGTTGTTCCTTCGTTAGTCGCAGACAGCGAACATTCATTCGTTAGCATGTTCGTCAGTTTTCTTTTTTTAGGGTTTTTCCACGATTATTTTCGATCGTGATTTATGCCCTAATCTTCATTCTACTTTATATTTTCGCTCGTTTATCCGAATCATATGAAACAAGCGCCTAGATCTTCGTCTCGAAGCCCTCTTTCCGTTTAACCAACTTGAACAAGATTTTGGTACTGTAAAATTTGACTTTAGCCCAGATTAGTATTCGGATCTTGTTTCTTTCATAGTTTGAGTTTCGGTGCTCTGTTTCATTTGATTCTTTTTGTAAACCGGAGTTCTTCAGTTGAACTTTTTGGTTAGATCTTATTGTTTGATTTTTACATGTGCATCTTTGATTGGTTGCTTATGTATGCTCTTGTTTGTTTGTGATTGAACACCCGGAGTGCGAAGCGTGCTACTACGAGTCTCTAGGTTTTGCGGATTATCAGCAAGACAAGTAACACTTTGATCATACCCCTTTATCACCCAGTTCATATGCATTAGTTTCAACCCTCACACATTGCATGAGTAGGATCTCTTAACATGTGGGTCTGGGAAATAGATGATGAGGTAGAACCTATTACCTGTTTTATTATCAAACCCCTGGGAGTTACTTCTACATTATGCTATATTGCCATGCTATGCTCGTAGACGTGGTTTGGATTTGAGTGCATCCATGACAGATGTGAGTTGTTAATTAATGGTTCAACTTAAGGTGGCAACTTTAATACACATCTGGGTAGATTGCTTGTGGGCACCTGGAGAATCCAGTGTTGTCCAAGGATATACCGGAGTACCCGTGTTATCATCCTATGGTCCGCCACCCAGGCTGAAAGGGATCATAAGATTTTTCATGCTAGAAACTTTCGTGTGCAGCCACAAGCCATTATGGGCTCTGGCATAGTTGAGTATGTTGTGTGAGCTCTGTCAGTGGTGGGCTAGCAGAAGTAGGGGAAAGTAGGTGTAACGGTCCACCCAGAGTAAAGAGTTAATGCTTCTGAAAGACTGTGTCTCGGTCATCCGTTTCTCAAACACCCTGTAGTGCGAGAAATCCAACAGAGGAGATTGAGTCTTGTGGGGAAAAGTGCGCAAACCTCTGCAGAGTGTATGAACTAATCATGGTTAGTCGTGTCCCCGGTTATGGACATCTTGAGTATCTGGTACTTGAATTATTGATTTGATCTCATCACTCTAAATAAATTTGTTGGGATGTTAATGACTACTTTAATTGGGATTGAGTTGGAGGAACCTTCTCAATGATGTTTCAACTACCATGATAGTTAAAATAAAATATATTCCTTTATTGTAGGAAAAAATTGGCTTTTCGCAAAACAATATAACCATAGAGCCTCCACCAGCCATATATGCATGTAGTAATAGCATTTATCTATTCATTGTTCTCTTGTGTTACTTTGCTAGCATATTCCATGTGTTGGCCCGTTTTCGGGCTGCAACGTATCATGTTGCAGACTTTTCAGATGACGAGTAAGATGTCATAGGTCGTTTGTCATGCACTCAGCTATGCCGTTGGAGTTGATGGGCTCACTTTATCTTCCAAGCCTTCCGTTGTTATCGTAATTAGATGGCCTTAAGCCATTCTTATTGTAATAAGTTCTCTTTTGAGACATTCGATGTAATAAGTGTGTGATTGCTACTCTGTTATAAATCCTTCGAAGTACTGTGTGTGTCAGCATTACCGATCCAGGGATGACATTGAGGCACAGAGACTTGACCGTTTGAGGTCAGGTCGCTACACAGACACTTTCAGAGATACCTGTAGTGCACCTTTATAGTCACCCAGTTACGTTGTGATGTTTGATACACCCAAAGCATTCCTACGGTATCTGGGAGTTGCACAATCTCATGGTCTAAGGAAATGATACTTGACATTAGAAAAGCTCTAGCAAACGAACCACATGATCATGTGATGTGTTTAGGATTGGGTCTTGTCCATCACATCATTCTCCTAATGATGTGATCCCGTTATCAACGACATCCAATGTCCACGGTCAGTAAACCACAACCATCTATTGATCAACGAGCTAGTCAACTAGAGGCTCACTAGGGACATCTTGTGGTCTATTTATTCACACATATATTACGGTTTTCGGTTAATACAATTATAGCATGAACAATATACAATTATCATGAATAAGGAAATATAATAATAGCTATTTTATTATTTCCTCTAGGGAATATTTCCAACAACCTTTGGTCAAGTTCGGCAGCTTTTCCGTTGGTCTGGTATGTGTGGCTTCATCAAACAATTTGTGCACCACTGTCTTACTTGTTAGCAGGCTAAACCAGATTGTACTCCTTATTGAAAGGATCGAGAAGAGGTGTCTAGAGGGGGGTGATTAGACCCTCAACAAAGAAAAGTAGCAGTTTTTAAGTTCTTCAAGTTAAGGTGGAGTTTTAGCATAAGTTTAAACATTCACAATACATTTCAAGCAAGCATGGCAAGAGTATATGAGCAGCGAAAAGTAAAGCATGCAAGTTGCAAGAAAGTAAAGGGATGGGATTGGAGTATGCAAACGCAATTGGGGACACGGAGATTTTTTGCGTGGTTCCGATAGGTGGTGCTATCACACATCCACGTTGATGGAGACTTCAACCCACGAAGGGTAACGCTTGCGCGAATCCACAAAGGGCTCCACCCACGAAGGGTCCACGAGGAAGCAACCTTGTCTATCCCACCATGGCCATCGCCCACGAAGGACTTGCCTCACTTGGGTAGATCTTCACGAAGTAGGCGATCTCCTTGCCCTTACAAAATCCTTGGTTCAACTCCACAATCTTGATGGAGGCTCCCAAGTGACACCTAACCAATCTAGGAGACACCACTCTCCAAAAGGTAATATATGGTGTGTTGATGATGAACTCCTTGCTCTTGTGCTTCAAATGATAGTCTCCCCAACACTTAACTCTCTGACACAGATTTGGATATGGTGGAAAGATGATTTGAGTGAAAAGCAACTTGGGGATGGCTAGAGATCAAGATTCTTGTGGTTGGATTGGAATGTCTTGGTCTCAACACATGAGTAGGTGGTTCTCTCCCAGAAAATGAATGCTGGAAGCGTAGGCATGTTCTGATGGCACTCTCTCTTATGGAGAGGAGGGTGGAGGGGTATATATAGCCTCCACACAAAATCTAACCATTACACACAAAAGAGTCAACTCGGTCAGACCGAATATATGAACTCGGTGAGACTGATTTAGTTCAAAAAATGTGAACATTAGGATTTCTGGTGGGACCGATAAGATCAACTCGATGGGACCGGTGTGCTAGGGTTAGGGTAAAACCTGATCTCGGTTTGACCGATTACACAAGCTCGGTGAGACTGATTTTGGTAATAAGCATACAAAGAGTTGGTCAAGCAAACTCAGTGGGACCGACTGCATATCTCGGTGAGACCGAAATAGTTGCAACATACAACAGAGAGTTTGCAAGCCCATCTCGGTGAGATCGAACTGATTAGGGTTTCTGGCAGTGGCTATGTCAAGTGAACTTGGTGGCGCCGGATGAATTAAATTGGTGGGAGCGAGTTTGACTTTAGGTTTGGGGCATATTTGGAATTGAGAAAGTGGTTGAGGGCTTTGGAGCATATCACTAAGCATTCTAAGCAAGTAGACCATTAAGCAACACCTCATCCCCTTTCAATAGTATTGGCTTTCCTATGGACTCAATGTGATCTTGGATCACTAAAATAGAAATGAAGAGTCTTGAGCTTTTGCCAATCTTTGTCTTTAGCATCTACAAGGGGTTCCACATCTTCTTGTCCATGCCACGCCTTTGCTGAACTTTCTGAAATATACTAGATGAAAATATTAGTCCAACCAGATATATGTTGGCATTAATTACCAAAATCACCTAGGGAGCACTTGTGCTTTCACCTATCCTGGTCTCCTGCAGCCTCTGCATGTACCTAACATGCCATGGGAAGTAGTCACTACGGATTTCGTGGAAGGTTTTCCCACCTCTGGTCGATACAATTGCATGTTAGTGATCATTGATAAACTTTCGAAGTATTACCATTTTGTTCCGCTGCACCACCCATTCACTGCTGCTACGGTTGTTGAGGCCTTTGTTTACAAACTCCATGGTATGCCCCTATCAATTGTTTCTGATCGTGATCGCATTTTTACCAGCCTCTTCTCAAAGGAACTTTTTCACAAAACTAGGACACTGCTTCGCATGAGTTCTGCTCGCCATCCCCAGTCAGATGGCCGAACTGAGCGCATCAACCAGCAGGTGGAATGCTTCCTTCCCTGTTTTGTCAGTGCTCATCCTTCACGCTTGGCTTAGTGGATACCGCTTTGTGAATTTTGGTACGACACGAACTGGCATTCAGCCACTGGTTCTACTCCATTCGAGATCATCTACGGGCAATCTCCCCGTCATTTTGGTTTGACAACAGATGACACTATACAATCCACAGACTTGCAGCAATGTCTTTCACAACGTCGTCATGGATTCAGTTCGTCAACATTTGTTGCGTGCTCAACAACGCATCAAAGCACAAGCTGATAAGCACAGGACTAAATGTACCTTTGCTATTGGGGACTCTGTTTTCCTGAAGCCGCAACCCTATCTCCAATCATCGGTGGCTCCGAGAGCAAATTACAAACTCGCTTTCAAGTTTTATGGACCGTTTCAGATTTTGGCTTGCGTGGGAGAGGTTGCTTATGAGCTTGATCTGCCTGCTACCAGTTGCGTGCACCCAGTGTTTCACGTGTCATTGCTAAAGCGAGTTCTTGCGCCAGATTCTCAGGTTCTACCTCACGTTCCTTCTCCTGATGCTTACTTATAGATACTTGAACAAGTGTTGCATCAAAGGGTGGTCCACCGTGGCAATGCTTCAGTGCTCCAGGTTTCGTTCCAGTGGAGCGACTCTTCTGAGAACTTGCCACATGGGAGGACAAGGAGACGCTGAAGCTGTAACATCCCAAATTTTCAATTTGGAATGTTATACATAGGTCATTCATGCATATCATATTTTATTGCACTTTGCCTCGTGATCCTCGAAATTCTAAGCAACTCAAGGACCCATGGAGAGAGTTAGGGATTTCATTATTTTCATATTTGAGTTTTACCAAATTTTGAAAAGAGGATCATTTGGTTTTAACTATTTTTCCCCAAAAATATTTCATATTAAAAATATATGAGAGGAGATAATATGACTTCTCCAAAATAAATGAAATATTAAAGGAAAAAATTAAAATAAAATAAGTTATTTTATTTGGGTTTTATCGTGATTTTATTTGAATTAGGAAAATATGTGTTTTTCAAAATTACATTAGAGGTCTAAATAAATGTTCACTTTGTCCGCAGTATTATTAGGACCGTGAAAATTTATCTCAGGATTTTTGGAGTCTGTTTAGTATTTCTTTTATTTGTTTTTCTCTGGCAGGATTTATTTTAAAAAAAATAGGTAACCGACCTACCGGGCCGTGTCTGACCTGGACACCTGACCCGGCCGGCCTTATAAGCCGCGCCCCCGCGACCCCGAGGCCCAGCAAGCCGCCAGCCCCGCCCGGAACCCTAGCGCACGCCGCCCCGCCCTTGCCGCCACCGCCGCGCCGCCACCGCCGCACGCCGCCGACCTCGCCGAGGTAGCCGCAGCCGCCGGTTTTCACAAGAAAATCGTTCAGTTTTTTTCGAAACCCTAGTTCGTTTTTTAGATCAGTTTCTTTTCGGCTTTTCTTGGTTTAGTTAAACCGCGGACGTTTGTCCATACGTTCGTTTTAACGAATGTTGTTCCTCCGTTAGTCGCAGACAGCAAACGCTCGTTCGTTAGCCCGTTCGTCAGTTTTTTTTTCGAGGGTTTTTCCGCGATTATTTTTTATCGCGATTTCTGCCCTAATCTTCGTTCTAGTTTATCTTTTCGCTCGTTTATCCGAATCAGGTGAAACAAGCGCCTAGATGTTCATCTCGAAGCCCTCTTTCCGTTTAACCAACTTGAACAAGATTTTGGTACTTTAAAATTTGACTTTAGTCCACATTAGTATTTGGATCTTGTTTCTTTCGTAGTTTGAGTTTCGTTGCTCCATTTGATTTGATTCTTTTTGCAAACCGGAGTTCTTCAGTTGAACTTTTTGGTTAGATCTTCTTATTTGAGTTTTACTCATGCATCTTTGCTTGATTGCTTATGTATGCTATTGTTTGTTTGCGATAGAACACCTGGAGTGCGAAGCATGCTACAACGAGTCTCTAAGTTTTGCGGATCATCAGCAAGGCAAGTAACACTTTGATCATACCCCTTTATCACCCAGTTTTTATGCATTAGTTTCAACCCTCACACATTGCATCAGTAGGATCTCTTCACATGTGGGTATGGGAAGTAGATGATGAGGTAGAACCTATTACCTGTTTTATTATCAAACCCCTGGGAGTTACTTCTACGTTATGCTTATATTGGCATGCTATGCTCGTAGACGTGGTTTGGGTTTGAGTGTAACCATGACAGATGTGGGTTGTTAATTAATGGTTCAACTTAAGGTGGCAACTTTAATACACATCTGGGTGGATTGCTTGTGGGCACCTGGAGAATCCAGTGTTGTCCAAGGATATCCCAGAGTACCCGTGTGATCATCCTAGGGCCCACCACCCAGGCTCAAAGGGATCATAAGATTATTCATGCTAGAAACTTCCGTGTGCAGCCACACGCCATTAAGGGCTCTGGCATAGTTGAGTATGTTGAGTGACCTCTTTCAGTGGTGGGCTAGAAGATGTAGGGGAAAATAGGTGTAATGGTCCACCCAGAGTAAAGAGTTAATGCTTCTGAAAGACTGTGTCTCGGTCATCCGTTTCACAAACACCCTGTAGTGCGAGAAATCCAACGGAGGAGATCGAGTCTTGTGGGGAAAGTGCGCAAACCTCAACAGAGTGTATAAACTAATGATGGTTAGCCGTGTACCCGGTTATGGACATCTTGAGTATCTGGTAATTGAATTATTGATTTGATCTCAGCACTCTAAATAAATTTGTTGGGATGTTAATGACTACTTTAATTGGGATTGAGTTGGAGGAACCTTCTCAATGATGTTTCAACTACCATGATAGTTAAAATAAAATATATTCCTTTGTTGTAGGGAAAAATTGGCTTTTCGCAAAACAATATAACCATAGAGCCTCCACTAGCCATATATGCATGTAGTGATAGCATTTATCTGTTCATTGTTCTCTTGTGTTACTTTGCCAGCATATTCCATGTGCTGACCCGTTTTTGGGCTGCAACGTATCATGTTGCAGACTTTTCAGACGACGAGTAAGATGTCGTAGGTCGTTTGTCATGCACTCAACTATGTCGTATGAGTTGATGGACTCACTTTATGTTCCAAGCCTTCCGTTGTTATCGTAATTAGATGGCCTTAAGCCATTCTTATTGTAATAAGTTCTCTTTTGAGACATTCGATGTAATAAGTGTGTGATTGCTACTCTGTTATAAATCCTTCGAAGTACTGTGTGTGTCAGCATTGCCGATCCAGGGATGACACTGAAGCACAGAGACTTGACCGTTTGAGGTCGGGTCGCTACAAGACGGTATCAGAGCACACGCTGAATGTAGGATATGGCCACTAAGATGAGCTATAGATCACTCTTCTCTACTCATTTCTGATTCCTCTCCATTTTCTACTCTTTAGGATGGCGGACTCAAGGAACAAGTTTACACAGCCGGATGAAGACACCCCGTTTGGACGACACTTGAAGGAAGTCACTAAGTACCTGAACATCAGAATACCAAGCTTCACCGGGACCTACACCGCCACTTTACCAGAAGAGGAGCGTTGGTTGATTTGAGTTCAAGTTCTAGGAAGGACGTTCATGCCAATCACTAAATCCATAGAATTTCCTTTGATGCAGCCACCTGGAGTCTAGGAAAGAGCATGGCAGCCCACATTGCTATGGGACGCATCGGTGAAGTTTACCACAAGGAGCTTAAGGACACTATCTACCAGATATGTGGGCGCAAAGATGAGCAATGGGAGATGATCAACACCAGGAAGGACAGGTCCATTGCAACATTCAACCAGGAGTTGAACCATCACATACGTCGCCAGGAGAACTAGATGTGCACAAGCATGATAGATTTGAGGAAGGCAATGACCAGGATCATAGAGCTAGAAGAGGAGCTTAAGTCTACACGCGATGGATATGAGGAGGAAATGATGATACTTGTGGAGTAGAATGATGACATGACAAGGGAGCTAGGAGTTTTCATGGGAGACCCCGCACCAGGAGGAGAAGACGACGAACCTAAGGAGATTCATTCTGAAGAATACATCATCATCAACGACACCGACTCCGACCCCGATAGTAGTGATGATGACTATGAAGACGAAGCTGGAGCGGATATCATGGAGTCTTCCACCGATCAAAATTTCTAGTAGACCACCATATGATT
This sequence comes from Triticum dicoccoides, assembly GCF_002162155.2. Classification (NCBI taxonomy): domain Eukaryota; kingdom Viridiplantae; phylum Streptophyta; class Magnoliopsida; order Poales; family Poaceae; genus Triticum; species Triticum dicoccoides. Next base: position 446,581,502 of record NC_041386.1, read on the forward strand.
AGTAGTATTCCCCCATGTAAATATTAGTAGTCTGAGCACTGTAACGATAGTTAGATCGATTGTATGCCCTTGCTTGATTGATTGAGTGATATGATATGATTGTGTTTGGCTCATGTGCATATGGGTAGTTCTTTCTCATTAGACCTCATTCTATTATAATCTCTCCCCTCTAAACCCATCAGATGCCTCCGAGACGTGCCCCGGATTTGCTTTCCCACCAGAGCTCACTCAGTTGATCCAGTAGCAGAATACACTGATGCAGTTGCTAGTTCAGAATCAGGGCAACAACAACAACAACAATAACAACAACAACCCTCTGCCACCACCTCCTGTTGACAACTTAGCCCATTTTCTGATGTTACAGCCACCGGTGTTTTCCAGTAGCACCGAGCCCATTGTTGCAGATGACTGGCTACGTAGGATTGGAAGGGAGTTAACCATCGCTGGTTGCACAGATGCTGAGAAGGTGCGCTTTGCCGCACACCAATTGGATGGACCCGCAGCCGCATGGTGGGAGAATTACACAGCCACCTTTCCCATAGCCAATCTCACTTGGGAGCAGTTTCAGCAAGCTTTCTGCACAGCCCATGTCTCAACTGGAGCTATGAGCATGAAGAAGCATGGGTTTCGCAACTTACGCCAGGGGAATCATACTGTAGGCCAGTACATGGAGGAGTTTAGTAAGTTATCACGCTATGCCCCAGATGATGTGGCCATCGATGCCGTGAAGTAGGAGAAGTTTATGGAAGGGTTGAATGATGAGATGAGTGATGTATACTACACAACCTTCTTCTTGTAGACGTTGTTGGGCCTCCAAGTGCAGAGGTTTGTAGGACAGTAGCAAATTTCCCTCAAGTGGATGACCTAAGGTTTATCAATCCGTAGGAGGCGTAGGATGAAGATGGTCTCTCTCAAGCAACCCTGCAACCAAATAACAAAGAGTCTCTTGTGTCCCCAACACACCCAATACAATGGTAAATTGTATAGGTGCACTAGTTCGGTGGAAAGATGGTGATACAAGTGGTATATGGATAGTAGATAAAGGTTTTTGTAATCTGAAATTATAAAAACAGCAAGGTAACTAATGGTAAAAGTGAGCATAAACGGTATTGCAATGATAGGAAACAAGGCCTAGGGTTCATACTTTCACTAGTGCAAGTCCTCTCAACAATAATAACATAATTGGATCACATAACTATCCCTCAACATGCAACAAAGAGTCACTCCAAAGTCACTAATAGCGGAGAACAAACGAAGAGATTATGGTAGGGTACGAAACCACCTCAAAGTTATTCTTTCCAATCAATCCGTTGGGCTATTCCTATAGGTGTCACAAACAGCCCTAGAGTTCGTACTAGAATAACACCTTAAGACACAAATCAACCAAAACCCTAATGTCACCTCAAGTATCCATGGGTATGATTATACGATATGCATCACACAATCTCGGATTCATCTATTCAACCAACACAAAGGACCTCAAAGAGTGCCCCAAAGTTTCTACCGGAGAATCACGACGAAAACGTGTGCCAACCCCTATGCATAGGTTCATGGGCGGAACCCGCAAGTTGATCACCAAAACATACATCAAGTGAATCATGTGGTATCCCATTGTCACCACAGATATGCACGGCAAGACATACATCAAGTGTTCTCAAATCTTTAAAGACTCAATCCGATAAGATAACTTAAAAGGGAAAACTCAATCCATTACAAGAGAGTAGAGGAGGGAGAAAACATCATAAGATCCAACTATAATAGAAAAGATCACGATACATCAAGATCGTATCACCTCAAGAACACGAGAGAGAGAGAGAGATAGAGATCAAACACATAGCTACTGGTACATACCCTCAGCTTCGAGGGAGAATAACTCCCTCCTCATCATGGAGAGCACCGGGATGATGAAGATGGCCACCGGAGAGGGATTGCCCCCTCCGGCAGGGTGCCGGAACAGGTCTAGATTGGTTTTCGGTGGCTACGGAGGCTTCTGCCGGCGGAACTCCCGATCTATTGTGCTCGAGATGTTTTTAGGGTATATGGAGATATATAGGCGGAAGAAGTACGTTAGGGGATCCATGAGGGGCCCACGAGGGTGCAGGGCGCGCCTAGGGGGTGGGCGCGCCCCCTGCCTCGTGGCTTTCTCGTTGCTTCCCTTACGTGGACTCCAAGTCTCCCGACTTGCTTTCCTTCCAAAAATAAGTTCCGTGAAGTTTCAGGTCAATTGGACTCCGTTTGATTTCCTTTTCTGCGATACTCTAAAACAAGGAAAAAACATAAACTGGCACTGGGCTCTAGGTTAATAGGTTAGTCCCAAAAATCATATAAAATAGCATATAAATGCATATAAAACATCCAAGGTTGATAATATAATAGCATGGAACAATAAAAAATTATAGATACGTTGGAGACGTATCAGCATCCCCAAGCTTAATTCCTGCCCGTCCTCGAGTAGGTAAATGATAAAAACAGAATTTTTGATGTGGAATGCTACCTAACATATTTCTCTAAGTAATTATTCTTTGTTGTGGCATGAATGTTCAGATCCATAAGATTCAAGACAAAAGTTTAATGTTGACATAAAAATAATAATACTTCAAGCATACTAACTGAGCAATCATGTCTTCTCAAAATAACATGGCCAAAGAAAGCTATACCTACAAAATCATATAGTCTGGCTATGCTCCATCTTCACCACACAAAATATTTAAATCATGCACAACCCCCATGACAAGCCAAGCAATTGTTTCATACTCTTGATGTTCTCAAACTTTTTCAATCTTCACGCAATATATGAGCGTGAGCCATGGACATAGCACTTTAGGTGGAATAGAATGGTGGTTGTGGAGGAGACAAAAAGGAGAAGATAGTCTCACATCAACTAGGCGTATCAACGGGCCATGGAGATGCCCATCAATAGATATCAATGTGAGTGAGTAGGGATTGCCATGCAACGAATGCACTAGAGCTATAAATGTATGAAAGCTCAACAAAAGAAACTAGTGGGTGTGCATCCAACTCGCTTGCTCACGAAGACCTAGGGCATTTTGAGGAAGCCCATCATTGGAATATACAAGCCAAGTTCTATAATGAAAGATTCCCACTAGTATATGAAAGTGACGACATAGGAGACTCTCTATCATGAAGATCATGGTGCTACTTTGAAGCACAAGTGTGGTAAAAGGATAGTAGCATTGCCCCTTCTCTCTTTTTCTCTCATTTTTTTATTTTTTATTTTTTTTATTTTTTTATTTGGGCCTTCTCTTTTTTTATGGCCTCTTTTTTCGTCCGGAGTCTCAACCCGACTTACGGGGGAATCATAGTCTCCATCATCCTTTCCTCACTGGGACAATGCTCTAATAATGATGATCATCACACTTTTATTTACTTACAACTCAAGAATTACAACTCGATACTTAGAACAAGATATGACTCTATATGAATGCCTCCGGCGGTGTGCCGGGATGTGCAATGATGCATGAGTGACATGTATGAAAGAATTATCAACGGTGGCTTTGCCACAAATACAATGTCAACTACATGATCATGCATAACAATATGACAATGATGGGGCATGTCATAATAAGCGGAACGATGGAAAGTTGCATGGCAATATATCTCGGAATGGCTATGGAAATGCCATGATAGGTAGGTATGGTGGCTGTTTTGAGGAAGATATATGGTGGGTTTATGGTACCGTCGGAAGTTGCGCGGTATTAGAGAGGCTAGCAATGGTGGAAGGGTGAGAGTGCGTATAATCCATGTACTCAACATTAGTCATAAAGAACTCAAATACTTATTGCAAAAATCTATTAGTTATCGAAACAAAGTACTATGCGCATGCTCCTAGGGGGATAGATTGGTAGGAAAAGACCATCGCTCGTCCCCGACCACCACTCATAAGGAAGGCAATAAATAAATAAATCATGCTCCGACTTCATCACATAACGTTTCACCATACGTGCATGCTACGGGAATCACAAACTTCAACACAAGTATTTCTCAAATTCACAACTACTCAACTAGCATGACTCTAATATCACCATATTCATATCTCCAAACAATTATCAAGTATCAAACTTCTCATAGTATTCAATGCACTCTATATGAAAGTTTTTATTATATCCCTCTTGGATGCCCATCATATTTAGGACTAATTTCATAACCAAAGCAAATTACCATGCTGTTCTAAATACTCTCAAAATAATATAAGTGAAGCATGAGAGTTCATCTATTTATTCAAAATAAAACCACCACCATGCTCTAAAAGATATAAGTGAAGCACTAGAGCAACAACAAACTACTCCGAAGGATATAAGTGAAGATCAATGAGTAGTCGAATAATTATGCAACTATATGAAGACTCTCTAACATTTAAGAATTTCAGATCTTGGTATTTTATTCAAACATCAATCAAAGCAAAATACAATGAAATGACGCTCCAAGCAAAACATATATCATGTGGTGAATAAAAATATAGCTCCAAGTAAAGTTACCGATGAACGAAGACGAAAGAGGGGATGCCTTCCGGGGCATCCCCAAGCTTAGGCTCTTGGTTGTCCTTGAATATTACCTTGGGGTGCCTTGGGCATCCCCAAGCTTAGGCTCTTGCCACTCCTTATTCCATAGTCCATCGAATCTTTACCCAAAACTTGAAAACTTCACAACACAAAACTTAACAGAAAACTCGTAAGCTCCGTTAGTATAAGAAAGCAAATCAACATCATAAGGTACTGTAATGAAGTCATTCTAAATTCATATTGGTGTAATATCTACTGTATTACAACTTCTCTATGGTTCATACTGATACTTCTCCAACGTATCTATAATTTTTGATTGCTCCATGCTATATTATCTACTGTTTTGGACATTATTAGGCTTTATTATCCACTTTTATATTATTTTTGGGACTAACCTATTAACCGGAGGCCCAGCCCAGAATTGCTGTTTTTTTGCCTGTTTAGGGTTTCGAAGAAAAGTATATCAAACAAAGTCCAAACGGAATGAAACCTTCGGGAACGTGATTTTCTCATCGAATACAACTCAGGAGACTTGGACCCTACGCCAAGCCAATTAACAGGAGGCCACGAGGTAGGGGGCGCGCCTCCCCCCCAGGCGCGCCCTCCACCCTCGTGGGTCCCCTATTGCTCCACCGACATACTTCTTCCTCCTATATATATCCACGTACCCCCAAACGATCAGATACGGAGCCAAAAACCTAATTCCACCACCGCAACTTTCTGTATCCATGAGATTCCATCTTGGGGCCTGCTCTGGAGCTCCGCCGGAGGGGGCATCAATCATGGAGGGCTTCTACATCATCATCCAAGCCCCTCTGATGAAGTGTGAGTAGTTTACTTCAGACCTACGGGTCCATAGTTAGTAGCTAGATGGCTTCTTCTCTCTTTTTGGATCTCAATACAATGTTCTCCTCCTCTCTCGTGGAGATCTATTCGATGTAATCTTCTTTTTGCGGTGTGTTTGTTGAGATTGATGAATTGTGGGTTTATGATCAAGTCTATCTATGAATAATATTTGAATCTTCTCTGAATTCTTTTATGTATGATTGGTTATCTTTGCAAGTCTCTTCGAATTATCAGTTTGGTTTGGCCTACTAGATTGGTTGTTCTTGCCATGGGAGAAGTGCTTAGCTTTGGGTTCGATCTTGTGGTGTCCTTTCCCAGTGATAGAAGGGGCAGCAAGGCACGTATTGTATCATTGCCATCAAGGATAACAAGATGGGGTTTTTATCATATTGCATGAAACTATCCCTCTACATCATGTCATCTTGCTTAAGGCGTTACTCTGTTTTTAACTTAATACTCTAGCTGCATGCTGGAGCGGTCGATGAGTGGAGTAATAGTAGTAGATGCAGGCAGGAGTCGGTCTACTTGTCTCGGACGTGATGCCTATATACATGATTATACCTAGATATTCTCATAACTATGCTCAATTCTGTCAATTGCTCAACAGTAATTTGTTCACCCACCGTAGAATACTTATGCTCTTGAGAGAAGCCACTAGTGAAATCTATGGTCCCGGGTCTCTTTCTCATCATATCAATCTCCATCACTTTATTATTTCTTTGCTTTTACTTTGCTTTTACTTTTTACTTTGCATCTCTATACCAAAAATACCAAAAATATTATTTATCATCTCTATCAGATCTCACTTTCGTAAGTGACCGTGAAGGGATTGACAACCCCTAAGCGCGTTGGTTGCGTTGAGCTATTGTTTTTGTGTAGGTACAAGGGACTCGCGTGTAGCCTCCTACTGGATTGATACCTTGGTTCTCAAAAACTGAGGGAAATACTTACGCTACTTTGCTGCATCATCCTCTCCTCTTCGGGGAAATCCAATGCAGTGCTCAAGAGGTAGCAAGAAGAATTTCTGGCGCCGTTGCCGGGGAGTCTGCGCAAAAGTTAACATACCAAGTACCCATCACAATCCCTATCTCCCGCATTACATTATTTGCCATTTGCCTCTCGTTTTCCTCTCCCCCAATTCACCCTTGCCGTTTTATTCGCCCTCTCTCTCTATCCTCCCTCTCTTTCTTTATTTGCCTCTTTCTGCTCGCTTTCCTTTTTGTTTGCTTCTGTGTTAGTTTGCTTGTTTGTCGCGATGGCTCAAGATAATACTAAATTGTGTGACTTCACCAATACCAACAACAATGATTTCCTTAGCACTCCGATTGCTCCTCTTACCGATGCTGAATCTTTTGAAATTAATACTGCTTTGCTGAATCTTGTCATGAAAGATCCGTTCTCTGGCCTTCCTAGTGAAGATGTCGCTACCCATCATAATAGCTTCGTTGATTTGTGTGACATGCAAAATAAGAAAGATGTCGATAATGATATTGTTAAATTGAAGTTATTTCCTTTTTCGCTTAGAGATCGTGCTAAATCTTGGTTTTCATCTTTGCCTAAAAATAGTATTGATTCATGGAACAAGTGCAAAGATGCTTTTATCTCTAAGTATTTTCCTCCCGCTAAGATCATCTCTCTTAGAAATGATATTATGAATTTTAAGCAACTTGATCATGAACATGTTGCACAAGCTTGGGAGAGAGAATGAAATTAATGATACGTAATTGCCCTACTCATGGTTTAAATTTGTGGATGATTATACAAAAAATTTATGCCGGATTGAATTTTGCTTCTAGAAATCTTTTAGATTCGGCCGCGGGAGGCACTTTTATGGAAATCACTTTAGGAGAAGCTACTAAACTCCTAGATAATATTATGGTTAATTATTCTCAATGGCATACTGAAAGATCTACTAAAAAGGTGCATGCGATAGAAGAAATTAAAGTTTTGAGTGGAAAGATGGATGAACTTATGAAATTATTTGCTAATAAGAGTGTTTCTTCTGATCCTAATGATGTGCCCTTGTCTACTTTGATTGAGAATAATAATGAATCTATGGATGTGAATTTCATTGGTAGGAACAATTTTGGTAACAACGCGTATAGAGGAAATTTCAACCCTAGGCCTTATCCTAGTAATCCCTCTAATAATTATGGTAATTCCTACAACAATTCTTATGGAAATTATAATAAGATGCCCTCTGATTTTTAATATAATATTAAATAATTTATTACTTCGTAGAAGAATTTTAATGCTTTGATTGAAGAAAAATTGCTTAAGATTGATGATTTGGCTAGGAACGTTGATAGAATTACTCTTGATGTTGATTCTTTGAAACTTAGATCTATTCCACCTAAGCATGATATCAATGAGTCTCTCAAGGCCATGAGAATTTCCATTGACGAGTGCAAAGAAAGAACCGTTAGGATGCGTGCTAAGAAAGATGCCTTTATAAAAGCATGTTCTTCTAGTTCCTATGAAAATAATGATGAAGATCCAAAAGTTATTGATGTGTCCCCTATTAAATATTTGTTTTGCAATATGAATCTTGATAATGATGGGACTGAATATGATCCACCTTTACCTAGAAGGCGTTCCAAGAATTCTGAATCTTTTGATCTTGATGCTAAATTTGATAAAAGTGGGATTGAAGAAATTAAAACCCTAGATGTTGCTAAACCCACTATTATGTACTTCAAGGAATTTAACTATGAAAATTGATCTTTGATTGATTGTATTTCATTGTTGCAATTCACGTTAAATTCTCCTCACGCTTATAGTCAAAATAAAGCGTTCACTAAACATATCGTTGATGCCTTGATGCAATCTTATGAAGAAAAACTTGAATTAGAAGTTTCTATCCCTAGAAAACTTTATGTTGAGTGGGAACCAACTATTAAAATTAAAATTAAAGATCATGAGTTTTATGCTTTATGTGATTTGGGTGCTAGTGTCTCTACTATTCCCAAAACTTTGTGTGATTTGCTAGATTTCCGTAATTCTGATGATTGCTCTCTAAACTTGCATCTTGCGGATTCCACTAACCTATGGTAAGAATTAATGATGTTTTTATTGTCGCAACTAGGAATTATGTGCCCGTAGATTTTATCGTTCTTGATATAGATTGCAATCCTTCTTGCCCTATTATTCTCGGTAGACCTTTCCTTAGAACAGTTGGTGCAATTATTGATATGAAGGAAGGGAATATTAGATTCCAATTTCCATTAAAAAGGGCATGGAAAACTTCCCTAGAAAGAAAATAAAATTACCATATGAATCTATCATGAGTGCCACTTATAGATTGCCTACCAAAGATGGCAATACCTAGATCTATTCTTGCTTGTTATGCCTAGCTAGGGGCGTTAAATGATAGCGCTTGTTGGGAGGCAACCCAATTTTATTTTTATTTATTGCTTTTTGCTCCTGTTTAGTAATAAATAAATTATTTAGCCTCTGTTTTGGTTGTGTTTTTTGTGTTTAATTAGTATTTGTGCCAAGTAGAACCGTTAGGAAGACTTGGGGAAAGTCTTGTTGAACTTGCTGTAAAAAACAGAAATTTTAGCGCTCACGAGAACTGCTGTCATTTTTATTTAGAGAGTGCTATTTAGTTAATTATTTTTTCAGGTGATTAATAGATAAATTCCTCACGTCCAGAAATTTATATTAGAATTTTTGGGGTTCCATATCTTGCCTAGCTACAGATTACTACAGGCTGTTCTGTTTTTGACAGATTCTGTTTTTCGTGTGTTGTTTGCTTATTTTGATGAATCTATGGCTAGTAAAATAGTTTATAAACCATAGATAAGTTAGAATACAGTAGGTTTAATACCAATATAAATAAATAATGAGTTCATTACAGTACCTTGAAGTGGTCTTTTGTTTTCTTTCGCTAACAGAGCTCACGAGATTTTCTACTTCAAGTTTTGTGTTGTGAATTTTTCAAGTTTTGGGTAAAGATTTGATGGATTATGGAACAAGGAGTGGCAAGAGCCTAAGCTTGGGGATGCCCATGGCACCCCCAAGATAATCTAAGGACACCTAAAATCCAAAGCTTGGGGATGCCCCGGAAGGCATCCCCTCTGTCGTCTACTTCTATCGGTAACTTTACTTGGAGCTATATTTTTATTCACCACATGATATGTGTCTTGCTTGGAGCGTCTTTTATTATTTGAGTCTTTACTTGTTAGTTTACCACAATCATCCTTGCTGTACACACCTTTTGAGAGAGCCATACATAATTTGGAATTTGATAGAATACTCTATGTGCTTCACTTATATCTTTTGAGTTATATAATTTTTCTCTAGTGCTTCACTTATATCTTTTAGAGCACGGTGGTGGACTTGTTTTATAGAAACTATTGATCTCTCATGCTTCAATTAGATTATTTTGAGAGTCTTAATAGCATGGTAATTTGCTTAATAATAATATGCTTGGTATTCAAGATTTGTAAAACTTTCTTTTGAGTGCGTTGAATACTAAGAAAAAAATTGATGCTTGATAATTGTTTTGAGATACGAGGATGGTGATATTAGAGTCATGGTAGTTGAGTAGTTGTGAATTTGAGAAATGCTTGTGTTAAAGTTTGTGATTCCTGTAGCATGCACGTATGGTGAACCGTTATGTGATGAAGTCGGAGCATGATTTATTTATTGATTGTCTTCCTTATGAGTGGCGGGCGGGGACGAGCGATGGTCTTTTCCTACCAATCTATCCCCCTAGGAGCATGCGCGTAATACTTTGCTTTGATAACTTCTAGATTTTTGCAATAAGTATATGAGTTCTTTACGACTAATGTTGAGTCCATGGATTATACGCACTTTCCTTCCTTCCACCATTGCTAGCCTCTCTAATACCGCGCACTTTTCGCCGGTATCATACACCCATCAAATACCTTCCTCAAAACAGCCACCATACCTACCTCATGGCATTTCCATAGCCATTCCGAGATATATTGCAATGCAACTTTCCACCGTTCCGTTCATTATGACACACTCCATCATTGTCATATTGCTAGCATGATCATGTAGTTGACATCGTATTTGTGGCAAAGCCACCGTTCATAATTCTTTCATACATGTAACTCTTGATTCATTGCATATCCCGGTACACCGCCGGAGGCATTCATATAGAGTCATATTTTGTTCTAAGTATTGAGTTGTAATTGTTGAGTTGTGAGAAAAATAAAAAGTGTGATGATCATCATTTTTAGAGCATTGTCCCAAGTGAGGAAAGGATGATGGAGACTATGATTCCCCCCACAAGTCGGAATGAGACTCCGGACGAAAAATAAAAAAAGAAGAGAAAAAGAGGTCATAAAAAAGAGAAGGCCCAAAAAAATGAGAGAAAAAGAGAGAAGGGACAATGTTACTATCCTTTTACCACACTTGTGCTTCAAAGTAGCACCATGATCTTCATGATAGAGAGTCTCTCATTCTGTCACTTTCATATACTATTGGGAATTTTTCATTATGGAACTTGGCTTGTATATTCCAATGATGGGCTTCCTCAAAATGCCCTAGGTCTTCGTGAGCAAACGAGTTGGATGCACACCCACTTAGTTTCTTTTATTGAGCTTTCATATACTTATAGCTCTAGTGCGTCCGTTGCATGGCAATCCCTACTCACTCACATTGATATCTATTGATGGGCATCTCCATAGCTTGTTGATACGCCTAGTTAATGTGAGACTATCTTCTCCCTTTTTGTCTTCTCCACAACCACCATTCTATTCCACATATAGTGCTATATCCATGGCTCACGCTCATGTATTGCGTGAAGATCGAAAAAGTTTTGTAAATGTCAAAAGTATGAAACAATTGCTTGGCTTGTCATCGGGGTTGTGCATGATTTAAATACTTTGTGTGGTGAAGATAGAGCATAGTCAGACTATATGATTTTATAGGGATAGCTTTGTTTGGCCATGTTATTTTGAGAAGGCATAATTGCTTTGTTAGTATGCTTGAAGTATTATTATTTTTATGTCAATATGAACTTTTGTCTTGAATCTTTTGAATCTGAATATTCATACCACAATCAAGAAGATTTACATTGAAATTATGCCAAGTAGCACTCCGCATCAAAAATTCTGTTTTTATCATTTACCTACTCAAGGACGAGCAGGAATTAAGCTTGGGGATGCTTGATACGTCTCCAACGTATCTATAATTTTTGATTGCTCCATGCTATATTATCTACTGTTTTGGACATTATTAGGCTTTATTATCCACTTTTATATTATTTTTGGGACTAATCTATTAACCGGAGGCCCGGCCCAGAATTGTTGTTTTTTGCCTGTTTTAGGGTTTCGAAGAAAAGGAATATCAAACGGAGTCCAAACGGAATGAAACCTTCGGGAACGTGATTTTCTCACCTAATACAACTCAGGAGACTTGGACCCTACATCAAGCCAATTAACAGGAGGCCACGAGGTAGGGGGCGCGCCTCCCCCCCAGGCACGCCCTCCACCCTCGTGGCCCCCTTGTTGCTCCACCGACGTACTTCTTCCTCCTATATATATCCACATACCCCCAAACGATCAGATACGGAGCCAAAAACCTAATTCCACCACCGCAACTTTCTGTATCCACGAGATCCCATCTTGGGGCCTGTTCCGGAGCTCCGCCGGAGGGGGCATCGATCACGGAGGGATTCTACATCATCATCCAAGCCCCTCCGATGAAGTGTGAGTAGTTTACTTCAGACCTACGGGTCCATAGTTAGTAGCTAGATGGCTTCTTCTCTCTTTTTGGATCTTAATACAATGTTCTCCCCCTCTCTCGTGGAGATCTATTCGATGTAATCTTATTTTTGCGGTGTGTTTGTTGAGACGGATGAATTGTGGGTTATGATCAAGTCTATCTATGAATAATATTTGAATCTTATCTGAATTCTTTTATGTATGATTGGTTATCTTTGCAAGTCTCTTCGAATTATCAGTTTGGTTTGGCCTACTAGATTGGTTGTTCTTGCCATGGGAGAAGTGCTTAGCTTTGGGTTCGATCTTGCGGTGTCCTTTCCCAGTGACAGAAGGGGCAGCAAGGCACGTATTGTATTGTTGCCATCGAGGATAACAAGATGGTTTTTTTTATCATATTGCATGAAACTATCCCTCTACATCATGTCATCTTGCTTAAGGCGTTACTCTGTTTTTAACTTAATACTCTAGATGCATGCTGGATAGCGGTCGATGAGTGGAGTAATAGTAGTAGATGCAGGCAGGAGTTGGTCTACTTGTCTCGGACATGATGCCTATATACATGATCATACCTAGATATTCTCATAACTATGCTCAATTCTGTCAATTGCTCAACAGTAATTTGTTCACCCACCATAGAATACTTATGCTCTTGAGAGAAGCCACTAGTGAAACCTATGGCCCCCGGGTCTCTTTCTCATCTTATCAATCTCCATCACTTTATTATTGCTTTGCTTTTACTTTTTACTTTGCATCTCTACACCAAAAATACCAAAAATATTATGTATCATCTCTATTAGATCTCACTTTCGCAAGTGACCATGAAGGGATTGGACAACCCCTAAGCGCGTTGGTTGCATTGAGCTATTGTTTTTGTGTAGGTACAAGGGACTCGCGTGTAGCCTCCTACTGGATTGATACCTTGGTTCTCAAAAACTGAGGGAAATACTTACGCAACTTTGCTGCATCATCCTCTCCTCTTCGGGGGAAATCCAACGCAGTGCTCAAGAGGTAGCACATACCCTCCGATACTACTCATAGATTCATCAAAATAAGCAAACAACACATAGAAAACAGAATCTATCAAAAACAGAACAGTCTGTAGTAATCTGAATCAAACGTATACTTCTGGAACTCATAAAATTCTCAAATAAATTTCTGGACGTGAGGAATTTATCTATTGATCATTCAAAAAGAATTAACTAAATATCACTCTCCAAACAAAAATGGCAGCAATACTCGTGGGCGCTAAAGTTTCTGTTTTTTACAGCAAGATCAACAAGACTTTCCCCAAGTCTTCCCAATGGTTCTACTTGGCACAAACACTAATTAAAACATAAAAACTCAATCATAACAGAGGCTAGATAAATTATTTATTGCTAAACAGGAGCAAAAAGCAAGGGACAAAAATAAAGTTGGGTTGCCTCCCAACAAGCGCTACCGTTTAACCCCCCCTAGCTAGACATGATGATTTCAATGATGCTCACATAAAGGATAAGAATTGTAACATAAGAGAGCATCATGAATAATATGAATAGCACATTTAAGTCTAACCCACTTCCTATGCATAGGGATTTTGTGAGAAAACAACTTGTGGGAACAAGAATCAACTTGCATAGGAAGGTAAAACAAGCATAACTTCAAAATTTTAAGCACATAGAGAGGAAACTTGATATTATTGCAATTCCTACAAGCATATATTCCTGCCTCATAATAATTTCCAGTAGCATCATGAATGAATTCAACAATATAACTATCACATAAAGCATTCTTTTCATGATCTACAAGCATAGAAATTTTACTACTCTCCACATAAGCAAATCTATTCTCATCAATAGTAGTGGGAGCAAACTCAACAAAATAATTATCATGTGAGGCATAATCCAATTGAAAACTAAAATCATGATGACAAGTTTCATGGATATCATTATTCTTTATAGCATACAAGTCATCACAATAATCATCATAAATAGCAACTTTGTTCTCATAATCAATTGGAACCTCTTTCGGAATAGTGGATTCATCACAAAATAAAGTCATGACCTCTCCAAATCCACTTTCATCAATATAATCATCATAAATAGGAGGCATGCTTTCATAATAATAATTTTGCTCAACAAAACTTGGGGACAAAAAATATCATCTTCATCAAACATAGCTTCCCCAAGCTTGTGGCTTTGCATATCATTAGCATCATGGATATTCAAGGAATTCATACTAACAACATTGCAATCATGCTCATCATTCAAATATTTAGTGCCAAACATTTTAATGCATTCCTCTTCTAACACTTTGGCACAATTTTCCTTTCCATCATACTCAGGAAAGATATTTAAAAGATGAAGCGTATGAGGCAAACTCAATTCCATATTTTTTTGTAGTTTTCTTTTATAAACTAAACTAGTGCTAAAATAAGAAACAAAAAGATTCGATTGCAAGATCTAAAGATATACCTTCAAGCGCTAACCTCCCCGGCAACGGCGCCAGAAAAGAGCTTGATGTCTACTACACAACCTTATTCTTGTAGATGTTGTTGGGCCTCCAAGTGCAGAGGTTTGTAGGACAGTAGCAAATTTCCCTCAAGTGGATGACCTAAGGTTTATCAATCCGTAGGAGGCATAGGATGAAGATGGTCTCTCTCAAGCAACCCTGCAACCAAATAACAAAGAGTCTCTTGTGTCCCCAACACACCCAATACAATGGTAAATTGTATAGGTGCACTAGTTCGGCGGAGAGATGGTGATACAAGTGGTATATGGATAGTAGATAAAGGTTTTTGTAATCTGAAATTATAAAAACAACAAGGTAACTAATGGTAAAAGTGCGCATAAACGGTATTGCAATGATAGGAAACAAGGCCTAGGGTTCATACTTTCACTAGTGCAAGTCCTCTCAACAATAATAACATAATTGGATCACATAACTATCCCTCAACATGCAACAAAGAGTCACTCCAAAGTCACTAACAGCAGAGAACGAACGAAGAGATTATGGTAGGGTACGAAACCACCTCAAAGTTATTCTTTCCAATCAATTCGTTGGGCTATTCCTATAGGTGTCACAAACAGCCCTAGATTTCGTACTAAAATAACACCTTAAGACACAAATCAACCAAAACCCTAATGTCACCTAGATACTCCAATGTCACCTCAAGTATCCGTGGGTATGATTATACGATATGCATCACACAATCTTAGATTCATCTATTCAACCAACACAAAGGACCTCAAAGAGTGCCCCAAAGTTTCTACTGGAGAATCACGACGAAAACGTGTGCCAACCCCTATGCATAGGTTCATGGGCGGAACCCGCAAGTTGATCACCAAAACATACATCAAGTGAATCACGTGGTATCCCATTGTCACCATAGATACGCACGGCAAGACATACATCAAGTGTTCTCAAATCTTTAAAGACTCAATCCGATAAGATAACTTCAAAGGGAAACTCAATCCATTACAAGAGAGTAGAGGGGGGAGAAAAGATCATAAGATCCAACTATAATAGCAAAGCTCGCGATACATCAAGATCGTATCACCTCAAGAACACGAGAGAGAGAGAGAGAGAGAGAGAGAGAGAGATCAAACACATAGCTACTGATACATACCCTCAGCATCGAGGGAGAACTACTCCCTCCTCGTCATGGAGAGCACCGGGATGATGAAGATGGCCACCGGAGAGGGATTGCCCCCTCCGACAGGGTGCCGGAATGGGTCTAGATTGGTTTTCGGTGGCTACGGAGGCTTCTGGCGGCGGAACTCCCGATCTATTGTGCTCCCAGATGTTTTTAGGGTATATGGAGATATATAGGCGGAAGAAGTACATCGGGGGAGCCACGAGGGGCCCACGAGGGTGGAGGGCGCGCCCAGGGGGTGGGCGCGTCCTCTACCTCATGGCTTCCTCATTTCTTCCCTTACGTGGACTCCAAGTCTCCCGGGTTGCTTTCCATCCAAAAATAAGTTCCGTGAAGTTTCAGGTCAATTGGACTCCGTTTGATTTTCCTTTTCCGCGATACTCTAAAACAAGGAAAAAACAGAAAACTGGCACTGGGCTCTAGGTTAATAGGTTAGTCACAAAAATCATATAAACTAGCATATAAATGCATATAAAACATCCAAGGTTGATAATATAATAGCATGGAACAATCAAAAATTATAGATAAGTTGGAGACGTATCAATGAGCATGCAGTTGATGGTGGCAACATTCAACAACTACCAGGAGTTGATAGACAAGGCTCTTATGATTGAAGGGAAGCAGCAGCAGATTGAGAGCCGCAAAAGGAAGTATGGGCAAGGGAAGTACAACTCAGGAGCTCAGCAGAAACCCCGTCTCACCCCAAACCCGAGAGGATTTACGCATAACCATGGAGGCCATAACCAGAATGGAGGAATTCCGCATAACCATCATGGCCCTAGGAATGGAAATGGGAATGGATCAGGCACCAATCAGAACCGCTCTAATCCAGCATCGCCCGGCAAGAAGAACCTGAGTCACATTACTTGTTTCAAGTGCGGGAAGAGTGGACACTACGCCATCGAGTGTTCTGAAGCGAAGAATGGGAATGACAATGGAAACTCTGGGAAGAAGCCCAACCCATTCAACAAGGGACAGGTGAATCACATGAACGTGGAGGAGGTTGAAGAGCAGCCAGATGCGGTTATCGGTAAGTTTTTGGTTAAGTCATTTACCGCAATAGTTCTTTTTGATACTGGTGCATCGCATTCATACATTTCAAGGGGATTCATGGATAAATATAAGTTGCCCACCAAGGTACTTAGGACACCCATGTTAGTAAGCTCACCAGGAGTAGAGTATATGGCTAGTTAGGGATGTTTTCAGATGCCATTAACCATAGGTAGGCATGTTTTCCCCTCAGACTTGATAATTTTGGAATCCCAAGGATTGGATGTGATACTTGGTATGGATTGGCTCTCGATGTATGGAGGAAACATCGATTGCGCCAGTAAGTCAATTTTACTCACCACCCCGGAGGGAAAAAGGATCAAGTATGTATCCCGGCATGCCCCTAAGAGTACTCAGGTAAATTCTCTCACGGGAGTTGTTCAAGAAGAAGTGCCTGTAGTGAAGGATTACCCGGATGTATTTCCAGAGGAATTACCATGCATGCCCCTGGATCAAGACATTAAGTTTTTGATAGAGTTATTGCCAGGCACCGGACCGATATCTAAGAGACCATACTGGATGCCCACAAATGATCTGGAGGAGATTAAGAAGCAGATCAAGGAGTTATTGGAGAAAGGTTATATTCGACGAAGTTCATCACCATGGGGAGCCCTAGTGCTCTTGGTTGAGAAGAAGGATAAGTCTTTGAGAATGGTTGTTGATTATCGGGCATTGAATAAAGTAACGATCAAGAACAAGTACCCACTACCGATGATCAATGATCTGTTTGACCAGCTGCAAGGAGCTAAAGTGTTTTTGAAGATCGACCTGCGATCAGGATACCACCAGCTGAAAATTCGAGAAAAGCAGCTTTCACCACGAGGTATGGGCTATATGAGTATACGGTTATGTCATTTGGATTGACTAACGCCCCTGCCTATTTCATGAGTATGATGAATAAGGTGTTCATAGAATTCTTGGATAAGTTAGTTGTGGTGTTCATTGATGATATCTTGGTATACTCGAAGGATGAAGAGG
This sequence comes from Triticum dicoccoides, assembly GCF_002162155.2. Lineage (NCBI taxonomy): Eukaryota > Viridiplantae > Streptophyta > Magnoliopsida > Poales > Poaceae > Triticum > Triticum dicoccoides. The sequence continues at coordinate 446,599,225 of NC_041386.1, forward strand.
AACACAAGGAGCATTTGCGTTTGGTTCTTGAGAAGCTCAGGGAACATCAGTTATATGCCAAGTTTAGCAAATGTGAGTTTTGTTTGAAGGAAGTTGGATTTCCTGGACATGTTATATCAGGAGAAGGGATAGCAGTGGGCCCTACCAAGGTTCAATCAGTCACCGAGTGGTTGGCACCCACCTCAGTTGGAGAGATCCGCAGTTTTCTTGGACTCGTGGGATACTATCGGAGATTCATTGATAATTTTTCCAAGATTGTGAAGCCTATGACGACGTTGTTGAAGAAGGACACCAAGTTCCATTGGACTCAAGTATGCGAAGCAAGTTTCCAAGAGTTGAAGAAATGGTTGACTACAACCCCAGTGTTGATTCTGCCGGATATACGCAAGGATTTCCAAGTGTATTGCGACGCCTCTCGCTTAGGACTTGGAGGAGTACTTATGCAAGACGGAAGAGTTGTTTCGTATGCCTCACGGCAACTTTGACCACATGAGTTGAATTACGCCACACACGACTTGGAGTTAGCAGCTGTAGTTCACGCACTTAAGACATGGAGACATTTTCTTGCTGGGAACCATTGTGATGTGTACACAGATCATAAGAGTTTGAAGTACATTTTCACACAGAAGGAGTTAAACCTCAGGCAAAGGAGATGGTTGGAGCTTATAAAGGATTATGATATGAAATTGCACTATCATCCAGGAAAGGCCAATGTCGTAGCAGACGCTTTGATCCGGAAGAGTTATGCCAATACCTTAGTAACATGAGGTTTGCCAAGGGAGTTAGCAGAAGATCTCAGGGAGCTTCATGTAGAGATTGTTCCTGGAGATTTTGTTACAACCATGGAAGTTCAGTCGACTTTGTTGGGAAAGATTCGAGAAGCTCAGAAGGATGACAAAGAAATTGCCGAGATAAAGGAGAATATGGCTGAAGGCAAAGCCTAAGGTTTTCGTGAGGATGAGCATGACACCCTATGGTTTGAGGACCGTATATTTGTGCCCAATAACGCAGAGATCAGGAAGTTGATATTACAGGAAGCTCACGACTCGCCATACTCGATACACCCCGGAAACACCAAGATGTATTTGGATTTGAAGGAGCCTTTCTGGTGGACCAGAATGAAGAAGGATATTGCCGAGTATGTAGCCGTGTGTGATGTATGTCAGAGAGTGAAGGCAGAACATCAGAAGCCAACAGGATTACTGCAGCCTATGCCGATACCTGAATGGAAGTAGGATAATCTTGGCATGGATTTCATCACCGGATTACCCAGGACCCAATCGGGATATGATTCTATCTGGGTAGTAGTGGATCGTTTGACCAAAGTAGCTCACTTTATCCCCGTGAAGACCACATATACAAGCACGAAGTTGGCCAAGATATATATGACCAGGATCGTATGTCTGCATGGAGTTCCGAGGACCATCGTATCAGATAGAGGAATGCAGTTTACTTCAAGTTTTGGCACCAGCTGCACCAAACTTTGGGAACCAGGCTAGAGTTTAGTACCGCATTTCATCCGTAGACAGATGGACAGACCGAGAGAGTAAATCAGATTCTGGAGGACATGTTGAGAACTTGTGCACTAGATTATGGATCTAGTTGGGATGACAACTTGCCCTACGTGGAGTTCTCATACAACAATAGCTACCAGGCCAGCTTGAAGGTGGCACCGTTTGAAGCCCTGTATGGACGAAGGTGCAGAACACCGTTAATGTGGGATGAAGTTGGAGACCGTCAGTTGTTTGGACCAGATTTGATTAAGGAGTCCGAAGAGAAGTTTAAGTTGATACGAGATAGACTGAAGGTAGCTCAGTCCCGACAGAAGAGTTATGCAGATTCAAAACGCAAGGAGGTAGTCTATGAAATCGGAGACAGAACATATCTACGAGTGTCACCTCTGTGAGGAGTTAAATGTTTCGGAGTTAAGGGAAAGTTAGCCCCGAGATTTGTAGGGTTGTACCGTGTTTTGGAACGCATGGGAGAGGTTGCCTACAAGTTGGAATTACCCGAAGGATTGTCAGGAGTACATGATGTGTTTCACATTTCCCAGTTGAAGAAGTGTCATGCTGAGATGGTCGATACCCCTCTGAGAGATACGTTGCCCCTGGAAGCAATTCAGTTGGATAGTGATCTAACCTATGAGGAGAAACCAGTTAAGATTCTCGAGTTTGCCAGCCGAGTTACACGCATCAAGGTTATCAAGTTTTGCAAAGTTTAGTGGAGTCACCATACCGAGGATGAAGCCACCTGGGAACGAGAGGATGATCTACGCAAATACCACCCACACCTATTTTCTTGCCAACCCGAATCTCAAGGACGGGATTCATCTTAAGGGGGTATGTTTGTAACATCCCAAAATTTCAATTTGGAATGTTATACATAGGTCATTCATGCATATCATATTTTATTGCATTTTGCCTTGTGATCCTTGAAATTCTAAGCAACTCAAGGACCCACGGAGAGAGTTGGGGATTTCGTTATTTTCATATTTGAGTTTTCTCAAATTTTGAAAAGAGGATCATTTGGTTTTAATTATTTTTCCCCGAAAATATTTCATATTAAAAATATATGAGAGGAGATAATATGACTTCTCCAAAATAAATAAAATATTAGAGGAAAAATATTAAAATCAAATAAGTTATTTTATTTGGGTTTTATCACGATTTTATTTGAATTAGGAAAATATGCGTTTTTCAAAATTGCATTAGAGGTCTAAATAAATGTTCACTATATCCGCAATATTACTAGAGGACCGCGAAAATTTATTTCTGGCTTTTTGGAGTCCGTTTAGTATTTCTTTTATTTGTTTTTTTGCGGCAGGATTTATTTAAAAAAAAGGTAACCGACCTACCGGGCCATGTCCGACCTGGACACTTGACCCGGCCGGTCTTATAAGCCACGCCCCCGCGACCCCAAGGCCCAGCAAGCCGCCAACCCCGCCCGGAACCCTAGCACGTGCCGCCCCGCCCTTGTCGCCGCCGCCGACCTCGCCGAGGTAGCCGCCGCCGGTTTTCACAAGAAAACCGTTTGTTTTTTTTCTCGAAACCCTAGTTCATTTTTTAGATTGGTTTCTTTTCGATTTTTCTCGGTTTAGTTAAATCGTGGACGTTTGTCCGTACGTTCGTTTTAACGAACGCTGTTCCTCCGTTAGTCGTAGACAGCGAACGCTCGTTCGTTAGCCTGTTCGTCAGTTTTCCTTTTCCAGGGTTTTTTTGTGATTATTTTCGATCGCGATTTCTGCCCTAATCTTCGTTCTAGTTTATCTTTTCGCTCTTTTATCTGAATCAGGTGAAACAAGCGCCTAGATCTTCGTCTCGAAGCCCTCTTTCCGTTTAACCGACTTGAACAAGATTTTGGTGCTGTAAAATTTGACTTTAATCCAGATTAGTATTCGGATCTTGTTTCTTTCATAGTTTGAGTTTTGTTGCTCCATTTGATTTGATTCTTTTTGCAAACCGGAGTTCTTCAGTTGAACTTTTTGGTTAGGTCTTCTTATTTGAGTTTTACCCATGCATCTTTGCTTGATTGCTTATGTATGCTCTTGTTTGTTTGCGATAGAACACCCGGAGTGCGAAGCGTGCTACTACGAGTCTCTAGGTTTTGAGGATCATCAGCAAGGCAAGTAACACTTTGACCATACCCCTTTATCACCCAGTTTTTATGCATTAGTTTCAACCCTCACACATTGCATGAGTAGGATCTCTTAACATGTGGGTCTGGGAAGTAGATGATGAGGTAGAACCTATTACCTGTTTTATTATCAAACCCCTGGGAGTTACTTCTACGTTATGCTTATATTGCCATGCTATGCTCATAGACGTGGTTTGGGCTTGAGTGTATCCATGACAGATGTGAGTTGTTAATTAATGGCTCAACTTAACGTGGCAACTTTAATACACATCTGGGTGGATTGCTTGTGGGCACCTGGAGAATCCAGTGTTGTCCAAGGATAGCCCGGAGTACCCGTGTGATCATCCTACGGTCCGCCACCCAGGCTCAAAGGGATCATAAGATTATTCATGCTAGAAACTTCCGTGTGCAGCCACAAGACATTATGGGCTCTGGCATAGTTGAGTATGTTGAGTGACCCCTTTCAGTGGTGGGCTAGCAGATGTAGGGGAAAGTAGGTGTAATGGTCCACCCAGAGTAAAGAGTTAATGCTTCTGAAAGACTGTGTCTCGGTCATCCGTTTCTCAAATACCATGTAGTGCGAGAAATGTTGGAGAACGTAGTAATTTCAAAAAAATTCCTACGCACACACAGGATCATGGTGATGCATAGCAACAAGAGGGGAGAGTGTGTCCACGTACCCTCGTAGACCGAAAGCGGAAGCGTTAGCACAATGCGGTTGATGTAGTCATACGCCTTCATGATCCGACCGATCCAAGTACCGAACGTACGGCACCTCCGAGTTCAGCACATGTTCAGCTCGATGTCCCGCGAACTCCGATCCAGCAGAGCTTCAGGAGAGAGTTCCGTCAGCACGATGGCGTCATGACGGTGATGATGTTGCTACCGACGCAGGGCTTCGCCTAAGCACCTCTATGATATAACCGAGGTGGAATATGGTGGAGGGGGGCACCGCACACGGCTGGAATAGATCAATAGATCAACTTGTGTGTCTCCAAGGGGTGCCCCTTCCCCGTATATAAAGGAGTGGAGGAGGGGGAGGGTCGGCCCTCTCTATGGCGCGCCCTAGGGGAGTCCTACTCCCATCGGGAGTAGGATTCCCCCTTTCCTAGTAGAACTAGGAGCCCTTCCAAGTAGTAGGAGTAGGAGAGAAGGAAAGGGAAAAGAGAAGAGAAGGAAGGAGGGGGCGCCGCCCCTCCCCCTAGTCCAATTCGGACTAAGCATTGGGGGGGCGTCCAACCTCTCCTCTCCCTTTCCCCTAAAGCCCAATAAGGCCCATATACTCCCCGGCGAATTCCCGTAACTCTCCGGTACTCCTAAAAATACCCGAATCACTCGGACCATTTCCGATGTCCGAATATAGTCGTCCAATTTATCGATCTTTACGTCTCGACCATTTATAGACTCCTCGTCATGTCCCCGATCTCACCCGGGACTCCGAACTACCTTCGGTACATCAAAACACATAAACTCATAATACCGATCGTCACCGAACTTTAAGCGTACTGACCCTACGGATTCGAGAACTATGTAGACATGACCGAGACACGTCTCCGGTCAATAACCAATAGCGGAACCTGGATGTTCATATTGGCTCCCACATATTCTACGAAGATCTTTATCGGTCAAACCGCATAACAACATACGTTGTTCCCTTTGTCATCGGTATGTCACTTGCCCGAGATTCGATCGTCGGTATCTCAATACCTAATTCAATTTCGTTACCGGCAAGTCTCTTTACTCGTTCCGTAATACATCATCCCGCAACTAACTCATTAGTTACAATGCTTGCAAGGCTTATAATGATGTGCATTACCGAGTGGGCCTAGATATACCTCTCCGACAATCGGAGTGACAAATACTAATCTCGAAATACACCAACTCAACAAGTACCTTCGGAGACACCTGTAAAGCACCTTTATAATCACCCAGTTACGTTGTGACATTTGGTAGCACACAAAGTGTTCCTCCGGTAAACGGGAGTTGCATAATCTCATAGTCATAGGAACATGTATAAGTCATGATGAAAGCAATATCAACATACTAAACGATCAAGTGCTAAGCTAACAGAATGGGTCAAGTCAATCACATCATTCTTCTAATGATGTGATCCCGTTAATCAAATGACAACTCATGTCTATGGTTAGGAAACTTAATCATCTTTGATTAACGAGCTAGTCAAGTAGAGGCATACTAGTGACACTATGTTTGTCTATGTATTCATCCATGTATTATATTTCTAGTTAATAAAATTCTAGCATGAATAATAAATATTTATCATGAAATAAGGAAATAAATAATAACTTTGTTATTGCCTCTAGGGCATATTTCCTTCAAGAAAACAAACGGAGGAGATCGGGTCTTGTGGGGAAAAGTGCGCAAACCTCTACAGAGTGTATAAACTAATCATGGTTAGCCGTGTCCCCGGTTATGGACATCTTGAGTATCTGGTACTTGAATTATTGATTTGATCTCATCACTCTAAATAAATTTGTTGGGATGTTAATGGCTACTTTAATTGGGATTGAGTTGGAGGAACCTTCTCAATGATGTTTCAACTACCATGATAGTTAAAATAAAATATATTCCTTTGTTGTAGGAAAAAATTGGCTTTTCGCAAAACAATATAACCATAGAGCCTCCACCAGCCATATATGCATGTAGTGATAGCATTTATCTGTTCATTGTTCTCTTGTGTTACTTTGCCAGCATATTCCATGTGCTGACCCGTTTTCGGGCTGCAACGTATCATGTTGCAGACTTTTCAGACTACGAGTAAGATGTTGTAGGTCATTTGTCATGCACTCAGCTATGCCGTTGGAGTTGATGGACTCACTTTATCTTCCAAGCCTTCCGCTGTTATCGTAATTAGATGGCCTTAAGCCATTCTAATTGTAATAAGTTCTCGTTTGAGACATTCGATGTAATAAGTGTGTGATTGCTACTCTGTTATAAATCCTTCGAATTACTGTGTGTGTCAGCATTACTGATCCAGGGATGACACTGAAGCACAGAGACTTGACCGTTTGAGGTCGGATCGCTACAGAAGCAAATGTTCCCTCGTGCACCGGCTTGGGGGCAAGCCGTGTCTAAGGGAAGGGGGATTGTCGGTGATCAAGACCTCCCAACTGATCAAGAGGCGTGCGGAGATGAAGTTCAAAACACATACAAGCCCCGTCGCAAGCATCAGCGGCCCGCTAGGCTTGTTGGGCCTAAATGGGCCCAAGTCACCGCGTCGAGTACTTAAACTATAGAGAGCGTGTGT
>NC_041386.1:446606503-446757711 GCF_002162155.2 Triticum dicoccoides
AGGCCGGACAGAACGGCTAGAAGCCGAGGCACGACTTGTGCGTGTAGCATGGAGGAGACGTTGATCCCCTTCCTCCATTCGAATGGTAGCTCGAGCTCCATGTAAATCCGCCATGAAATCCAACTGTGAGTTGTAGTGCTAATATGGAATTACCAGCGTGATTTGATTGAGCCTGAGGGTGAAGCGGCAACGCTTGCACATTTCATCGAATTTCATCATAAAATGCGTAATCGGACAACTCACGTTCAACTTCAAAATGATTTGGTTGGGCATACGTAGAGTCACGTATACGAAACCAATAGTTCCATCTTCTTATTTTTCTTTGAATTTATGTGCTATAATTTTAAATTCATTTGGTTGGTGATTTTGTGATTTTTACTTATTTGGACTCAAAGTATGTACTCCCTCTGTTCATTTTTATAAGACCTTGAAGACATTTCAGACAATGTATAAAATAGCCCATTTAAAGTTGTCTGAAATGACTTACAAAAGTGAACGGAGGGAGTAACTTATTTGAATGTAGACTATGTGACGCTTTTTGTTTATTCCAATCAAGACTGTATGAAAATGGCCAAATTGATAAATTGATTACACATACAGTCAAAGCAGACCAAATGAATCGCCCCGTGTATCACGTATCATGAAATCGTCTGTCCATTGAATCATCCAAAAGATAAACATTCGGTCAGTTGAAGATGATCTACTGGATTCGGTATGGGGATGGATGCTATTTCTGGTTGCTCGTACTCATTGCAAAGCTTTTTCAACTATCTCACCGGCCGACCATGTCCCCTCTCCTCGATGTCTCCATCGCTAGCATGGGGCGACGACAGAGACCCAGTTGACAACAGCGGGTGTTTAGGATCCCACATAAATGCACACAGTGTGTGCTCCCCTGATGGATGGATGTTGACCAGTTCAACCTTGCGGGCTCGTCGATCCAACGGCTCAGAGCAAAGCAAACGACGTGCCCCACTGCCCGTGCGGCTTTGACGCCAACTCCACCAGGGGGGGCACTACGACTTTCTACGAGCGAGCGTCGTCCTCGTCCCCTTCCTTCCTCCTGTCATCGCCGCGCGCCGCAGTCGCATCTGCATCTGCATCTCGGCATCCTTCCCGGAACCTTCCCCGACCTTCCGCCGCGCGCCGGAGCTCTCCTCCTCCTCGCGGTGCTTGATTTGCTTGGACCCCAAGCTCAAACCATTCCCCCATTCCATTTGTATAGCCCAGCTCATCTCCCATCCATGCCCCCAACCACAAAACATCACTAGTCACTGTTGCTAGCGCGCCTCCGTCCGTATACGCCAAACGCCTGGGCCTGGGCCATGGCCGCCACACCGGACGAGTTCCTGCGGGCGGGGGACGCGGAGCCCTTCTCCCCGTCGCTCTTCCTCGACCTGCCGCCAACGCCGTCGCCCCCGCGCGCCCCCGCCTCCGACGACCTCGACTTCATCTCGCGCATGCTCATGGAGGAGGACATCGACGACAGGTTCTTCTACCAGTACCCCGACCACCCCGCCATCCTCTCCGCGCAGCACCGCTTCGCCCAGATCATCTCCGACTCCAACACCAACCCATCCACCGACGACTCCGCCGTCGCCAGCTCCACCTTCTCCTCCGACTCTGCTACCGCCAGATCGGCCTCCTCCTGCTCCGACTCTGCCACAAACACCGCCAAATCGACCTCCTCCTCCCACTCCGCCACCACCAACACCGCCAACTCCACCTCCTGTTCCCCCTCACCCGGCGGCTTCGGCCCCGCCAATCCCACCTGGCCTTACGAGCGAATCGATCTCTCCCAGCCCCTCCACTCCCCGCCATACATCGGCCTGGGCTTCCCCGTCGACGGTGCCAACAACCTCCTCTTTTCCGGCGTCAGCACGCCCACCTCGGGATATTTCGGGCACACTCCGGCGCTCTCCAGGGGCAACAGCAACCATTTCGTCGCCCCCGCTGGCCAGAACGGCCGCAGCACGGGCATTCAGAGCTTTGCGACATTCTCGAATAGTAGCGCCACCAAGGACGCCAAGACCTTGTCGAACAATGCCACGGCGAAGGCGGCCAAGCCGGCTACTCAGGCCGCTTGCCGAGGTGGCCCAGGCACCCCGGCCTCGGCCTTCTTCTTCAATGGCCAGACCGACGGTGACATGGACATGCTCAACATGGCGTTTCGCAAGGGCATGGAGGAGGCCAACAAGTTCTTGCCCACCAACAACACCCTCGACGCCATTTCCAACAGGCCGGCACTGCGCGACTTGACCTGTGACCAGTTGAAGAAGGAGGAGGCGGATAGACTCAGAATGTTGATGTTCAGTAATGGCCGGGGGCGCAAGAACAGGCATGGCGTGGAAGACTTGGAGGCGGAGGCTGGCCGGAGAAGCAAGCTGATGATGCCGGAACAGGAGGAATCTGGGGTAGGCGAGATGGTCGAGGAAATAATGCTTCACGGCCACGACATCATCATGAAGGGGATAGAGGATCTGCAAATAGCAATGGGCACCGAGGCCGAGAAGAACCACAGGAAGGGCACCGGCAAGGCAGCGCGGGGGAGGCGGGGTGCAACCGAGGTCGACCTCCGCACCATGCTCATCCACTGTGCGCAGGCGGTGGCCACGGGCGACCACCGGGGATCGAACGAGCTACTCAGGCAGATTAAGCAACACTCGTCGCCTAAGGGGGATGCCACACAGAGGCTGGCGTATTGTTTCGCCGAGGGACTGGAAGCACGCCTTGCAGGCACGGGCAGCCATGTGTATCGGTCGCTCGTGGCCAAGAGCACCTCGGTCGGAGAGTTCCTCAGGGCCTACAAGCTCTACATGGCAGCCAGCAGTTTCAGGAAGGTGAATTTTATTTTTGTTGGCAAGATCATCATGGATGCCATGGTCGGGAAGAGCCGCTTGCACATCGTGGATTACAATGTGGAATATGGATTCCAGTGGCCAGATTTGCTACAGATGCTAGCGGAAAGGGAAGGCGGGCCGCCAGAGGTGAGGATCACTGGCATTGACGTCCCTCAGCCTGGGTTCCGCCCAGCCTTCCAGATCGAGGAGACAGGCCGTCGGCTCAGCAAATGTGCCCAAGAGTTTGGCGTGCCATTCAGGTACCATGGTATACCCGCAAAGTTGGAGACAGTCCATGCGGAGGACCTAAATATCGACCCAAATGAGGTGCTCATCGTCACCAGCCAGTGTGGTTTCAGCAACTTGATGGACGAAAGTGTTATCATGGACAGGCAGGACATCCCGAGCCCCAGAGACATGGTCCTTACCAACATTCGCAACATGCGGCCTGATGTGTTCATTGACTGCGTTGTGAATGGAACCTATAGCGCGCCTTTCTTCGTGACACGATTCCGGGAGGCACTCTTCACCTATTCGGCGCAATTCGACATGCTGGATGCGACCATCCCCCGTGACAATGACGACCGGCTGCTCATCGAGCGGGATATCTTCGGGCCATGTGCCCTGAATGTCATTGCCTGCGAGGGTGCAGATCGGGTGGATCGGCCTGAGACTTATAAGCAATGGCAGGTGCGGGGCCACCGGGCTGGGCTGAGGCAGGTGCCATTGAGCTCGGCTGTTGTTAAGCTTGTGAAGGATAAGGTTAAGAGCCTCTACCACAAGGACTTTCTCATCGACGTGGATAACCGTTGGTTGCTGCAGGGGTGGAAAGGGCGGGTACTCTATGCCATGTCGACATGGGTAGCTGGTGACCATGATATCTCCAAATTTTAGATGCTTTTCTTCACTTCATTTCAGAGTGCAGATAAAGAAGGTAATGGTGTTTAACCCACGCCCATGCTATTACGAAACCAACAGAAATCTTGCCCCGGCAGATTTGGTTCATTACAGGATGGCTTGGACAGAGGGCGAAACTTTTATGGTAGAAATAAGTAGGGACGCAGAGTAGTGTCTTGTAATGTTTAGATGCTTAGAGATGCACAGGATTTAGGTGTAGTTGCGGACATGCTGCGTAGCTGCGATAATGCACAACGAAATGAGAACCCTGATCTTCCTTTCCTAGTGTATGGCTGTATGCTCTGTCTCTTGTAGCTGACAAGCAATTTAACAGATCACAGCACTTGATTTTATGCTTTGTGTCTTATGAACTTCAGTTTCTGTTGTATCATCAAATTTCTTTGTGGAAGGTAAAACAGATGCTTGATTGAGCAATAAAGTTGCATTGGTTGCTCACATTGTTTGATCCGTGCATCTTTTCCATATGCGATTTGTGTGTATGCATGATTGAAGATGTTTCCCACAGGTTTCTGTTTGTGGTAGATAATTTTCTTCAGCGTCACCATTTGTATGTTTAAAGCTAAAATGTGTTAAAGAAGATGGGGGGCAGCCGTGGAGAACCCTGGTTTCCCAAAGTTTTGATTTGTTAAAGATGTGTGCCTTATGTCTTCACTTTCTGTTTGTACTATCATCAAATTGTTGGAGAAGCTTTCCTTGTGCCTGGGAAGGGTAAACATATGTTGATTGAGCAATAAAGTTGCAATGGTTACTCAGTGTTCTGTGTGTGCATTTCTTGTGTGTGTGTGTGTGTGTCTGATTTGTGTGCATGCATGATTGAGGATGTTCCTCTCAGGTTTCAGTTTTTTTAGGAAGACAGCAGGTTTTCCTATTGCATATTTTTACTAATTTTATTTAATAAAAAGAGTGAGCTGTACGTAGAGGAAGCAGAAGAAAGCTTAATTTTCCTCTTAGCTCTGTGATAAATAAGCAAGCCACTCCATTTCCAGTTTGAATGTCCTTGTACAAGGTAGGATTTGGTTGGAGGCCTTGGAAGATGAAGTTATTCTTCCCTGTTTTCCGAACAGCCCATGCAGCTAGAATTAGTATGATTTCCATGAAGAAGGGCCACTTCAGCTTCTACTTTAAAACTGACAGCAGGTTCCTCTCAGGTTTCACTTTTTCTCTAGCTAGAATTACTACGGTTTTCAACCATTTATGTATGTTTTTTTATTACAGCTAAAAGGGGTCAGAAGATGCTCCTACTAATACGTCATATGAAGTTGACACCGATGATGTCTTGTGAAGAAATCCGTGATCATACAACTTCATCCAAGTTGGCAATGATACACAAATACAGTTATCGACGATGACAGCTGACAAGAAGTCCATGGGTTAAACGAAAAGCTGAGAAGTCCATGGGTTAAAGTCCGTTAACTATATTGTTGGTTAATCGTTGGTCAATTTCTAGTTCCCGAAAGCAAGCTCTCAGTCTCCGGGGTAATTAAACTTAAACTTATGGTGATATGGTCAGAGGTTAGATAGATGCTCATTGCTTTGTGTCGGTTATTTATGTGCTTTGCAGGTTTGAGTTGCCACTTATTTTAAGTCAGATGCGCGTAGCGGTGGAAACACACCGGACTAAGCATGGATAGCTTTGTTACGAGGCTAACCCACGATCGGTTGGAGTAGGTAGAGCAGTTTGGTCCATCTCTCGCCATGACTTTTGAAGCATCATCACGTTAAGTAGTGATTGATTTAAGCGCTATTATATTTCTTTACAGAGGGAGTACTCCGCAGGGTTCCTGATTCAGAATCAGAGGTATGCAACCAAGTCAAAATTGTAGTACTACGAAGAGACCAGGGTTCAGTTATGTGTTTCAGATAAGAATATAAGATAAACTAGGAGTTTCCCTCAAAAAGGAAAAGGACAAAAGAGTTATTCAGAGTTCGATGTGTGCATTTTTTTGCCTCTGATTTGTGTGCATGCATGATTTAGGATGTTGCTCTCAGGTTTCTGTTTTCATTATCTTTTTGAGGAAGACAGTAGGTTTCTCTATTGCATATTTTTATTAGTTCCAAAATAAAGAAAGTTGTATTTACACAGAGAGAGAAAGCAGAAGAAGAAAGCTAATACTGCATGGCTGCCAGCCTCCTAGGCCGGTTTGCAGTACAAGAGATCAAATGAATGGCTCCACTTATCTCTGTGAATAAGCAAGCCACTCCATTTCCACTTTGAATCTCCTTGTACATGGGTAGAGATTTGGTTGGAGGCCTTCCAAGATGAAGTCATTCCTTGTTTTCCAAAAATGGACATGTAGCTAGAATTATTTTTTTAACCCTCAAAAAGATAAAAGCTAGAATTATGATTTCCATGGTTTCTGCTTTAAAACTGATAGTAGGCTCCTCTCATGTTTCAGTTTCTGTGAGATAACCTTCTTGTAGCTATAGGTTAGTTTACAGCTAGAATTGTGATTTTCAACCATTTGTTATATATTTACAGCTAAAAGAGGTGAGAAGATGCTCCTACATCATATGAAGCTGACACAGATGATGACTTGTGAAGAAATCCGTGATGATATAATCTTTTATCCAAGTTCACAGCGATAAATAAACAGTTGCTGACGATGCCGGCTGAGAAGAAGTCGACGTGTTAAAAAAGAAACCGAGAAGAGGTCCAAAGATTAGAATCTGGTACTCCTGTTGGAAATATGCCCTAGAGGCAATAATAAAAGCATTATTATTATATTTTCTTGTTCATGATAATTGTCTTTATTCATGCTATAATTGTGTTATCCGGAAATCGTAATACATGTGTGAATAATAGACACCAACATGTCCCTAGTAAGCCTCTAGTTGACTAGCTCGTTGATCACCAGATAGTCATGGTTTCCTGACTATGGACATTGGATGTCATTGATAACGAGATCACATCATTAGGAGAATGATGTGATGGACAAGACCCAATCCTAAACATAGCACAAGATCGTATAGTTCGTTTGCTAGAGTTTTACAATGTCAAGTATCTTTTCCATAGACCATGAGATCGTGTAACTCCCGGATACCGTAGGAGTGCTTTGGGTGTGCCAAACGTCACAACGTAACTGGGTGACTATAAAGGTATACTACGGGTATCTCCGAAAGTGTCTGTTGGGTTGACACGTATCAAGACTGGGATTTGTCACTCCATATGACGGAGAGGTATCACTGGGCCCACTCGGTAATGCATCATCATAATGAGCTCAAAGTGACCAAGTGTCTGGTCACGGGATCATGCATTACGGTACGAGTAAAGTGACTTGCCGGTAACAAGATTGAACGAGGTATTGGGATACCGACGATCGAATCTCGGGCAAGTAACATACCGATTGACAAAGGGAATTGTATACGGGGTTGCTTGAATCCTCGACATCGTGGTTCATCCGATGAGATCATCGAGGAGCATGTGGGAGCCTACATGGGTATCCAGATCCCGCTGTTGGTTATTGACCGGAGAGCGATCTCGGTCATGTCTACATGTCTCCCGAACCCGTAGGGTCTACACACTTAAGGTTCGGTGACGCTAGGGTTGTAGGGATATGTATATGTAGTAACCCGAATGTTGTTCGGAGTCCCGGATGAGATCCCGGACGTCACGAGGAGTTCCGAAATGGTCCGGAGGTAAAGATTTATATATGGGAAGTCCTGTTTCGGCCATCGGGACAAGTTTCGGGGTCATCGGTATTGTACCGGGACCACCGGAAGGGTCCCGGGGGTCCATCGGGTGGGGCTACCTGTCCCGGGGGGCCACATGGGCTGTAGGGGGTGCGCCTTGGCCTACATGGGCCAAGGGCACCAGCCCCAAGAGGCCCATGCACCTAGGGTTTCAAGGAGGAAGAGTCCTAGGAGGGGAAGGCACCTCCTAGGTGCCTTGGGGAGGAGGGATTCCTCCCCTTGGCCGCACCACCCTAGGAGATTAGATCTCCTAGGGCCGGCGCCCCCTCCTTGGCCCTCCTATATATAGTGGGGAGATGGAGGACTTCTTACCAAGATCTTTGGTGCCTCCCTCTCCCTCTCCAACACCTCCTCCTCCTCCATAGTGCTTGGCGAAGCCCTGCCGGAGTACTGCAGCTCCATCACCACCACGCCGTCGTGCTGCTGCTGGAGCCATCTTCCTCAACCTCTCATTTTCCCTTGCTGGATCAAGAAGAAGGAGACGTCGCTGCTCCGTACGTGTGTTGAACGCGGAGGTGCCGTCCGTTCGGCGCTAGGTCTTCGGTGATTTGGATCACGTCGTGTACGACTTCCTCATCCCCGTTCTTTGAACGCTTCCGCTCGCGATCTACAAGGTACGTAGATGCATCCAATCACTCGTTGCTAGATGAACTCATAGATGGATCTTGGTGAAACCATAGGAGAATTTTTGTTTTCTGCAACGTTCCCCAACAGTGGCATCATGAACTAGGTCTATGTGTAGTTCTCTTGCACGAGTAGAACACAATTTGTTGTGGGTGTTGATGTTGTCAACTTTCTTGCCGCTACTAGTCTTATCTTGCTTCAACGGTATTGTGGGATGAAGCGGCCCGGACCAACCTTACACGTACGCTTACGTGAGACCAGTTCCACCGACTAACATGCACAAGTTGCATAAGGTGGCTGGCGGGTGTCTGTCTCTCCTACTTTAGTTGGAGCGGATTCGATGAAAAGGGTCCTTATGAAGGGTATATAGAAGTTGACAAATCACGTTGTGGCTTTCACGTAGGTAAGAAAACGTTCTTGCTAGAACCCTACTTCAGCCACGTAAAACTTGCAACAACAATTAGAGGACGTCTAACTTGTTTTTGCAGCAAGTGCTTTGTGATATGATATGGCCAAAGTTGTGATGAATGATGAATGATCTATATGTGATGTATGAGATATTCATGCTATTGTAATAGAAATCACGACTTGCATGTCGATGAGTATGACAACCGGCAGGAGCCATAGGAGTTGTCTATATTTTTGTATGACCTGCGTGTCATTGAGAAACGCCATGTAAATTACTTTACTTTATTGCTAAACGCGTTAGCCATAGTAGTAGAAGTAATAGTTGGCGAGCAACTTCATGGAGACACGATGATGGAGATCATGATGATAAAGATCATGGTGTCAAGCCGGTGACAGGATGATCATGGAGCCCCAAGATGGAGATCAAAGGAGCTATGTGATATTGGCCATATCATGTCACTATTATTATTTGATTGCATGTGATGTTAATCATGTTTTGTACATCTTGTTTACTTAGAACGACGGTAGTAAATAAGATGATCCCTCATAATAATTTCAAGAAAGTGTTTCCCTAACTGTGCACCGTTGCGACAGTTCGTTGTTTCAAAGCACCACGTGATGATCAGGTGTTTGATTCAGACATTCACATACAACGGGTGTAAGACAGATTTACACATGCAAACACTTAGGTTGACTTGACGAGCCTAGCATGTACAGACATGGCCTCGAAACACAGAAGACCGAAAGGTCGAGCATGAGTCGTATAGAAGATACGATCAACATGAAGATGTTCACCGATGTTAACTAGACCGTCTCACGTGATGATCGGACACGGCCTAGTCAACTCGGATCATGTTATACTTAGATGACTGGAGGGATGTCTATCTAAGTGGGAGTTCATTGAACAATTTGCTTAGATGAACTTTATTATCATGAACTTAGTCTAAAATCTTTACAATATGTCTTGTAGATCAAATGGCCAATGTAGTCCTCAACTTCAACGCGTTCCTAGAGAAAACCAAGCTGAAAGACGATGGCAGCAACTATACGGACTGGGTCCAGAACCTGAGGATCATCCTCATAGCTGCCAAGAAAGAATATGTCCTACAAGCACCGCTAGGTGACCCACCCGTTCCACAGAACCAAGACGTTATGAACGCTTGGCAGACACGTGCTGATGACTACTCCCTCGTTCAGTGCGGCATGCTTTACAGCTTAGAGCCGGGACTCCAAAAGCGTTTTGAGAGACATGGAGCATATGAGATGTTCGAAGAGCTGAAAATGGTTTTTCAAGCTCATGCCCGGGTCGAGAGATATGAAGTCTCCGACAAATTCTTCAGCTGTAAGATGGAGGAAAATAGTTCTGCCAGTGAGCACATACTCACTATGTCTGGGTTACATAACCGCTTGACTCAGCTGGGAGTTAATCTCCCAGATGATGCGGTCATTGACAGAATCCTCCAGTCACTTCCACCAAGCTACAAGAGCTTTGTGATGAACTTCAATATGCAGGGGATGGAAAAGACCATTCCTGAGTTATTTTCAATGCTGAAATCAGCAGAGGTAGAAGTCAAGAAGGAACATCAAGTGTTGATGGTGAATAAAACCGCTAAGTTCAAGAAGGGCAAGGGTAAAAAGAACTTCAAGAAGGATGGCAAGGTAGTTGCCACGCCCGGCAAGCAAGCTACCGGGAAGAAGCCAAAGAATGGACCCAAGCCCGAGACTGAGTGCTTTTATTGCAAGGGAAGTGGTCACTGAAAGCGGAACTGCCCCAAATACTTAGCGGACAAGAAGGCCGGCAAAACAAAAGGTATATGTGATATACATGTAATTGATGTGTACCTTACCAGTATCCGTAGTAGCTCCTGGGTACTTGATACCGGTGCAGTTGCTCACATTTGTAACTCAAAGCAGGGGCTGCGGAATAAGCGGAGATTGGCAAAGGACGAGGTGACGTTGCGTGTCGGGAATGGTTCCAAGGTCAATGTGATCGCCGTCGGCACGCTACCTCTACATTTACCTTCGGGATTAGTATTAAACCTTAATAATTGTTATTTAGTGCCAGCTTTGAGCATGAACATTGTATCGGGATCTCGTTTAATTCGAGATGGCTACTCATTTAAATCTGAGAATAATGGTTGTTCTATTTATATGAGAGATATGTTTTATGGTCATGCTCCGATGGTGAATGGTTTATTCTTAATGAATCTCGAGCGTAATGCTACACATGTTTATAGTGTGAGTGCCAAAAGATGTAAGGTTGATAATGATAGTCCCACATACTTGTGGCACTGCCGCCTTGGTCACATAGGTGTCAAACGCATGAAGAAGCTCCATGCAGATGGACTTTTAGAGTCTCTTGATTATGAATCATTTGACACGTGCGAACCATGCCTCATGGGTAAAATGACCAAGACTCCGTTCTCAGGAACAATGGAGCGAGCAACCAACTTATTGGAAATCATACATACTGATGTGTGCGGTCCAATGAGTGTTGAGGCTCGCAGTGGCTATCGTTATGTTCTCACCCTCACTGATGATTTGAGTAGATATGGGTATGTCTACTTAATGAAACACAAGTCTGAAACCTTTGAAAAGTTCAAAGAATTTCAGAGTGAGGTTGAGAATCAACGTGACAGGAAAATCAAGTTTTTGCGATCAGATCGTGGAGGAGAATACTTGAGTCACGAATTTGGCACACACTTAAGGAAATATGGAATAGTTTCACAACTCACGCCGCCTGGAACACCTCAGCGTAATGGTGTGTCCGAACGTCGTAATCACACTCTATTAGATATGGTGCGATCTATGATGTCTCTTACCGATTAACCGCTTTCTTTTTGGGGCTATGCTTTAGAGACTGCCGCATTCACTTTAAATAGGGCTCCGTCGAAATCCGTTGAGACGACACCGTATGAATTATGGTTTGGGAAGAAACCTAAGCTGTCGTTTCTAAAAGTTTGGGGATGCGATGCTTATGTCAAGAAACTTCAACCTGAAAAGCTCGAACCCAAGTCGGAGAAATGCGTCTTCATAGGATACCCTAAAGAAACTATTGGGTATACCTTCTACCTCAGATCCGAAGGCAAGATCTTTGTTGCCAAGAATGGATCCTTTCTAGAGAAGGAGTTTCTCTCGAAAGAAGTAAGTGGGAGGAAAGTAGAACTTGATGAAGTATTACCTCTTGAACCGGAAAATGGCGCAACTCAAGAAAATATTCCTGAGGTGCCTGCACCGACTAGAGAGGAAGTTAATGATGATGATCAAGATACTTTTGATCAAGCTCCTACTGAAATTTGAAGGTCCACAAGGACACGTTCCGCACCAGAATGGTACGGCAACCCTGTCTTGGAAATCATGTTGTTAGACAACGGTGAACCTTCGAACTATGAAGAAGCGATGGCGGACCCGGATTCTGACAAATGGCTAGAAGCCATGAAATCCGAGATAGGATCCATGTATGAAAACGAAGTATGGACTTTGACTGACTTGCCCGTTGAGCGGCGAGCCATAGAAAATAAATGGATCTTTAAGAAGAAGACAGACGCGGATGGTAATGTGACCATCTATAAAGCTCGCCTTGTCGCTAAGGGTTATCGACAAGTTCAAGGGGTTGACTATGATGAGACTTTCTCACCGGTAGCGAAGCTGAAGTCCGTCCGAATCATGTTAGCAATTGCCGCATTTTATGATTATGAAATATGGCAGATGGACGTCAAAACGGCATTCCTTAATGGTTTCCTTAAGGAAGAATTGTATATGATGCAGCCGGAAGGTTTTGTCGATCCTAAGAATGCTGAAAGGTGTGCAAGCTCCAACGCTCGATTTATGGGCTGGTGCAAGCATCTCGGAGTTGGAACATTCGCTTTGATGAGATGATCAAAGCGTTTGGGTTTACACAGACTTATGGAGAAGCCTGTGTTTACAAAAAAGTGAGTGGGAGCTCTGTAGCATTTCTCATATTATATGTAGATGACATACTTTTGATGGGAAATGATATATAACTCTTGGACAACATTAAGGCCTACTTGAATAAGAGTTTTTCAATGAAGGACCTTGGAGAAGCTGCATATATATTAGGCATCAAGATCTATAGAGATAGATCAAGACGCCTCATAGGTCTTTCACAAAGCACATACCTTGATAAGATATTGAAGAAGTTCAATATGGATCAGTCTAAGAAGGGGTTCTTGCCTGTGTTGCAAGGTGTGAAATTGAGCTCAGCTCAATGTCCGACCACGGCAGAAGATATAGAAGAGATGAGTGTCATCCCCTATGCCTCAGCCATAGGTTCTATTATGTATGCCATGCTATGTACCAGACCTGATGTAAACCTTGCCGTAAGTTTGGTAGGAAGGTACCAAAGTAATCCCGGCAAGGAACACTGGACTGCGGTCAAGAATATCCTGAAGTACCTGAAAAGGACTAAGGAAATGTTTCTCGTTTATGGAGGTGACGAAGAGCTCGTCGTAAAGGGTTACGTCGACGCTAGCTTCGACACAGATCTGGATGACCCTAAGTCACAAACTGGATACGTGTATATTTTGAATGGTGGGGCAGTAAGCTGGTGCAGTTGCAAGCAGAGCGTCGTGGCGGGATCTACATGTGAAGCGGAGTACATGGCAGCCTCGGAGGCAGCACATGAAGCAATTTGGGTGAAGGAGTTCATCACCGACCTAGGAGTCATACCCAATGCGTCGGGGCCGATCAAGCTCTTCTGTGACAACACTGGAGCTATTGCTCTTGCCAAGGAGCCCAGGTTTCACAAGAAGACAAGGCACATCAAGCGTCGTTTCAACTCCATTCGTGAAAATGTTCAAGATGGAGACATAGAGATTTGTAAAGTACATACGGACCTGAATGTAGCAGATCCGTTGACTAAACCTCCCCCTAGAGCAAAACATGATCAACACCAAAATTCCATGGGTGTTCGATTCATCACAATGTAACTAGATTATTGACTCTAGTGCAAGTGGGAGACTGTTGGAAATATGCCCTAGAGGCAATAATAAAAGCATTATTATTATATTTCCTTGTTCATGATAATTGTCTTTATTCATGCTATAATTGTGTTATCCGGAAATCGTAATACATGTGTGAATAATAGACACCAACATGTCCCTAGTAAGCCTCTAGTTGACTAGCTCGTTGATCAACAGATAGTCATGGTTTCCTGACTATGGACATTGGATGTCATTGATAACAAGATCACATCATTAGGAGAATGATGTGATGGACAAGACCCAATCCTAAACATAGCACAAGATCGTATAGTTCGTTTGCTAGAGTTTTACAATGTCAAGTATCTTTTCCATAGACCATGAGATCGTGTAACTCCCGGATACCGTAGGAGTGCTTTGGGTGTGCCAAACGTCACAACGTAACTGGGTGACTATAAAGGTATACTACGGGTATCTCCGAAAGTGTCTGTTGGGTTGACACGGATCAAGACTGGGATTTGTCACTCCATATGACGGAGAGGTATCACTGGGCCCACTCGGTAATGCATCATCATAATGAGCTCAAAGTGACCAAGTGTCTGGTCACGGGATCATGCATTACGGTACGAGTAAAGTGACTTGCCGGTAACGAGATTGAACGAGGTATTGGGATACCGACGATCGAATCTCGGGCAAGTAACATACCGATTGACAAAGGGAATTGTATACGGGGTTGCTTGAATCCTCGACATCGTGGTTCATCTGATGAGATCATCGAGGAGCATGTGGAAGCCTACATGGGTATCCAGATCCTGCTGTTGGTTATTGACTGGAGAGCGATCTCGGTCATGTCTACATGTCTCCCGAACCCGTAGGGTCTACACACTTAAGGTTCGGTGACGCTAGGGTTGCAGGGATATGTATATGCAGTAACCCGAATGTTGTTCGGAGTCCTGGATGAGATCCCGGACGTCACGAGGAGTTCCGGAATGGTCCGAAGGTAAAGATTTATATATGGGAAGTCCTGTTTCGGTCATCGGGACAAGTTTCGGAGTCATCGATATTGTACCGGGACCACCGGAAGGGTCCCGGGGGTCTACCGGGTGGGGCCACCTGTCCCGAGGGGCCACATGGGCTGTAGGGGGTGCGCCTTAGCCTACATGGGCCAAGGGCACCAGCCCCAAGAGGCCCATGCGCCTAGGGTTTCGAGGAGGAAGAGTCCTAGGAGGGGAAGGCACCTCCTAGGTGCCTTGGGGAGGAGGGATTCCTCCCCTTGGCCGCACCACCCTAGGAGATTAGATCTCCTAGGGCCGGCGCCCCCCCTTGGCCCTCCTATATATAGTGGGGAGATGGAGGACTTATTACCAAGATCTTTGGTGCCTCCCTCTCCCTCTCCAACACCTCCTCCTCCTCCATAGTGCTTGGCGAAGCCCTGCCGGAGTACTGCAGCTCCATCACCATCACGCCGTCGTGCTGCTGCTGGAGCCATCTTCCTCAACCTCTCCTTTCCCCTTGCTGGATCAAGAAGAAGGAGACGTCGCTGCTCCGTACGTGTGTTGAACGCGGAGGTGCCGTCCGTTCGGCGCTAGGTCTTCGGTGATTTGGATCACGTCGTGTATGACTTCCTCATCCCCGTTCTTTGAACGCTTCCGCTCGCGATCTACAAGGTATGTAGATGCATCCAATCATTCGTTGCTAGATGAACTCATAGATGGATTTTGGTGAAACCGTAGGAAATTTTTTGTTTTCTGCAACGTTCCCCAACAACTCCCTCTGTAAACTTATATAAGAGCGTTTAGATCACTACTTTAGTATTCTAAACGCTTTTATATTAATTTACGGAGGGAGTATATGTTAGTTATTCGTTGATCAATTTGTGAACGCATCAGAGGTTAGATAGCAGTGTAGGGAGTAATTAAACTTGTGGTCAGAGGTTAGATAGATGCTCATTGCTCGTGTTGGTCAATCTGTGCTTTTGCAGGCTTGAGTTGCCACTTATTTTAAGTCCATGCGCGTAGAGGGGGAAACACGCCGCACTAAGCATCTCTCGGTAACTAACTTTGTTCCAAAGCTAACTATCCGATGTCCTCTAATAAGTAGGTAAGAGCAGTTTAGTCCATCTCCATCCATCTCTGGCTATGACTTTTGAAGCATCATGTTTACATGTACGGAAGCATATGCAACCGAGTCAAAATTGTAGTGCTACCTCCCAACAGAATTGTTGTTGGGAGTATGCATTTGAGGCTGGATGCAAAGATAGATATGATCCCGGGGAACGCGGGGACGGTCAATGCCCATCACATACGTACTCTGCTTTGCTTGCTAGGGTTGGGTTGGTGCACCTGCACTGCACTGCACGGGCCAGCTTCATTCATTTTGCTGTCCTCCATTTCTCATCTCACCGGCTCCTTCCTGGAACCTTCGCTCCTCCATGGTCATGCTTCCATTCCATCCCATCCTTTTAAAGAAGAAGAAAAGCAGCGGGGTAATGTTCAACGCAGCATTAGATAGCTACTCTACTCTACTCCAGTGTCAAGTACTTACCAGCCAGAAGCGCAATGGCCGCCACGCCGGAGGAGTTCCTGGGGCAGCAGGGTTTCCTTGCGCGCCTCGAGCCGCCGTCCCCGTCCCTCTTCCTCGACCTGCCGCCCACGCCCCGCGACGACGACGGCCACTCCTCCTTCGACGACATGGTGCTCCCCTACATCTCGCGCCTGCTCATGGAGGAGGGCACGGAGGACCACCTCTTCTACCTCTACCCCAACCACCCCGCCGTCCTGCGCGCGCAGCAGCCCTTCGCGCAGATCCTCGTCGACCTCGCCGACAGCGCCAGCGCCAGCGGCTCCACCTCCTCGCCCTCCTCCTCTTCCGACGCAACTGCCTCCACCACCCCCAGCACCGCAACTGCTTCGGCATCGGCATCGGCATCGCCCGACGACGCACCAGTCCAGATCTCACGGCCGCCCTACACCGACGTCAACGGCCATGCCTCCGCCTCCCCGGACAATCACAGCCCAGGGCTCCTCAACGGCGACGAGATGGCCAAAAGGCCGAGCTCTGACTTGTTCAATCACTTGTTGCCCCGCGACGAGGACATGCTCAACCTGGCCTTCCTCAAAGGCATGGAGGAGGCTAGCAAGTTCTTGCCGCCCGACATCACCCTGTCCATCAACGAGGGGACAGTGGTGGGAGGCGGGAATGCTGTCAGCCTCAACAACAAGAAGAGGGCCGCACTGGCACTGGAGCCGGATGTGGGCAGGCCCAGCAAATTGATGATGCCGGAGCAGGAGGAACGCAAGATGTTTGACGAAATGATGTTCCAGGAACACGAGATATGCATGAAGGGGACTCAGAACCTGACCGCCGCAGTGGACGGCGAGCCCGGGAAGAACAGCCGGAAGAACGGCCGGTCGAGAAAGGCCGTGGATGACAGTGAGATGGTGGACCTGCACACGCTGCTGCTCAACTGCGCTCAGGCGCTGTCCACGGACAACCGCCAGAGCGCCATTGAGCTGCTGAAGCGAATCAGGCAGCATTCGTCCCCGAAGGGGGATGCAGGGCAAAGGCTGGCGCATTATTTCGCCAATGGGCTGGAGGCACGGCTGGCGGGTAGGGGGAGCGAGCTTTACCAGTCACTCCTACTAAGCCGCATCTCGGTAGCCGACTTCCTCAAGGCCAACCAGCTTTACACGGCGGCTTGCTGCTGCAAGAAGGTGGCGTACATCTTCGCCGACAAGACCATCTGCAATGCTGTGGCAGGTAAGAGACGGTTGCACATTGTGGACTATGGTCTGAATCAAGGGCTCCAGTGGCCGGGTTTGCTACGCATGCTCGCGGCTAGAGAAGGCGGGCCGCCGGAGGTGAGGATCACCGGCATTGACCTCCCTCAACCTGGGTTCCACGGAGCCTACCACATCGAGGAGACGGGGCGCAGGCTCAGCAACTTCGCCCGCGTGTTCGGCGTGCCGTTTAAGTTCCGTGGTATCCCAGCAAAGCGGGAGACTGTCCGGCCGGAGGACCTGAACATCGACCGGGACGAGGTGCTTGTGGTGATCAGTCTTTGTCACTTCAGGCACCTGATGGACGAAAGCCTCGGCTTTGATGGTCCAAGCCCTAGGGATCAGGTCCTCAACAACATCAGGAAGATGCGTCCAGATGTGTTCATCCATGGCATCATGAATGGCTCATACGGTGCTACATCCTTTCTGACACGGTTCCGCGAGGCACTGTTCCATTACTCGGCCCAGTTCGACCTGCTGGACACAACCGCCCCCCGGGACAACGAAGGGCGTCTGCTGCTCGAGCGCGACATCTTCGGCCGGTCTTGCCTGAATGTCCTAGCATGTGAAGGTGCGGACCGGGTGGAGCGCCCTGAGACGTACAAGCAGTGGCAGCTCCGGAACCACCGGGCTGGGCTGAGGCAGCTGCCGTTGAATCCAGAGGTTGTTAAGCTTGTGCTGGACAAGGTCAAGGACAACTACCACAGGAACTTTGTTGTTGATGCGGATCAGCGGTGGTTGCTACACAGGTGGAAGGGGCGTGTGCTCTACGCCTGGTCATCATGGATTGCAGCTGATGCCACCTAGCTTGTTTTCTCAATCTAATGTCTGATTATAGACATAGATAGATAGATATATCCACGCTTATATAGTGCTGGTACATCTCTTGTACGTACCTGACAAGCAATTCCACATATTACATGCGTTAAATTGTTTGTGTTAAGGATGTGTGGCTTCTAAACTTCAGTTGCTGCTGTATCATCAAATTGATAGATAAGCTTTCCTTGCTTGGGAAGAGTAATATTAGATGCTAGTTGAGCAATAAAGTTGCACTGGTGACTTACATCGTTTGGTTCGTGCATCTTTTGCTGCCTGTGTTTTTTTTTTTTTGTGTGTGTGTGGACGATTGAAGATGTTTCCACAAGTTTCAGTTTCTTGCTAGATACTGTCTACGTCATATGAAGCTGACACTGAAGGTGTCCATTGAAGAAATCCAAGATCATATAATTTCATGCCAGTTCAAACACATAAAATAAATAGTTACCGACGGTGATAAGTGGAAAGAATTCCATGAGTTCAAAAAAGAGAGAAAAAACAAAACTGGGAGGAAGTCAAAAAATTCAGATCTGTTATACGTTAGTTAACCGTTAGTCAATTGCTGAATGTATAGCATGAAGTTCAGTTTCGAAAGCCAGCACTGTACAGAGAATTAAAGTTGTGGTCAGAGGTCCGATAGATGCTTATTGCGTGGCTTTAGTTATTTATGTGCTTGCAAGTTGCAAGTTTGATTCGCCACTTATTTAAGCCCATGTTTTGTATATTTCGAAGGGGAAAAGCCTCATATTTTTTTTGTTGAACATGTGTACATGTACATAGTATTAGAGTATAAGACTATTCGTATTGTAATCTATCTCTATTAGTCTAGTCTTGAAGCCCAAACTTTGTAATCTATATAAACAGCCCTTGAGGCCCCAAATCAATACAACAATTATTCTCCAATATCTCAAACTATCATGGTATCCGACGCCTAGGTTTTCCGCACCTGGTATGGCACCGCCACCCGCGCCGCCGCCCCGGCCGACTCGGCCCCTCTTCTCCATGGCCGAGTTCCGCCGCCGGTGCCCCGTCCTCTACCTCCTCCTCTACAACTACCCAAACACCTCCCCCTCCAAACCCAATGTTCTCCCTAGCCGACACCCTTGCCGATGTCTCTCCCTTCATACCGATCTCATTAGACCTCGGCATCCACAACTACTACCATTGGCGCCATCTCTTCATCATCCATCTCGGGCGCTGCGGCCTACGTCACCATATTGATCCCTCCTACCCGCCACAGCCCGCTGATCCTCGCTGGGTGAAAGATGATCTCGCCATCATCTAGTGGATTTACACACGCATCTCCACGGAGCTTTTCAATCTGGTCTCCGACGATGACGCCACCGCCGCCGATCTCTGGGCTTCCCTTCAACAGCTGTTTCAGGACAACTCCGACGCGCGAATCAACGCGCTCAACACTGAGCTACGCACAACCATGCAGGGAGATGTCCCGGTCTCCATCTTCTGCCAGCGAATCAAGGCTATCGGCGATGAACTCTGTGAACTTGGCGATCACGTTGAGGATCGTACTCTCATCAACGCCCTCCTCCAAGGTCTCGGCGATCAATTCGAGAAGCAGCAGTCCTTCATCCCCATGCTCAAGCCATACCCCACCTTCAAGGAGGTCCGCTCGATCCTCCAGCAAGAAGAGAAGAACCAGGCTCGCAAGGCGCAACGGGCGCCGCAGGTGTTTCATGCTGCCGCATCCTCTTCTGCAGCTCCCACACCTGGGCTGCCATGGCAACCGGCCGCCCCTCCAACTCCTGCTGTGGCCGCCACGGCCTCAACACCACCACCAGGCTGGCGCCCGAGCCCCAACTACAAGGGCAAGAATCCAATCTACCGGCCTCCTACATCTCGTCCTGCCGGACCTGCACCAGCCTCGTCATCCACCGCTCCAGCGCCACCAGCTCCGTCGCCATGGCCTCCTCAGCATGATCCTTGGACTGGTCTCGTACAGGCTTGGTCGATGCCATGGTCGGCCCCTTCGCCGTATGGTGCCCCTCCTGCGTACACGAGCACGTGGAGCCTCGGTCTTCGTCCAGCCACCGGCTCTCTGGGACTCCTTGGACCCAGGCTGCCGGCGCACGTCTACACCGCCACTCCTACTCCGCCTCCCAGCACACCAGGACCGCCGTCGCCCTACAACACCATGCCGGCCTCCTACAACATGCAGGCCCCATACGCATACTACCCATCCGCTATCCCCTACGTCAACATGCAAGCTCCTGGCCCCTCTGCTCCTCCCCAACAGCCGGCTTGGGACCAAGCCGCCTTCATCAACGCCATGAACAATTTTGTCCTCAACGACGCAGGTACAGATTGGATTTTCGATTCTGGTGCATCCATGCATATGTCTTCAAATATGAATTTATTGTCAGCTTGTTTTCCTTCTGCTTTTTCCACGATCACCATTGGCGATGGCTCCACCATCCCTGTTTCATGCACCGGTCACTCTTACATCCCTTCCTCTCATGCCAATTTTCTTCTACGCAATATTCTTGTTGTTCCTTCCATCATCAAAAATCTTATTTCTGTTAGACAATTTTGCATTGACAACAAAGTTATCCTGGCCTTTGACCCTCTTGGTTTGTCTGTGAAGGATCTGACAACGGGTGCGGTCCTCGCTCGGTACAATAGCACGGGCGATCTTTATCCTCTTCATGGCACGCCCACATCCACCCCTCGTGCCATGCTCACATCAGTTGATCTATGGCATCGTCGTCTCGGTCACCCCAGCAAAAACACTTTGACGTCTTTACTCCAAGAATTTTGTATCCCTAGTTCTAGCAGTCCTCATAATCCCTCTCTCTTTAATGCATGTCAATGCGGCAAACATGTTAGATTACCTTTTGGAACCTCTACTACCATTAGTACTTTTCCTTTTGAGTTACTTCACTGTGATTTATGAACCTCTCCAGTCCCTAGTGTTTCTGGTTATAAATATTATCTTGTGATCTTGGATGATTATTCTCACTATACTTGGACTTTTCCTCTTCGCGCTAAATCTGAAGTACCTGCAATTTTTCTCAACTTTCGACAATATGTAATCACACACTTTGGCTTGCCAATTCGATTTATTCAATGTGATAACGGTCGTGAATTTGATAACACCCAAAACCGCACCTTCTTTCTCTCTCAAGGCATTCTTCTTCGTTTTTCATGCCCTTATACATCTTCTCAAAATGGTAAAGCTGAACGCTGTCTTCGCTCTATTAATGATGTTCTTCGCACCTTGCTTTTACAAGCTTCTCTTCCTTCCCGTTTTTGGGTTGAAGCCCTTCGCACCGCCACACTACTTCTTAATATTCGACCAACTAAAACTTGCCCTCTTTATTCGCCTTTCCAATCTCTTTTTCTCTCCCACCCTGACTATTCTTTTCTGCGTGTTTTTGGCTGTCTATGCTTTCCCAACATCGCCTCTATCGCCTCCAACAAACTAGAACCACGCTCACTACCTTGCATTCACCTTGGTCTTTCTGATGATCACAAAGGATATCGTTGCTTCGATCCATCTTTTGGTCGTATCATTCTCTCTCGTCATGTCACATTCGATGAAAATACTTTTCCTTTTTCTGTCACTACAACCACAACACCAACTCCACCACAATCCGCCACCACCAAAACCTCTTCCCTAGTTCATCCTTCGGTCATCTCTGCTGCCATGGAATCTTGCTCCGTTTCTCAGCCGGAGCTGCCTACCGTCAGCCACCCTCGTGCCCCGTCCCCCACCTCTCCCGCGACTGCATCCTCTACCCCAGCCGTCTTGCCCTCACCACATCCTACCACGGCAACCACCTCGACACCCACCACCTCTGATTCTTCTCCCTCACCGTCTTCTTCATCCGAAAACCCACTACCACCCAATGTCGTTCTTATACCACCGCCCACCAATGATCATGTCATGTGCACCCATGGAAAACAAGGATTTCTTCTCCCCACAAAACGTCTCAATCTTACCGCCACCCCAACCATCTCTCCTATTCCTACCAGTTATAAGCGAGCTCTTCTTGATCCTCTCTGGCTTTCCGCTATGCGCGATGAATTTGAAGCTCTTCAGCAAAATAATACATGGACTCTTGTTCCCAAACCTCCTGGTGTTAACATTGTTTCTGGCAAATGGGTTTTTCGTCATAAATTTCATTCCGATGGCACTCTCGCTCGTTACAAAGCTCGTTGGGTGTATCGTGGTTTCTCCCAGCAGCCTGGTATTGACTTTGATGAGACTTTTTCTCCCGTTGTTAAACCAAGCACTATTCGTGTTGTTCTTAGTCTTGCTGTTTCCTCTTCTTGGCCTATTCATCAACTTGATGTTAAAAATGCTTTTCTTCATGGCACTCTCAATGAAACTGTTTATTGTCAGCAACGCTCTGGTTTTGAGAATCCCTCCTCTCCAAATTTTGTTTGTCTCCTCAACAAATCTCTTTATGGCCTTAAACAAGCCCCTCATGCATGGTTTCAATGCTTTGCTACTTTTATTCAAACCATAGGCTTTATTCCCTCCAAATCTGATTCTTTACTTTTTGTTTATCAGTCTCCTACTCACACTGCCTACCTCTTGCTCTATGTTGATGATATCATTCTCACGGCTAGTTCTGATTCTCTTCTTCAACATATCATCTCTTCTCTCAATCGTGAGTTTTCCATGACTGATCTTGGTCCTCTTCATCATTTTCTAGGTATTAATGTTTCTCGCACAAAGTCTTCACTCTTTCTTTCTCAACGGTCATACATTTTGGACTTGCTTTCTCGTTCTGGTATGTCTGATTGTCAACCCTCTCGTACTCCAGTCGACATTGGTGCTAAACTGTCGGCTGATGGTGATCCTCTTTCTGATCACACTTTCTATTGTAGCATCACCAACACTCTTCAATATGCCACTCTTACTCGTCCTGACATCTCCTATCCCGTTTAGCAAGCCTGTCTCTTTATGCATGACCCTCGTGCTCCTCATCTGGCTCATGTCAGACGCATTCTCCGCTATTTAAAAGGCACTCTTGATCACGGTCTCCTTTTTAATTCTTCTTCACCTACAAGCTCGACAGTTTATTCTGATGCAGACTGGGCAGGTTGTCTAGATACTCGACGATCTACATCCGGATTTTGCGTTTATTTGGGTGATAATCTTGTTTATTCGTGTTCTAAAAGGCAGGTAACAGTTTCCAGGTCTTCTGCTGAGGCTGAGTATAGGGCGGTTGCTCACGCTGTGGCCGAGGCGGTGTGGCTACGGCAGCTTCTCATTGAACTTCACCGTCCGCTTCCACGTGCTACCATTGTTTACTGTGATAACATCTTTGCAATCTACATGGCTTCCAATCCAGTTCAACATCGTCGCACAAAGCACATTGAGATTGACATTCACTTTGTTCGTGAAAAGGTGGCTCTTGGCGAGGTTCGCGTTCTTCATGTTCCTACAAGTGCCAAATTTGCTGACATTTTTACCAAAGGACTCCCGACTGCATCGTTCACCGACATACGCTCCAGTCTCAACATTGTTACATCTGACGTTGAGACTGCGGGGGGATATTAGAGTATAAGACTATTCGTATTGTAATCTATCTCTATTAGTCTAGTCTTGGAGCCCAAGCTTTGTAATCTATATAAACAACCCTTGAGGCCCCAAATCAATACAACAATTATTCTCCAATATCTCAAACTATCACGTAGGTCTGGATTTTGTATGCCGCACATGTAGTGTCCGTCTCCCTCTCTGTATGTACGTGTATTTTAGGAGACAAGACACCGATCGCACCCCTTATACCTATATATATGTGTCTAGTGCACGATCAATAAGATATCGATGCACCAAATTATTATCTACATGGTATCAGATAGCATCACGATCTTCTCCCGCTTCTGCCTAACCTAGCCGCCACCGCCGCTATCTGCAGTCGTCGCCGCCCCACGCCGTTGCCGCTCCCTTCTCCCCCATGCGTGCCTCCCCCTCCCCTGCCGCGCCGCCCTCCCGCTGCGCCGCCTCCCCTGCCGCGCCGCCCTCCCGCTGCGCTGCCGCCCTCCCGCTGCGCCGCCTACCCTGTCGCGCTGCCTCTCCACCGCCGTGTCGCACCCTCCCCCAACCCTAGCCGCCATGTCGTCCAACGCCTCCTCCATCTCCAACCCCTTCGCTGCGCCAGACCCTGCTGAAATCCGCGACATTAACATCCATGAACACGTCCCTGTTGTCCTTGATGCCACCGACTCCACGTACTTCGCATGCAAGACGTACTTTTCGTTGCTCTTTCATGAGAACAACCTCGTGGATCACGTTGATGGCACCGTCGACTCCTGCGACATGCTAGACGACTCCGAGTGGACCGCGATCGACGCCACGCTCATCTGGTGGTTCTTCACCACCATCTCTAAGGACACGTTTCACACGGTTGCGAGCGATGGCAACGACGCCCGCGCCATGTGGGTCAAGCTCAATGGCCTATTCAACGACAACAAGCTTCAGCGCCGCGTTTTTTTTGCAGCAGGAATTTTTTGACTGTCACCAGGATGAACAGTCCATTAATGACTACTGCCGCCGCCTAAAGACGTTGGCGGATGAGCTCCGTGACATCTGCGCCAAGGTTGATGACGACCTCCTCCTCAGCACGTTCACCACCGGCCTCAACGAGGACTTTTGCAACACCAGCTCCAACCTCACCTTGATGCCGGAGCCCTTCTTCCCCAAGCTTGTGGCGTACTTGCCGTTGGAGGAGCGTCGGATGAAGGGGGTCAAGAAGCGCGTGCAGCATCATGCCCTCGCTGCCGGCACCTAACATGACGCCCCACCACCGGCCGCCCCGCCTGCGCTGCGGCACCAGCCGCCACCCCTCGTGCCCCCGGATTCTTCCCTCTACCGCCCGCGCCCCCCGTTGCCCCCCAACAGCCGGGTGGCGGGCGCCACGACAACCGCTGCGAGGGCGGTTGCAAGAAGCAGCAATAGGCGCACAGGGGGCCCCTTGTCAGCAGCAGCAGGCCACCCCACCGTGGACTTACGACACCAACCTGTGGACGGGAGTCGTCCACGCGTACTCGATGTTGGTCCCTCG
The DNA here is from genome assembly GCF_002162155.2 of Triticum dicoccoides. Lineage (NCBI taxonomy): Eukaryota > Viridiplantae > Streptophyta > Magnoliopsida > Poales > Poaceae > Triticum > Triticum dicoccoides. The sequence goes on from NC_041386.1 coordinate 446,631,556, forward strand.
GGCTCCCACCCCAGGCATCCTTGGGCCTCGTCCGGTGAGCCACCAGGCGCTCTTTGCCACGCAGAACATCGCCCCCTACAGCGACTACGGCGCCCCGCCCGCGCCCGCCTACAGCGCCGCATCCGCCTAAGGCGCCGCCCCCGTGCCGGCCTACGGAGGGTTTTACCCTCCCCAGGTGCCGCCGCCGTGGGACCCGGCCCTTCTCGCTACCCTGCACTCGGCTCCGTCACCAAGTAACTACGGTGGCGGGGATGACTGGTACATGGATTCGGGCGCCACCGCTCACATGACTGCTCATCCCGGTAACCTCACGTCTTCCACTCCTGTTCATACTCCCACTCGCATCACTGTTGGTAACGGTTCCTCTCTACCCATTACACATGTCGGTCATATGTCGTTTCCTTCCACTTCTACTCCTATTAACATGTCTAATGTTCTTATCTCTCCTGACTTAGTTACAATCTTGTCTCTGTTTGTCGCCTTGCTCGTGAGAATCCTATCACTATTGAATTTGACGATATTGGCATTTCTGTGAAGGACGCCCGTACACGGATGGTACTCCACCGATGTGACAACCTGGATGAGATTCATCCGGTGCATCCTTCCGGCGCCACCCGTCTAGCCGTCCTCGCCGCTAGTGTCGATCTTTGGCCCGCCCGCCTCGGTCATCCCAACTCCACAGTTTTGCATCAGATTCTTCAGAGTTTTTCATTCTCATGTAATAAGGTTGATGACCACTCTTGTGAGGCCTGTCGTCTTGGCAAGCATGTTCGTCCCCCCTTTAGCGAGTCTACAAGCATTTCCAATTTTCCGTTTCAGTTATTGCATAGTGATGTTTGGACGTCCCCGGTTGCGAGCAACATGGGTGATCTATACTATTTGGTGATATTGGATGATTTTTTCCATTATGTGTGGGCATTCCCTCTCCGTCGCAAGTCCGACGCTCTCGCCACACTCACAGCTTTTTATTCATATTCACCACACAGTTTGGTCATCCTATTTTTGCCTTGCAAACTGACAATGGAAAAGAGTTCGACAACGTTGCTGTCCGCAATCTCTTTGCGTCCCATGGAACTATCTTTCGGCTCAATTGACCCTACACGTCACAGCAGAATGGCCGCGCCAAGCGCGTCATCCGCACTCTTAATGACTGTGTCCGCACGTTAATCTTCCACTCCAACGTGCCTCCTTGGTTCTGGCCGGACGCCCTCGCGACCGCCAGCCTTCTCATTAACATTCGTCCGTGTCTTCCACGCTGGAACTACTCTCATCACCAGCTCCTCTTCGGTGCGGCTCCATCTTATGATGGTCTTCGCATTTTCGGGTGTCTCTGTTATCCTAGTGATATGTCTCCAACATATCTATAATTTTTTATTGTTCCATGCTGTTTTATTATCAATCTTGCATGTTTTATAATCATTTTATAGTCATTTTATATCATTTTTTGGTACCAACCTATTGACATAGTGCCAAGTGCCAGTTGTTGTTTTTTCCATGTTTTTTACATCACAGAAAATCAATATCAAACGGAGTCCAAATGCCACAAAACTTTAGAAGATTTTTTATGGACCAGATGGAAGATATTGGGCCCTGGTTGCACCTGGGGGGGAGTCCCGAGGAGGGGACAACCCATCAGGGCGCGTCAGGAGGCCCATACGCGCCCTGGTGGGTTGTGCCCACCTCGGGTGCCCCCCGAACCGCCTATTTGCTCTATAAATACCCCAATATTCCCAAAACCCTAGGGGAGTCGATGAAATATTCATCCAGCCGCCGCAGAGTCCAGAACCACCAGATCCAATGTAGACACCATCACGGAGGGGTTCACCACTTCCATTGGTGCCTCTCCGATGATGCGTGAGTAGTTCTTTGTAGACCTTCAGGTCCGTAGTTAGTAGCTAGATGGCTTCATCTCTCTCTCTCTTGATTCTCAATACAATGGTCTCTTGGAGATCCATATGATGTAACTCTTTTGCGGTGTGTTTGTTGGGATCGATGAACTTTGAGTTTATGATCAGATATATCTTTTTATATCCATGAAAGTATTTGAGTTTCTTTGATCTCTTTTATGCATGATCTCTTATAGCCTCTTATTTCTTCTCCGATATTTGGGTTTTGTCTGGCCAACTTGATATATTTATCTTGCAATGGGAAGAGGTGCCCGGTAGTGGGTTCGATCTTACGGTGCTTGATCCCAGTGATAGAAAGGGAACCGACATGTATGTATCGTTGCTACTAAGGATAAAAAGATGAGATCTATATCTACCGCCATAGATAAACAAATCTCGTCTACATCATGTCATCATTCTTATTGCATTACTCCATTTTTCCATGAACTTAATACACTAGATGCATGATGGATAGCAGTCGATGTGTGGAGTAATAGTAGTAGATGCAGGCAGGAGTCAGTCTACTAATCTTGGACGTGATGCCTATGTAATGATCATTGCGTGGATATCGTCATAATTATTTGAGGTTTTATTAATTGCCCAACAGTAATTTGTTTACCCACCGTTTGTTATTTTTCTCGAGAGAAGCCACTAATGAAACCTACGCCCCCGGGTCTTCTTTCTCATATATTTGACTTTGCGATCTATCTTTTTATTTGCTTTTATTTTCAGATCTATTAAACCTTGCTGCAATTTATTTTATTTGGCGTTCGATCTATCACAAATTTATCTCCCGTCCATGCACCATTTCTGGCGTCGTTACCCGAAAGGGATTGACAACCCCTTTAACACGTCGGGCTGCGAGGTGTTGTTATTTGTGTGCAGGGGCTGTTTACGTTGTGTTGCTTGGTTCTCTTACTGGTTCGATAACCTTGGTTTCATATCTGAGAGAAATACCTACCGCCATTGTGCTGCATCATCCCTTCCTCTTTGGGGAAATACGAACATAGCTTCAAGCGACATCAAAAGGAATTTCTGGCGCCATTGCCGAGGAGGATCAAGTCAAGATAGTCTTCCTCAACTCGCCAATTTCTGGCGCCGTTGCCAGGGAGGATCTTCATCATAACCAGGTTCCTAATCACAAATCTCATCTCCTCGCAATTTACATTATTTTCCATTTGCCTCTCGTTTTCCTCTCCCCCACTTCACAAAAATTTGTCGTTTTATTCGCCTCTCTTTTCCGTTCGTCGTTTTCTTGCTGGATCTGTTTTTGTGTGATTTCTTGTTTGCGAAATCATGATACCTCAAAGGAAATATTATGATGTTCCTTACCCAAATATTTTTCTTGAAATTGAGAAAAGTACTAAGGAATATATGACTACACAATTTGAGCATAATAAGTATTTTACTGAAGAACTTAAGGAGCACTCTGTTGTGCTTGATGCTATTAGAAAACAACTTGATGATATCAGTAGAGAAGTTTGCAATCTCCAATCTAAGTATGCTTTTGCCGAAAGATTTCTAGGAAAAATATCCGATGCACAAGCTACCTTAGTAAATCAAATGGCCGCTAAACCAATCTCACTAGAGGATAAAAGTGATGAAGATCTTAAAATGATTGGTGTTTCTCCTATTGATTCTTTGTTTAGTAAAGTTACGAATGATGAAAAAGGGACTGTAGAAGAGTCAACTTTAGGTAGAAGGCGTCCCAATATTTCGGAGGGTGAAAATCTTGTTAAGAAAAATGATGAAAGTGGGTTTGGAGAGGTCAAAACTTTAGCTAGTGATGCACCCACTCTTTTGGATTACAAAGACTTTAATTATGATAGTTGCTCTTTGATTGATTTTATTTCTTTGTTGCAATCCATGATGAATTCACCCCATGCCTATGAACAAAATAAAGCTTTTACTAAAGATATTGTTGATGCTATGATGAAAGCTCTTGAAGAGAAATTGGAATTATAAATTTCAATTCCTAGAAAATTGTATGATGAGTGGGAACCTATTATCAAAGTCAAGATTAAAAATTATGAGTGTTTTGCTTTTGTGTGACTTGGGTGCTACTGTTTCTACAATTCCGAAATCTTTATGTGATGTGCTTGGTCTTACCAATCTTGAAGAATGTTCCTTGAATTTGCAGTTGACGGATTCTACTATTAAAAAGCCTATGGGAAGAATTAATGATGTTCTTATTCTTGCAAATAGGAATTATGTGCCCATAGATGTTATCGTTCTTGATATTGATTGCAATCCGTCTTGTCCAATTATTCTTGGTAGACCATTTTTACGCACTATCGGTGCCGTGATTGATATGAAATAAGGCAATATTAAGTTCCAATTTCCTTTGAGGAAGGATATGGAACACTTTCCTAGAACAAGAATTAGGCCACCTTATGAATCAATCATGAGGGCATCTTATGGATCTCGAACCCAAAGATGACAAAACCTAGATCCTTGCCTTATGCCTAACTAAGGGCGTAAAACTATAGCGCTTGTTGGGAGGCAACCCAATGAATACAATTTGTTTTTGGTTTTTGCTTCCTATTTTTGAGTGTTAGCACAATTATGCTGCTGTTATGATTGTGTTTTTGTGTGTTTCAATTAGTGTTTGTGCCAAGTAAAGCCTTTAGGATCTTCTTGGGCAATAGTTGTTTGATCATGCTGAAAAAACAGAAACTTTTATGCTCATGAAATTAATTTTACTTTTTTTACCAGAGAGCGATAAAATACCCATTCCAATTGCAGTAGATCAATATACAAATTTCTCATGCCTTCCTATTTTTTCAGAGTTTTTTGAGTTACAGAAGTATTCGAAATAGTCAAATTGCTAGAGACTGTTCTGTTTTGACAGATTCTATTTTCTTTGTGTTGTGTGCTTATTTTGATGGCTCTATGGTTTTCTTTGATGAGTTTTTGCCATAGAAAAGTTGGAATACAGTAGATATAATACAAAAAAAAATATGAATTGGTTTTATTCAACACTTATAGTAGTGATTTATTATTCTTATACGAACGGATCTCACGAAGGCTATGTTGAGTTTTGTGTGATTAAAGTTTTCAAGTTTTAGGTTATCTTACGATGGATGAAGGAAGGATGTAAGAACCTAAGCTTGGGGATGCCCAATCATCCCAAGCTATTATCCAAGAATGATCAACCAACTAAGCTTGGGGATGCCCCCGAGTGGCATCCCCGCTTTCTTCCAACAACTATCGATATTTTACTCGAGACTATATTTTTATTCGTCACATGATATGTGTTTTGCTTGGAGCGTCTTGTATGATATGTGTCTTTGCTTATTTTATTTTGTGTTTTATGTCATCAATCCTAGCTGTACACACCTATTTGAGAGAGCCAAAATTATGTCATGACTTGTTAGAATTGCTCTTTATGCTTCACTTAAATCTTTTATGAGCTAGGTGTAGCGATCCAACCTCAAACGGTCGAATCTCTGTGCATAAGTGTCATCCACGAATCGGTAATGCTGACACACACAGTACATGAAGGATTTATAACAGAGTTGCAATCACACACTTATTACATTGAATATCTCATAAGAGAGTACTTATTACAATAATGTGGCTGAAGGCCATCTATTAAGATAACAGTGGAAGACTTAGAAGATAAAGCGAGTCCATCAACTCCAACAGCATAGCTGAGTGCAAAACAATGACCTAGCGCACCTTACTCTTCGTCTGAAAAGTCTGCAACATAATACGTTGTAGCCCAAAAACGGTTCAGCACATGGAATATGCTGGCAAAATAACACTGTAGAGCAATGAACATGTAACAGCTACAACTATATGCATATTTGGCTGATGGAGGCTCTATGGTTATTATGTTTTTGCAAAAAGCCAATTTTTCCCTACAACGAAGGAATATATTTTATTTAACTATCATGGTAGTAGATACACGTTGAGAATGGTAAACCCCATCTCAATCCCAATTAAAGTAATCATTAACCCAACAAGTTAATTAAATATAGTGATGAGATCAACATAATAATTCAAGCGCCAGATGCTCAAGATGTCCATAACCGGGAACACGGCTAATCATGATTAGTTTGTACACTCTGCAGAGGTTTGCACACTTTTCCCCACAAGACCCAGTCTCCTCCGTTGATTTCTCACACTACATGATGTTTAAGAAACGGATGACCGAGGCACAGTCTTTCAGAAGCGTTAGCCCTTTTGACGGGTAAACCGTACCACCTACATCCCCTACATCTGCTAGTTTACCACTAAAAGAGGTCACACAACCTACTCAACTATGCCAGAGCCCATAATGGCTTGTGGCTGCACACGGGAGTTTCTAGCATGAATAACAATATGATCCCTTTGAGCATGGGTGGCGGACCATAGGATGATCACACGGATTCCCTGGGATCTCCTTGGACAACACTGGATTGCCCCAGGTGCCCACAAACAATCCACCCAGATGTGTGTTAAAGTAATAACACTCACAATTGTCATGGATCACTCAAACCAAACCACGTCTACGAGCATAGCATAGTAGTATAAGCATAATGTAGAAGTAACTCCCAGGGTTTGATATAAAGGACAATAGGTTCTACCTCATCATCTACTTCCCAATACCCACATGTTATCAATTCTACTCATGCAATGTTTGAGGGTTGAAACTAATGCATAAAAACAGGGTAATAAAGGGGTATGATCAAAGTGTTACTTGCCTTGCTGACGATCTGCAAACCCTAGAGACTCGTAGTAGCATGCTTCGCACTCCGGAAACTCTATCGCAAACAAACAATAGCATACATAAGCACTCAAGCAATAGGTGCAAGGGTAAATGATGCGGAGCATCCCAAAGTCATCCCCATGGACCTACCATCGTCTCACCAAGTGCCTAGAGGACCTATGACACGAGCACGTGCAAGAGCCCTTGAAACCGAGGTGACATCTCTCCTCTCATATTTCCACTTTGATGCACATGAGACATGGCTACTATCTCATACGGACACTTTGTGCATACTCAGGTATCATGGAGAAGCTAAGGAGCAAGGAGAAGAAGAAGAGGAAGATGGACGGGAAGACGGATGAGAAGGAGAGATGCGGGAAAAGTCCCAGCCACCGGACGACCGGTCGGGACCAGACGTCCGACGCCTGATGCTCCAGCCGAACCCCAGCGAGCGGACGTCCGGCCCAGACCGGACGACCGTTGTCCCTACTCCCGAGCCAAACGAGCGGACGTCCGACGCCACCGGACGACCGGCGACCGGACAACCGGCCCGTATCGGAAATCCGCTATACCAGCATCCGAGCCAGAATGAGTGGACGACTGGCGCTTACCGGACGTCCGGCTGGCCATGAGCCACCGGACGACCGGTCCCCAGCGGACGTCCGGTACCTGTCTATGCACAGGATTCGGGCCCGAGGCCCATGTACCCCCCACTTCGCCCCTTTTGCACTAAGACTATAAGTAGACCTCCCATTCATCCTAGCTAGGGTTAGCAAAGGATTAGCTCATATTTCGTGTGAGAGCTTTGCTCATCCACTTGGTTACCTTCTCCTCGGAGATTGCGCCTCCTATGGAGAAGATCCCCCAAGCGGATTAAAGACCCCTCTACGGGAAGAACCTCAAGACCTCCTAACGGAGAAGATCGGCTACCATTGTACCGTCCGTTGTTGACTTTGGATCTTGTATCTCCTATCGTGTTTCGATGATCTAGCACTTGTGTGATCATTCTTGTTGCTTTGAGTGTTCTCTTGTGTTTTCCACATGTTTTCCCTCGTTTCCCTCCTCGTGTTCTTCGTGTTCATCGCGGGATCCGCTCCTTTTGTGAAAGATCAGTCACATAGGGTTCCTATCCTACACCATCTTGGTATCAAGAGCCAGTTTGATCACGATTCGGAGCCTCCCCATTGTGTTGCTAGCCTAGTTCTTGTTGGTTTGTCCCTAATTCGAAAATTCCCCACAAAAATATCCCCCAATTTGTTTTTGTGATTTGTTGGTGTGTTGAAATTTTGTTGGATTTGATCTGTGGAGTTGCCTTGTTTTGAGTGGATCGACCTTTTCCACCCTTGCCCCACCCTTTCCATCCATGAAATTGCTCGGATTCGACGATTTTCGACCTCTCCATCATGAACATCACCAGTTCATCCCGTGCCCGATTTTTGCCCAGGCACCGGACGTCCGCTCGCCACCGGACGTCCGACGACCGGACGGATGCTCACCACCGGACGTCCGGAGTACCCTGACGAAACTGTTTTTTTTTCAGTTTAGTCACCACCACCACCCCACGTTTCCGCATACGCAATCCTACCACTTATACACCATCACTACTTCCGCATACCACCACCATTACTTACCCTTTTCACACTCCGACACGTGTTGCCACCTCGAGCTTTGAGAATTTGAGTTGCGGTTCCGTATCCTTTTGTGTTTCGGCTATCTAGGTACGGTTCGACATCAACATCACCGCCTCTCATCTTCGCCACGGACGCGTCATCGACAATGACCACCTCGACTACATCTTGGTATTTGTGCCACCTTTTTGACACCATACCGTATGCAAGAAACGATAACCTCACCTTGGTATTGGAAATATCACTCTTGCCATTACATTGATAGCCATCATAGCCTTACTCCTTTGCGTTGCTTACCCATCGAAACTAGCCATTGAGTATTGCCGGCAACGAGACTTGTGCACATTAGTGATCATACTTCCCATAGCATACATACATCATTGTTGCATATCTTGGTATCATCTCTTGTGTCACAAGGTTGTCATTGCATACACACTTGCTATCTTGGTTCGTCAAGCATTGCATGATAAAAGAGCTCAAACATCAAAGAGCCAAACAAGCTTTTAAGCAAAAGGAAAAGATAAGAAAAGAGCTTTTAAGCAAGAACCATAGCATCATACAACATTAAGATTGTCATACTCGATCATCTTGGATCATATCATAGAAACACCTTGCATAGAGCATGCTTGGGATAGAAGCCGTTGCATTTTTGCTTAGTAGGTTGTGCACAAGTCTTTGTATCCGCCTATTGTGCAATCGTGCTAGCATCTCTCTAGTGTTGTGCAACAAGAGCATTTTTGTGGATTCCACATTTTGGCTCATCCTTGGTTGCCCAACCCCACTTATCTTTTTGCGTGTGTGTTTCCGTGTACATTATATTGCTTGGTCTACTTGTTACATTGCAATCTTGCGAATCTTTTCCAACATTATTGAAGCTCACTTACAAGTGCATCAAATTTTTTGCCGCCATCCTAACCAATCTCCACCATAAGCTTTTACTTGTGTAGGTGTGAGAAACCGACAAGAATTGGTACCAATTGTGCTATTTCCTTGTCCACATTGGAGTGATCATTGATCCACTTTCAACTTCGGTCAAGGTACATTTGGTATTCGTTCTTCTCTTTCTACCACTCACATTTTGTATCTTGGAATGATGGATAGGCCAAGTACTTCTACCAACCCACTCTTCATTGAGCACAACGACGACATGAACTCCTACGTCACCAAGAGTCAACTCTTTGGTGCACAACGTGCTTTGCATCAAGAGCAACAAGCAATGAGTGAACGCATCGACAGCCTCGCCGCCGACTTGCGACTCTCCGAGCAACATACAAGGGACTACTTCGACCACAAGCTCGACGACCACAAGCAAGAGAACGACGCAAGAACGGACGAGATTCACACTTTGTTGCTCGACCGCTCTTCTTCCACTTCGTCCTCTTCAAGAAGGAGCCGTTCAAGTCGACACTCCGACTTCACCCTCTCCTACTCAAGTACACCGACATCGAACACTCTACGCCGTGCCGCGCGCAATGATCGTCAAGCAAGCCTCAATCCTCTACGCGACACCAACTCTCAAGAGCACCGACAATGTCAAACCCAAGAGGCTTTTGCGCTAGCACGAGAACGGCAACGATAACGCCAACATGAAGAGGAAGAGCACGCGCGTCTACACCAATATGCACAAGATGCCAAAGCACAACGCCAAGAACAACAACTCCGTGAAGCTCAAGCACTTGAGGCGCAACAAGCCCTCCAAGATTCAAGTCGAGCCATAGCCAACCGAGGCCGACAAGCTCGTGAACATGAAGAAGCACTTCACGAAGAAGTTCAAGAATGAAGATTTCAAGATCGCGTGCATCTTCAAGTTCCTCCTCGAGCTCGACAAGCTCCTCCACAAGCTCGCCACGAACATCAAGTTCATCAAGAGCATGACGACAATGGAAATCCTCTGCGACAAGAGCAACATGAGGTTGACAACCCTCCTCACCAAGAGCAATACGAGCTTGACAATCATCAACAACATGGGCGTCATCATCCCCGACCCCACCACAATGAAGAGCAATGCTACGGCAAGCTCAAGTTCACCATGCCCAAGTTCAACGGAAGCAACGATCCCGAAGAGTACCTTTCATGGGCATTGAAGGTCGACAAAATCTTCCATTTGCACAACTATGAAGAAGAGAAGAAGATCGCAATGACACCCCTTGAGTTACAAGACTATGTCCTCATTTGGTGGGAACAAGTTATCGAGCACCGTGAGGCAAGAGGTGAACCACCCATCACTACTTGGGCGCAAATGAAGGATGTCATGAGAGCACACTTTGTGCCTACCTACTACAACCACAACCTCTTCAAGAAACTCCAACTACTCAAGCAAGGAACGAAGAGCGTTGCAGAATACTACAAGGAGATGGAGATTGCCATGATAAGAGCAAATGTCACTAAAGATGATGAGAAAACAATGGCACGTTTCTTGAATGGACTCAACCAGCCTATCAAGAAGATCGCCGACTTCCAGCCATACTCGAACCTCATTGAGCTAGTGCATCAAGCTACAAAAGCGGAACGTCAAGTGCAAGACGATTTCAAGTATGCCAAGTTCTCATCCACATACGGCTTCGCCAACACCCAAGCTTCAACGACTCCAACACCGTCTATCAAGCCTTCTACAAGCAACGTCAACAAGTCAAGTTCCAAGAAAGCTTCATCAACTCCAAGTCATCCTACTACTACAAGAAACTTCAAGCCGAGAGCTTCATCATCATCCACTCCAACCGATGAGACCGTCAAGACGAGTTCCTTCAAATGCTTCACATGCGGAGGCCGAGGCCACAAGTCCTACGAGTGTACCAACAAGCGGACCATGATCCTCAACGATGACGGCACCTATGACTCGATGAGTGAAGGAGAAATGGACGCTCTTGAGCAAGTCGCCATGCACCGGCAAGTGAACGATGAAGAGGAACAAGTCTTTTGCGATGAAGATTCAAGTCCTGCTCTTGTTGTCCCCAAGGTCTTGACCCTCCAACATCACCAAGAAGAAGACCAACGTTGCCACATCTTTCATACCAAGGCCGACATCAATGGAAGATCCGTCAAGGCCATCATCGATGGAGGGAGTTGTCATAATCTCGCAAGTGAAAAACTTTGTTCCAAGCTCCAATTTCCCAAGACGAAGCACCCACATCCATACAAAGTGCAGTGGCTTAGCGACTCTGGCACTATCCAAGTCGAGCATCGAGTGCAAGTCTCCTTCAAAATTGGTGCCTATGAAGACACTTTGGAGTGCGACGTTGTTCCAATGACCGTTTTCCACCTCCTCCTTGGATGCCCATGGAAATTTGATAGAGGAGTCATCACAACGGCCGAACAAACCACTACATCTTCAAGATGAAGGGAAAGGAGTAAGTACTTCGTCCCATGTATCCAAGCCAAGTTGTCACCGACAAACAAGCCACCCATCATGGAGACAATAGTGAGAGAGCGAGCCACCAAAAAGAGAGTGAGCGCCACAAGCCCAAATCGAGCGCCTCCACGATGAGCGAAAAGAACTTAGTCCTATTTGCCACCAAAAGTGAGATAAGAGGAGTGTGTGAGAACTCATCTAGTGTCCTACACTACGTACTTTTGTGCAAGGACAATGACCCACAAGCTAACACCTCTCACACCCTTCCTCTAGTGTTGTCTTTTCTTTTGCAGGAATTTCACGATGTTTTCCCCGACGAGCTACCTCCGGGACTACCTCCACTATGAGGCATCGAGCACCGCATCGACCTCATCCCCGAATCACCGCTTACGAACAAAGCTCCCTACCGCGTCAACCCCAAAGAAACCAAAGAAATACAAAGGCAAGTAAAGCATCTCATAGACCATGGACATGTGCATGAAAGTTTGAGCCCTTGTGCCGTCCCGGTCATCCTTGTGCCAAAACGAGATGGTAGCTTTCACATGTGCTCCGATTGTAGACCTATCAATGCTATCACCGTTCATTATAGATATCCCATTCCACGCCTTGATGATATGCTTGATGAACTTAGTGGTGCCACTATCTTTTCAAAAATTGATCTTAAGAGTGGTTACTATCAAATCCGCATACAAGAGGGTGATGAATAGAAAACCGCTTTCAAAACGAAGTTTGGGTTGTATGAGTGGTTGGTCATGCCTATGGGTCTATCGGAAGCACTGGGTACCTTTATGTGTCTTATGAATCATGTCTTTCGCCCTTACATTGGTGTGTTTGTTGTGGTCTACTTCGATGATATGCTTGTTTTTAGCAAGTCTCTCAAAGAGCATGTCACCCATGTCCGAACCGTTTTACAAACTCTTTGAAAAGAGCATCTCTATGCTAATATGAAGAAATGCCTTTTTGGCGTTAACAAGCTCATTTTCTTGGTTTTGTTGTCTCTTCCGAGGATGTTCATGTTGATGAGTCCAAGATCAATGCTATTAAGACTTGGCCACAACCAACCAATTTGCAACAAGTGCGTAGCTTTCTTGGCCTTGCGGGTTTCTATCGTTGCTTTGTGAAAGATTTTAGCACCATTGCTTCACCTTTGGATGCTCTGAGCAAGAAGACTACGCCTTTTGTTTGGGGACCATCCCAAGATACCGCTTTCAATGAGATTAAGAATTTGCTTACTCATGCTCCCGTGCTTGCTTTACCAAACTTTGACAAACCCTTTGAGATTCATTGCGATGCTAGTGGTAATGGCATATGAGGTGTGTTAACGCAAGAGAAGTGCCCCATAGCTTACTTTAGTGAGAAACTTTCCGGAGCGTAACTCAGTTACCCCATCTATGACAAAGAGCTCTATGCTTTAGTCCGCGTTTTGCATGAATGGGAACACTATCTTCGCCCTCATGAATTTATCATTCATACCTATCATGAAACGCTCAAGTATCTTAAGGGCCAAACCAAGTTGGACAAGCGTCATGCTAAATGGAGTGAATTTATTGAATCTTTTCCTTGTCATCAAGTAAATTAAAGGTAAGGAAAACATTGTGGCGGATGCCCATTCCCGCATATGCATGCTTGTTACTCAACTTGAATTGGATGTCATTGGCTTTGAGCATATAAAAGACTTGTACGAGCATGATCCTACTTTTTCTACTCCTTATGCCAAGTGTTTGACGCACACCTCTTGGGAACGCTATTACATCAAAGGTGGATATCTTATGAGAGCTAACAAGCTTTGCATCCCCGAGTCGTCTCTTCGTTTGTTGCTTTTGCAGGAATATCATGGAGGAGGATTAATGGGACATTTTGGATGCGACAGGACTTTCGCCACGCTCTCCAAGAACTATTTTTGGCCCAAGATGTTTTGCGACGTCAACCGCTTCACCAACCGATGCTCTACATGTCGCAAAGCTAAGTCCAAAGCTCATCCCATGGCCTTTATATGCCTCTCCCAATTCCTTATCAACCATGGGAAGACATTAGCATGGACTTTGTACTTGGATTGCCTAGGACTAGAAATGGGAAGGATTCGGTATTTGTCGTTGTGGACCGTTTCTCCAAGATGGCACATTTCATTCCTTGCAACAAGATAGACGATGCTTCACATGTTGCTAATCTCTTTTGTAGGGAAATATCGCGTCTACATGGAGTGCCCAAGACGATCGTCTCGGACTGCGACGTCAAGTTCCTTAGCTACTTTTGGAAGACCCTATGCGCCAAGCTTGAAATCAAGATACCATTCTCCACTGCGTATCACCCACAAACCGACGGCCAAACGGAGCTGACCAACCGCACACTCTCTGCTCTACTTCGAGTACTCATTAAGAAGAACATCAAGGAGTGGGAGGAGTGCCTACCTATCGCCGAGTTCTCCTACAACCGAGCAAGACACTCAACAACCGGCAAGTCCCCCTTCGAGGTCGTCTACGGATTCAACCCATTGTCACCATTGGACATTCTTCCTCTACCACTCCAAGAGTGCATCAATTTGGACGCAAGTGCACGAGTGACACATCTCAAGAAGGTGCATGAAGATACAAGAAACACCATCGAGGGCCAAGTTCAACGCCTTGCGACCAAGCTCAACTTCAACAAGCAACCTAGGGTATTCAACATTGGAGATCTTGTGTGGCTACACCTTCGAAAGGACAGCTTTCCCCAAGAACGCAAGTCCAAACTTCGACCACGAGCGGACGGAACCTTCAAGGTGCTTGCACGCTACAACGACAACGCCTACAAGATCGACATTCCACGCGACAAGTACTTTGTGAGCGACATCTTCAACATCAAAGATCTCTCTCCCTACCATGGTGATGAAGAATTTCATCCGAGGATGAATCTTCCCCAAGGGAGGGGAGATGAAGTGGAGCATCCCAAGGTCATCCCCATGGACCTACCATCGTCTCACCAAGTGCCTAGCGGACCTATGACACGAGCACGTGCAAGAGCCCTTGAAACCGAGGTGACATCTCTCCTCTCACATTTCCACTTTGATGCACATGAGACATGGCTACTACCTCATACGGACACTTTGTGCATACTCAGGTATCATGGAGAAGCTAAGGAGCAAGTAGAAGAAGAAGAGGAAGATGGACGGGAAGACGGAGGAGAAGGAGAGCTGCAGGAAAAATCCCAGCCACCAGACGACCAGTCGGGACCGAACGTCCGGCGCCTGATGCTCCAGCCGAACCCCAGCGAGCGGACGTCCGGCCCAGACCGGACGACCGGTGTCCCTGCACCCGAGCCAAACGAGCGGATGTCCGACGCCACCGGACGACCAGCGACGGGACGACCGGCCCGGACCAGAAATTCGCTACACCAGCATCTGAGCCAGAACGAGCGGACGACCGACGCTTACCGAACGTCCGGCTGCCCATGAGCCACCGGACGACCGGTCCCCAGCGGACGTCCGGTACCTGTCTGTGCACAGGATTCGGGCCCGAGGCCCATGTACCCCCCACTTCACCCCTTTTGCACTAAGACTATAAGTAGACCTCCCATTCATCCTAGCTAGGGTTAGCAAAGGATTAGCTCATATTTCATGTGAGAGCTTTGCTCATCCACTTGGTTACCTTCTCCTCGAAGATTGCGCCTCCTATAGAGAATATCCCCCAAGCGGATTCAAGACCCCTTTACGGGAAGAACCTCAAGACCTCCTCATGGAGAAGATCGGCTACCATTGTACCGTTCATTGTTGACTTTGGATCTTGTATATCCTATTGTGTTTCGAGGATCTAGCACTTGTGTGATCATTCTTGTTGGTTTGAGTGTTCTCTTGTGTTTTCCATGTGTTTTCCCTCGTTTCCCTCCTCGTGTTCTTCATGTTCATCGCGGGATCCGCTCCTTTCGTGAAAGATCGGCCACATAGGGTTCCTACTCTACATTAGTAAAACTCAGATGAGAAATTCCAAATTGAAAGTTCAACTGAAGAGCTTCTATTAGCAAAAAGAAACACTCAAATCGGAGCTACGAAACTCAAACTACGATCAAAAGAAGTTCGAATTTAAATCTGATTGCAACCAAATTTTAAATTGTCAAAATCAAGTTCAAGTTGGTTAAATGGAAAGAGGGGTTCAAAACAAAGATTTTGGCGTTGGTTTCACTGGATTTGGACGAACGGTTAAAAAGTTGCGAGGGTTTGAATATCAGGGGCTAATCTGCGATAAAAATAATCGCGGATAGGTCCCTGGCATAATAAAACAGAAAAAGAAAAATCTATCGGACGAACGTCCGCTAACAGAGACAAACGAATGAATTCATTCGTTTTAAGAACTAAATGAACGAATGTTCGCAGAATAGATCTAACCGAAGAAAAACTGATCTATAAAGAAAAACTGGAGTATATCTAGGGTTTACCGAAAGAAAAAAACCGATGAAGACTTGGAAAAAAAACCGGTCGGCGGCGGCGGGGTCGGGTTCTGGCGACGGCGCGGCATGGGGCGGCTGCGGCTTGAGGCGCGATGCTCGAGGCGCGGCGGCGGCTAGGGTTTCGTGGGGCGCGGCTTGGGGCTGGCAGCCTCGGGCCTCGCCTTATAAAGGCTGGCGGCGGCGGGGTGTGTGGGAGTCCCGGCCCGAGCCGGCTCCTAGGTCGGTTCATGTTTTTTAATAAAATAAATTCTACCGAAGAAAATCCTTAATAAATAAGAAAAATTCTAAAATGCCAAAAACAATTTTCACCATCTAAATAAAATATTTAGAATAAAGTTAACATTTTTCTGGCCTAAAGTGCAATTTTAAAAAAATGCATTTTTTTCTAATTTAAATAAAACCTCGAATAAAATCCAATAAAATATTTATTTGATTTTAACATTTTCCTCCAGTATTTCTTCTATTTTGGAGAAGTCCTTTTATCCCCTCTATCGGTGTCAAAACCGGCGGATCTCGGGTAGGGGGTCTCGAACTGTGCGTCTAGGCCGGATGGTAACAGGAGGCAGGGGACACAATGTTTTACCCAGGTTCGGGCCCTCCTGATGGAGGTAAAACCCTACGTCCTGCTTGATTAATATTGATGATATGGGTAGTACAAGAGTAGATCTACCACGAGATCGGAGAGGCTAAACCCTAGAAGCTAGCCTATGGTATGATTGTATGTTATGGTTGTTGTCCTACGGACTAAAACCCTTCGGTTTATATAGACACCGGAGAGGGTTAGGGTTACACAAGGTCGGTTACAAAGGAGGATATATCCATATCCGTATTGCCTAGCTTGCCTTCCACGCCAAGTAGAGTCCCATCTGGACACGAGACGGAGTCTTCAATCTTGTATCTTCATAGTCTAACAGTCCGGCCAATGGAGATAGTCCAGCTGTCTGGAGACCCCCTAATCCAGGACTCCCTCAGTAGCCCCTGAACCAGGCTTCAATGACGATGAGTCCGGCGCGCAGTATTGTCTTCGGCATTGCAAGGCGGGTTCCTTCTCCGAATACATCATAGAAGAATTTGAATACGAGGATGGTGTCTGACCCTGCAAAATAAGTTCCACATTCCACCGTAGAGAGAATAATATTTTTGCTGATCTAATTTGCTGGCTTGTTTTGGCAGCATGACGTTATGTCATGGCCCGGTGATTATTCGAACCGTTTCCTTTAACCAGCCCCGTACATAATGCGAGGCAGTTTTTTGACACGTCTTGTCAAAGCAGAGATCGTGTCCCCTTATTACGGGATTCTCATCAATAGGGCGTGGGTAACCCAACCGTGCCATCAATTGCGGTGCTTGGGGGATAAGCGGGTTTTACTAGGCAAGTGGGGACGCTTAGCTCCGTCCGCCCATATAAAGGGATAAGGATTCACCTTTCTATCTACGCCCTCTTTCTCCTTTGCTCATCCGTTTTCGCACACTCGAGCTCTAGCGCCCAAGTCCACACTTCCCACCTCAACCCTCTCCATCCATGTCTGGAGCGGGAGGCAGGTGGATGGTCTCCCCCGTCACGGAGGTAGACATCAAGAAACTGAGGAGAGCCGGATACCTGCCCGACGACATCGCGCACCGGCTCCCAGATGAGGGGCAACTCATCCCCACCCCCAGGCCCCATGAGAGGGTAGTATTCCTCACCCATTTCCTCCGCGGACTGGGATTCTGTATCCATCCATTCATCTGGGGGCTCATGTTCTATTACAGCCTGGATTTCCACGATCAGGCCCCAAACTTCATCCTCAACATCTCGACGTTTATCGTCATGTGCGAGGCCTTCCTCCGCATCAAGCCCCACTTCGGCTTATGGCTGAAGACCTTCAATGTCAAGCCGAAGGTGGTGGGCGGCCGCCAGGCGGAGTGCGGAGGCGCCATGGTGGGCAAGATGCCTAACGTAACATGGCTCGAGGGCTCCTTTGTGGAAACCATAAAGGGGTGGCAATCGGGGTAGTTCTACATCATCGAGCCGCGCGACCCTGTATGGGCAGCGGCCCCCGAGTTCCGATCTGGCATCCCCACGCGGCTCACCTCCTGGAAAGAGAAGGGCCTGTCCTGGGGTAGTTCGGAAGAGCTGACCGGACTCCAAACATGTATTCAAAACATGGTGAACAAGAAACTCAAGCTTGTCAACATAGTCCAAGTTATGCTCCTCCGTCGGATCCTCCCATGCCAACAACGGGAGTTCAACTTGTGGGAGTTCGACCCGGTGCAGCACCGAACTCTGAACAGGCTCTTCGACACGACTCATGAAGATGCCTGGAGGGTGCTGTTCAAAAGTGCCGAGGTCCCCCCTCCTATTACTGAGGATCGCGGATTTAGCGTGAAGCGCCAAGCCAGTGCGGTAAGCTGCTTTACCTTTCACATGATACTTTTTTTATAGATTGACTCTATGCGGGATCTAAACTCCCGTACCTTTGAAAGGACTAGCATAAGATGGCCAGACAGATCGACTGTCCGACTCCTTTGCCCGAAGGCCCCACAGACGCTCTTCTGGCGAAGATGTTGACTCCGGCCCCCTATACGGTGCCGGAGAAGACCAAGAAGGCCAAGGGAACCCGAAAGAGTTCCCGACGCCAGGCGTCATCGGACTCACCGTCCGATGACTCTGCGGCGCACTCTTCCCCCGAAGAGGAGGAGGAAGAAGAAGATGCTCCCCCACCGTCTGGGGGAGACAGGAAAAGGAAGGCCGTCCCAACTGGGGGGGGGGGGGCAAAGGGTCCAAGAAGGGAAGGACTCTCCTTCCGGATAGCTCCACCACCGCCGACGAAGGCGAAGACGAGTGGTTGCCCAGGGCCAAGCCCCCGGGGAGATCGTAAGTATTCGGATACCAGAGTAACCCATAGGATTCCTTTGTCGCACTGCTTTCCCTAACGCCGAACACAATTATGCAGGCCGCCACGAGCCAGTATCGATGTATCGTCGGACGGCTCCTTGGGCTTGTCGGACATGGATAGCGATCCAATCCCGGCCGCCACCTCCCCTCATCCTGCCGACGACGCCGAGGTGTTGTCTCAAGAGGCACCGGATCGAGGGGAGACAGTCCCGGAGGCGCCTCAAGGTGACCTTCCGGACTCCAGGAGCCGAGGGGACGGGGCCCCTGAGAGCTCCAAGTTCGGCCCTCAGCTGAACACCACACCGGAACCTCCAGCGGTTCCAGGCTCGGGCAGGCGGCCTCCTTCTAAGAGGGGCAAGACGCCTGTGCCGGTGACCTCTATCCATCTAGAGGCACCAGACAATCTGCTGGAAGCGCTTCACAGCGCTTCCATCGACGAGGAGCACGGCACTATCATGTGTGCGGTGATCCAGAAGGTTCAGTCCGCCAAGAGCGGATTGACTGAAGCCTGTGCTAGCCTTCTAACAGGCTTTGAGGTAAGTGTTTTAAAATGTAGTAGAAATATTACTGCATAAACAGTAACCCCTAATGCTTTGTTCGGTGTTCACAAAGAAAAGCCGAATAGAGGATTAAATAATATCGCATGAGTCTAATATAAGTGTGTCAATATGCATATGCAGGCTTCGCTGCTGGTGTCCACCGCACTGACTGCAGAGGTCGCCGTACTGAAGCAGGACCTCGAGGGGTCCAGGAAAGAGCTCGGCCTTGCCAAGAGGTAGCTCGAGGAGAACAAGGGTAAGTAATACCCTGTCTATTGATATGTATATATAAAAGAGGACACGATTGCAAAATGACAGGGTCATCATATGTTTGCCAGGGGCCACGACCGAGGTGGCGACCCTGAAGCAAGCGCTAACCAAGGCCGAAGATAAAGCGGCCAAGGAGAGCACCGAGCGAGAGAAGCACGAGACTCGGGTGGGCGAGGTGCAGCAAGAGCTCCAGGCTCTCGTGGCGAAGCACGAGGCATTGGAGCTCGACTCAAAGACGCAGGAGTCTGAGCTTGCCGCGGCCCTCGAGAGTGTAAAAAGTGCCAAGGCCGAAGCCCAAAAGACCCTCCAAGAGATCGACGCGATGAAGAAGATAGCGGCGGGTAAGGCTTTCTATATGCAAAGCAAGCATGTAAAAGTAAATTACCGATTACTTACCCGGATCCGGAGCTCTTCAGGAGCATTCATAGATTTGCCCCACAGTGTGTCCGATGCCGCACAATTTTACCAGGCCGAGGATGGAAGCTCGACGGAGAAGCTGTTCTGGTCTCAGTATGCTGAGGCCGGACATCCGGTGCCAATGAGCGACCAGCTGAAGCAGATGGTCGAGCTACATAAGGCGGCCGATCAAGCCATTAAGAGCTTTATAGTCCGGCTGTGGCCTGGCGACGCCCTTCCGAACAGCTTCTTCGGCCTGGTGAGGCGGCTTGTAGATGCCTGCGCGCGGCTGGAGGTCGTCAAGCGATCTGTCTGCATTGAAGGTGCACGCCGGGCTTTCACCCGTGTGAAATTGCAGTGGGTCAAGATGGACGCCGTGAAGCTGATCAAGGAGGGGCCGCCGGAGGGCAAGGAGCACCGCCACCCCGAGATGTATTACGAGGGTGTTCTGCCGGGTGACCGTCTCATAGCGGACGAGTGTTCAAAAGGTGTAATATTTGAATGAGACTTGCTCGTTTTATCCTGTATGTATGAAAACTTGTTTCATATGAGCTATACAATGCTTGTTGGAATTTAAAATATTACCTTCTGTTTGGCTGTTTATCCAATCTGAGAGATGGCTAGTCCTCGGCTTCTGCCCCCATGCCACAAGTGTTGGGGTGTTCGGGATAAACCTGAGCAGTCTTGTTCCCATGTTTGGGTCCTTCGAGGGAGGTGCTCAGCACATAGAACAAGGCAACCGGACTAATAATGCTTTATGACTCTCACTTAGCCATAGAATTCTATAATTTTAAATTTCGGCAAAGCCCCTGGTATTCGGAAGGCCGAATTCGGGGCGCGATACACGCCTTTAAGCCGGACAGGGCCGGCCCCTCGCTCTAAGAGGCATAAGTCTTTAGGGACTTGAAAACCTCGCCGAACAGCGACCAGTCTCTCGCCTTATCATGACAGTCAGTTTTAGCTTTCTCTACTGAGGTGCTGAACCCAGCAGAACCGGGGCACAATCGCAGTAGTTCTCCTAGCACTACCTTAGCCGATAGAGCGGAACGTAAGGTACCAAAACATAGGAGCCGGGCAAACCCAACATTTGACCAAAGACATGATTCGGAGCTGATGCATATAATGCTATAAGTTTGGGGTGCCGCACTTGTGAAAGTGTTCGGACTTTTCACACCGCATTGTGGGGTATGTAAGCCCCTGGTGTATTAGCCGTACCATAGTGTATGGTTGCAAGGCGTCATTAATGAACACACACACACACACACATATATATATATATATATATATATATATATAACAAGAATGCAATAATAGTCGTAATGTCATGCATTGTTTATTAAAAAATTGCGTTAAAGCAGAGTGATACAGATAGTGCGATGAGCAAAGAGTAGGACTATGTCCCTTCCAAGTGCAAGCTGAGGAATGATATTAAATTGAATATTTCACTCGTTACTGTAATCAACCTGGGAATTCTGTGGTATAACGTAGCTGTCTGCCTCCTTGGTTGCTGCATCATGTGTTCGGCAATAGTGCTGCCGGACAGTGTTTCCAGAGATTAAGGTCCTGAAAGAAAAAGAAAAATAACCAAACGGGAAGCCCCTAGTGAGGTTTAGGCCGTGTCTTGGGGCGTGCCGCAGTTGTGCCCCCCTCCCCACCTGTGCCCATGGTATTTTTAATGCGTAGTTATGTACGCGTGGCACGAATTTCGCCGCTGGGCTGGGATTGGGGTGGCCGCCGTATTGCTATGCGAGCTCAGATCGCGCTAGGCGGTCTATTTGCCGATTGCCCTGAGCGCGCTTGAAGGTGTCCGGGCTGTGAAGCGCCGAACTGGTTGATTGCCTTGAGAGGCTACTTTGCGTTTCTGCTGCGAGGGCTGCTGTGTGCTCCTCTATTCAGAGAGAGCGCTCTGTGTTTCCATTGACTGTAATAACTCCGCGATGTCCTGGCATCTTGAGCTTGAGGTATGCATAATGCGGTACCGCATTGAATCTAGCAAATGCGGTTCGCCCGAGCAGCGCGTGATAACCACTGCGGAACGGGACTATATCGAAGATTAACTCTTCGCTTCGGAAGTTATCCGGGGATCCGAAGACCACTTCCAGTGTAATTGAGGCTGTGCAATGGGCCTCTACACCTGGAATGACGCCCTTAAAGGTCGTTTTTGTGGGTTTGATCCTTGAGGGGTCTATACCCATTTTGCGCACTTTGTCCTGATAAAGCAGGTTCAGGCTGCTGCCGCCATCCATAAGGACTCGAGTGAGGTGAAATCCATCAATTATTGGGTCTAGGACCAGTGCAGCGAATCCGCCATGACGGATACTAGTGGGGTGGTCTCTGCGATCGAAGGTGATCAGGCAGGAGGACCAAGGGTTGAACTTTGGGGCGACTGGCTCCAACGCATATATGTCCCTGAGCGCATGCTTCCGCTCCCTCTTGGAGATGTGGGTTGCATATATCATGTTCATCGTCCGCACTTGCGGGGGAAACCTCTTCTGTCCTCCAGTGTGCGGCTGCCGAGGCTCCTCCTCGTCATCGCTATGCGACCCCTTGTCCTTGTTTTAGGCAATTAACTTGCTGGCTTGCTTGAACACCCAACAATCCCTGTTGGTGTGATTGGCTGGCTTGTCTGGGGTGCCGTGTATTTGACACGAGCGATCGAGTATACGGTCCAAGCTGGACGGACCCGGCGTACTTTGTTTGAATGCCTTTTTCCGCTGACCGGGTTTAGAGCCTTTGAATCCGGCATTGACTACCGTATCCTCAGTATTTTTGCTGTGAATGTGGCGCTTATGTTTGTTGCGACGTGACCTGCTATTGCCGTCCTTGGTATTTGAGGTACCATGGTTCTTTGATATGTTATTACTGCGAGCCAGCCAGCTGTCTTCTCCCGCATAAAAGTGGGTCATGAGCGTCGGGAGAGCTGCCATAGATTTCGGCTTTTCCTGACCAAGGTGCCGGGCTAGCCACTCGTCTCGGATGTTGTGTTTGAAAGCCGCTAAGGCCTCCGCATCCGGGCAGTCGACGATTTGATTTTTCTTTGTAAGAAACCGAGTCCAGAATTGCCTGGTCGACTCTTCTGGCTACTGAATTATGTGGCTCAAGTCGTCGGCGTCTGGTGGTCGCACATAAGTGACCTGAAAGTTGTCGAGGAATGCGGCTTCCAGATCTTCCCAACAGCTAATGGAGTCTGCTGGCAAGCTGTTAAGCCAATGCCGCGCTGGTCCTTTGAGCTTTAGTGGGAGGTATTTGATGGCGTGTAAGTCATTACCGCGGGCCATGTGGATGTGGAGGAGGAAGTCCTCAATCCATACTGCGGGATCTGTTGTGCTGTCGTATGATTCAATATTTACTGGTTTGAAACCTTCTGGAAATTGATGTTCCATTACTTCGTCTGTGAAGCATAAGGGGTGTGCGGCGCCTCTGTATTGGGCTATATCGCGACGCAGCTCGAATGGGTCTTGCCCGCTGTGTTCGGCCCGGCCGGATTTGCTTTTACTGTATCCGGCATGACTTTTATCGTATCGCAGAGTGGTACGCCGTCGTGATCCATAGATCGATCTTGCATGCTTTGCTTTGTCCTCCAATATGTCTCGCAGGTCTGGCGTATCTCCTCATGCATTTTTATTTGAATGGCGTCGGGGTGGAGGCCGAGCTTTTGGCTGGAATGCCTCTCTATCGCGGCCACGAGGTGGCCGATCAGCCGTATCATACGATTCTTCCTCCAGTCGGGGTAGTAGCCTGCATTTTGGGTAATTCTTGGAGGGGCGCTTGAGTTTATATTCCTCGGCCGCGAGGACTTCAGTCCATCTGTCACCTAGCAGATCTTGATCAGCTTGAAACTGCTGCTGCTTTTTCTTCAGGCTATTTGCCGTGGCCATAAGCCGGCTCTTGAAGCGCTCTTGTTCGACGGGATCCTCTGGTACGGCGAATTCATCGTCGCCGAGGCTTGCCACATCTTCGGAGGGGGGGATGTAATTGTCATCCTCCTCCTCTCCGTCTGCTGCTCTCTCAGGAGAGCTGGCTCCTTCATCCTCCTGCTCTAAATCTTGCTGGAGGGGATTATTGTTGTCTTCGGCACTATCCGGAGTGTTATGATCTCTTGTGCCGGTATCACCACTTTTGCTTTGGCAGGACTTAGAGCGGCACCGCTGATGTCGGCGCTTGGGTTGCTTCTTGGAGGGGTCATCCTCCGCTATCTCGTCGCCATTGCCTTCGTTGGGTGTATCCACCATGTATATGTCATATGACGAGGTGGCTTTCCAGTGCCCTATAGGCGCTGGTTCATGTTCGTCTCCTACATCGTCATCCATACCGTCGATGTCTTCGGAGTCAAAGTCGAGCATGTCGGTTAAATCATTGACAGTGGCTACGAAGTGGGTGGTGGGTGGGCGTCGAATTTCTTCGTCGTCCGCATCCCAATCCTGTTGGCCATAGTCCGGCCAGGGCTCTCCTGACAAAGAAAGAGACCTTAGTGAATTTAGAATGTCGCCTAAGGGCGAGTGCTGAAAGATATCCGCGGCGGTGAATTCCATGATCGGCGCCCAAACGGATTCGATTGGCAGGGGCGGGGATGGTTCGGAGTCCGGAAAAGAGTCCGACACCTTGGAGTCACGGGCTGCGCATAGGGTTAGGCTGGTGTTTGGCTCGATCACCGTAGAGACTGCAGCCCCTGAGGCGGTGTCTTACCACCCATCCTTGATTGGCGCAGTGGGCTCCGGGCTAAGGGTCGGAGCTAATGCGGGCGCGGCCTCTGGAGTACTGTTCGGCGGCAGAGCTAGGTCATACCCATCGTGACAGTGCGGCGCGCCCGGCTGTGGCTCGAATCCGTCGAAGATCAAGTCTCCACGGACGTCGGCCGTGTAGTTCAAACTTCCAAACCTGACTTGATGGCCAGGGGCGTAGCTTTCAATCTGCTCTAGATGGCCAAGCGAATTAGCCTGTAGTGCAAAGCCGCCGAATACGAAGATCTGTCCGGGGAGAAAAGTCTCACCCTGGACCGCATCGCTATCGATGATAGTAGGAGCCATCAAGCCTAACGGCGACGACACAAAGGAACTCTCAGTGAAAGCACCAATGTCGGTGTCAAAACCGGCAAATCTCGGGTAGGGGGTCCCGAACGGTGCGTCTAGGCCGGATGGTAATAAGAGGCAGGGGACACGATGTTTTACCCAGGTTCGGTCCCTCTTGATGGAGGTAAAACCCTACGTCCTGCTTGATTAATATTGATGATATGGGCAGTACAAGAGTAGATCTACCACGAGATCGGAGAGGCTAAACCCTAGAAGCTAGCCTATGGTATGATTGCATGTTATGGTTGTTGTCCTACGGACTAAAACCCTTCGGTTTATATAGACACCGGAGAGGGTTAGGGTTACACAAGGTCGGTTACAAAGGAGGAGATATCCATATCCGTATTGCCTAGCTTGCCTTCCACGCCAAGTAGAGTCCCATCCAGACATGAGACGAAGTCTTCAATCTTGTATCTTCATAGTCTAACAGTCCGGCCAATGGAGATAGTCCGGCTGTCTGGAGACCCCCTAATCCAGGACTCCCTCACCCTCTGTTTTATTTTTAATATTGGAAATATTTCAGAGAGAAACATATTAGAACCAAAATGATCCTCTTTTCAAATTTGAGAAAAAATCAAATATGAAAATAATGAAATCCCCAACTCTCATCCTTGAGTCCTTGAGTTGCTTAAGATTTCTAGGATCAAACCAGAATGCAAATAAAATATGATATGCATATGAGGACCTAGGTATAACATCCAAATTGAAAATTGGGATGTTACAAACCTACCCCCCTTAAGATGAATCTCGCCCTCGAGATTCGGGTTGGCTAGAAAATAGATGTGGGTGGTCTTTCCGTAGATCTTCCTCTCGTTCCCAGGTGGCTTCATCCTCAGTATGGTGGCTCCACTGAACTTTGCCAAACTTGAACATTGCTGCTTGTAACCCGGATGGAAAACTCGAGAATCTTGACAGGTTTCTCCTCATAGGTCAGATCACTATCCAACTGAATTGCTTCCAGGGGCACTGTACCTCTTAGTGGAATATCGGCCATCACAGCATGACACTTCTTCAACTGGGAAACGTGAAACACATCATGAACTCCTTACAATCCTTCGGGTAATTCCAACTTGTAGGCAACCTCTCCCATACGTTCCAAAACTCGGTATGGTCCTACCAATCTCGGGGCTAACTTTCCCTTAACTCCAAAATGTTTAACTCCTCGTAGAGGTGACACATGAAGATATGCTCGGTCTCTTGCATTTAGTATCTGCATAACTCTTCTGCCTGGACTGAAGCTACCTTCAGTCTGTCTCGAATCAACTTAACCTTCTCTTCGGTCTCTTTGATCAAATCCGGTCCAAACAACTAGTGGTCTCCAACTTCATCCCACATTAACGGTGTCTGGCATATTCTTCCATACAAGGCTTCGAAAGGAGCCATCTTCAAACTAGTTTGATAACTGTTGTTGTATGAGAACTCGGCGTAAGGAAAATTATCATCCCAACTAGATCCATAATCTAGCGCCCAAGCTCTCAACATGTCCTCCAGAATCTAATTGACTCTCTCTGTCTGTCCATCTGTCTGCGGATGAAAGGCTGTACTGAACTCTAGCCCGGTGTCGGTGTCAAAACCGGCAGATCTCGGGTAGGGGGTCCTGAACTGTGCGTCTAAGGTCGATGGTAACAGGAGACAGGGAACACGATGTTTACCCAGGTTCAGGCCCTCTCTATGGAGGTAATACCCTACGTCCTGCTTGATTGATATTGATGAATACGAGTGTTACAAGAGTTGATCTACCTCAAGATCGTAATGGCCAAACCCTAGAGGTCTAGCTTGCATGGCTATGGTAATGAATATCTCCCCTCCGGACTAAGTCCTCCGGTTTATATAGACACCGGGGAGATCTAGGGTTACATAAGGTTGGCTACAAAGAAAGGAATCTACATATTCGGTCGCCAAGCTTGCTTTCCACGCCAAGGAGAGTCCCATCCTGACACGGGTGCAGTCTTCGGTCTTTGCATCTTCACAACCCATCAGTCCGACCCATAGCTAACAGGCCGGACGCCTGAGGACCCCTTAGTCCAGGACTCCCTCAGTAGCGCCTTACCCTGGCTTCAATGACAAGGTATCTGGCGCATAGATCTGCTGACAACTTTTCATAACATGACATCACATCTGTTCGGTCATAATTTCGAACCGTTTTTCGTCTGCTGCTCCACGTCTCGAGACACGGTTGCCATTGGCACATCTTGTCAAAGCGGAGATCGCGTCCCCTTATTACGGGATTCTCATCAATACGGGCGTGGGTAACCCAACCGTGCCGTTTACACAACCCTTGGGAATAGGCGAGTTTTAAGGCGAGTAGGGAGGCGTTCGACATTCGCGGCCTTTATAAGGGGATAAGGATTCATTCTCAGTCACCCCTGCCTCCTCCTTCCTATGACCATCCATTCTTGAGCTCCAGCGCCCAAGCTCTAGCTTCCCACGCCGGAGAAAACATTCCAACCATGTCCGGATCCGGAGCTGGTGGCAAGTGGATGGCCTCCTCTGTTAAGAGGAAAGACATCAAGGAGCTCTGAGAGGCCGGATACCTGGCCAAGGAGATCGTTCACCATCTCCCGGCCGAGGGACAGATCGTCCCTACCCCAGAGCCCCATGAGAGGGTTGTGTTTCTCACACATTTCGTCCGCGGGCTGGGATTCCCTCTCCACCCGTTTGTCCGCGGACTGAAGTTTTACTATGGGCTGGACTTCCATGATCTAGCCCCCAACTTTATCCTCAATATCTCGGCATTTATTGTCGTGTGCAAGGCCTTTCTCCGTATCCCACCTCAGTTCGGCCTATGGCTGAAGACCTTCAATGTGAAGCCGAAGGTGGTGAGCGGCCAACAAGTAGATTGTGGAGGCGCCATGGTGGGAAAGATGCCCAATGTCACCTGGCCCAAAGGCTCCTTTGTGGAGACGGTGAAGGGGTGGCAGTCGGGGTGGTTCTACATCACTGAGCCGCGCAACCCCAATTGGGCGGCGGCCCCCGAATTCTGATCCGGAGCTCCGATGCGGCTCACCTCCTGGCAAGAGAAGGGCCTAACCTAGGGTTCTTCGAGCGAGCTGACTGGGCTCCAGAATTGTGTCCAGAACATGATAGCCAAGAGTATCAAACTCGTCAACGTGATCCAGGTTATGCTCATTCGCCGGATCCTTCCGTGCCAACGTCGGACTTGCTATTTGTGGGAGTTCGTTCCGGCCAAGCACCAGACGCTACTAGAGCTCTTTGGCACGACACACGAAGACATCTGGAAAATGCTCTTCAAGGCCGGCAAGACACCACCGCCTACGACCGAGGATCGCGGGCTCAGCTTAAAATGCCAGGCCAATTCGGTAAGTTCTTTCATGTTTTCAAGGTATACCCCCTACTGGCATACTTTGAGGAAGGAGTTTAAGCCTTCCTATCAATTTTCAGGCCTGGATCGATATAGCAGGGCGGATTAACTATCCGGCTCCGCTACCCGAAGACCAAGAAACCCCACTTCTGACGAAGATGCTGTTTCCGGCGCCTTATGAGGTGCCGGAGAAGAAGGCCAAGAAAACGTCCAAAGGGGCCAGGAGTGGCCTTCGCCGAAAAGGTGCTTCAGACGTGACGTCCGGAGACGAGACTCCCTCTTCGGCCGCTGAAGACAACGACGAAGAAGAGGAAGAAAACGACTCCCCCTGAGGAGGGAAGGAAGAAAAGGGGGGCCTCCCCAACTCTGGAGGCGAAGGCGCCCAAGAGGGGGAAGGGCTCCCTCACGGATAACTCCGTGTGGGATGTCGAGAGCAGTCTGGAGCGACCCCCCCCCCCCCCGAACCAAGCCTCGGGCTGCCTCGTAAGTGCCTTATGCATATCCAAATGTCTGGCATTTCCATTTTGTAATATTAATATGTTTAAATTGTGCTAGTGCAGTCTGGACCGTGACAGCTCCCCGCGATCCTCGACGGAGGGTTCGCTAGACTCAAAGGAGATGGCTAGCATGTCTCCGCCGCCCGCTCACTTTGTCTCGCCCAAGGGTGATGACGAGGTGGTGTCCAAAAGGACCTTCCCCGGCCGGGGAAGGTTCTAGAGATCATCAAGGCGGCGCCCCAGGATGACTCCTCGGCCGCCGGACACATGGGGAAAAAAGCCCCCATGGGGACTGGTGATGGCGGCCGAGTTCCATTCGGCCCTCAGCCAGATACTATTCCAGAGACCTACACGGCTCTGGAGTCCAGCGAACGGCCTTCCCCAAAAGGAGGAGGT
Source organism: Triticum dicoccoides (assembly GCF_002162155.2). Classification (NCBI taxonomy): domain Eukaryota; kingdom Viridiplantae; phylum Streptophyta; class Magnoliopsida; order Poales; family Poaceae; genus Triticum; species Triticum dicoccoides. The sequence goes on from NC_041386.1 coordinate 446,660,898, forward strand.
GTGCCTGTTCCGCCGGTGACCTCTGTCCAACCAGAGGCACCGGATAATCTGCTGGAAGCGTTGCGAGGCACCTCCATTGTGGATGAGCACCGTATCCTTATGGGTACGGTGATCGAAAAGGTTCGGTCCGCCAAAAGTGGACTGACCGAGGCCTGCGCTAGCCTTTTAACAGGCTTTGAGGTAATAGAAAGAATATCACAATGTAGACAATAGCCCCTGATGCTCTGTTCGGTGTCCGGAAAGGAAAAACCGAGCAGAGGATCAAAATAATTTTCACAGGAGTCTAACATAAGATGTCTATGTGGATAAGCAGGCGTCGCTGCTGGCCGCTGCCGCTCATACTGCGGAGGTCTCCGGACTGAAGCAGAACCTGGAGCGGGCTGAGAAAGAGCTCGGTCTCATGAAACAGCAGCTGGAGGATAGACAAGGTATGCAGTAACCTGCGTGTATATTTAGGAAAGATGAATGGTTCGTGCTAACTAAAGTGCCATGAACTTTTTTAGGGGCCACGGCCGAGGTGGCGGCCCTCAAGAAGGCGTTAGCTGAGGCCGAGGACAAAGCGACCAAGGAACACGCCACGCGCGAGAAGCATGAGGCTTGGATCAGCGAGGTCTAGCAAGAGCTCCAGGACGCCATCAAGAAGTATGAGTCCCTGGAGCGTGATTCTAAGACGCAAGGGTCCGAACTTGTGAAGGCCCGCCAGAGTGCACAAGATGCCCGAGCCGAAGCCCAGAGCGCCCTTCAGGAAATCCAGGCGGCCAAGAAGATTGCCGCGGGTACGGCTTTCGTTATGCAAAGCAAGTCTACTAAGGAAACGTTCTTTTTTGCTTACCCGAATTTGGAGCTCTCCAGGGGCATTTACGGATTTGCCGCGCAGCGTAGCGGATGCTACCGAGCTCTATCGAGCCAGAGAAGGGAGTTCTATGGAGAAGCTGTTCTGGTCTCAATACCTTGGACCATAACATCCGGTGCCCTTCAGCGACCAGCTAAAACAGCTGGTCGAGTTGCACAAGGCAGAGCTAGCCATGAAGGACCTAATAGTCTGACTATGGCCTGCCGAGCCCATGCCCAGCAGCTACTTCGGACTGGTGAAGCGGCTTGTCGGTGCCTGCCCACGGCTTGAAGTTATAAAGCGGTCGGTATGTATCGAAGGTGCACGGATGGCCTTTGCCCGCGTCAAGACGCACTGGGCGAAGATGGATGCCAAGAAGCTTGTCGGGTGGTAGGTGCGACATATGCCAGCGGGTGGCTCATCATTGTGGGAGCCAGTAAAACATCGCCAGTGCCTGGAAACGGGATGAGGCGAAGACATGCACGCCGGTGAATCTTACCCAGCTTCGGGGCTCTCAGTGGAGATAACACCCCTAATGCTGCTCTGCGGGGTCTCCGCATGATCACTAGATGAACAAGTAGCTACACGATGCTCCTTGAGCTATTTGGCGAGAGGAGGAAGAAGGGCTCTGCTTGCTCTCTTCTCCTCCCTACGTGGTGTCTAAAACTAGCAGGGATCCACCCTTTGCATGGGTGTCCCGGGGGGTTTATATAGGCCTACCCCCCGAGGGTACAATGGTAATCCGGCTGGGTGTGGGGCCCAGCCGTCTGTGTCTTCGCTCTCCGGCTTCTGCACCGGCTGCTGGGGCCCGCCGGCTACCGGCTCCCTGGTCGATAGGCAGGCCCCACTGTCCAGGGCCTTGTCGGTGGCTGGTTATTGTTGCTCAATCTTGGTGACGAGGGCTTCGCCGAGGTAAGCATGGCTACAGTGCTGCCGTCCGGCGGGTGACCACTGTAACCTCACCGCGTCTTGTCTCCTTAATGGGGCGTCTCCTTCGAGGGGGTGGCAAGCCGGCTGGAGAGGGCCGGCTCCGTCTCGGGCCGACTGGGGGAGGCCAGGCCGCCTTCAGGTGTCTCTCTGCCTAAAGGGGCCCACCGCCCATGGGCCGTACTGGTAGCCCGTCGTGGATGACATCAGGGTCAGTGTGGCAACAGTGCCGCGCCGGACGGGTCATGGCCACCCGTACGGCGCATTGTGCCAGGCGCGCTCCGGGATTCGGGGGTGGCAGGCTTCACTGTAGCCACGCCCCGTCACATCGCCGTTATGTGGATGCAGACTTTGGGGGTACGGTCTTGACCGCTTTATGGGAGCCGGCTCCTTGGAGTCGGCCTTCTCGCAGCCGGCTCCTCGGAGCCGGCCCTCCCGCGGCTTTCTTCATGAGGGCTGAAGTCGGGCCGCCTTCCAATAGTCGGCCTGGGAGACAGCCGGCCAGGGGAAGGCGGCCCCATGTCTTGGATTCTTAAGAGCCGGATCGGCTCGTAATTTTTTTAGAAAGGCCAGGGGGAGCCGGCTAGGCTACCCGTGGTCACTTACTCCGACAGTAGTCCCCGAAGCTGAGCGAGCTTCGAGGCTGATAAAGGGACAAGAAGCTTGGTCAGCTTCCTATCCTGAGGGGCCGGCTTTGCTTGTGCGCGCCGACTTCGGAGAGCTCCGTTTCTCGTATGCGGGAACCCGGGCCACATGGCGAGGAAATCCTGCCAACGCACGCGCGCGACGGGGCGCCGCCGCGGGCCCGGGCCCGCCACTCGCAGGCCTTGGTCTGAGCGCGGATCTTCTGTGGCCCACATGGACCGCTCGCCTTCCCGCGGCGGTTTTATTCTGCCATCAAGGCACAGTAATCGCGGGACGTGGGGGAGTGGGCGCAGTTGATCCCCACGTTCCCCCACGCCGCGCGGTCTATAAGTAGTAGGAGGAGGGGGAGCGGCAGAGGCTCGCGCGCTCTCCCTCACTCCACCCCCTTCTCGCCCTCCTTCTTCTTCTCTTTCCCGCAGCAGCTCTTTGCCGCGCCGTTCCGCCGCCGCATCGTCTTGCTTCTTGCCGCGCTGCCCCATGGCGCTGTCAAGCTCGTGGAATGGCTCCAACGTCCATGAGGACCACGTCGCGTTCCTCCACCAGACGCGACGCCTGCCCGGTGAGAACTTCGTTCGGGTTCGTCTAGCGCCGGAGAAGGAGATTTCGCCGGCACCGGAGGAAGGCGAGCGGGTGATCTTCCGCTCGCACTGCCTGCACGGCTTCGGTCTTCCGGCGAGCGGGTTCCTTCGGGCCTTCCTCGAATTCTACAACCTCCAGCCGCATCACCTCACGCCCAACGTGGTGATGCTGCTGTCGGCCTTCGTCACGCTGTGCGAGGGCTTCCTTGGGGTCCTCCCCACGCTCGAGCTCGGGGCGGAATTCTTCCAGAGCAAACTCGGCACCGTTGTCGCGGGCGTGCCCGCCCCCTGCGGAGCCTTCATCGCCATGAGGCGGGCGAGCGAGAACAATCCGTTCCCGTCCATTCCGCTGATCCAGTCGGTGAAGCTTTGGCAGAAGTCTTATTTCTATGTGAGGAACGTCGCCCAGCAAGGCGACTACGTCAACCTGCCGGATTACGTAGCCGGCCCGCCGGCTGGGAGGCAGCCTTCGTGGAGCTACCGGGCCAGGTCGCTGTCTCAGGCCGGGAACGCAGCCGTCTCCCGGCTTCGGGTGATGATCCAGTCGGAGGGCCTGACCGGAGCTGACTTGGTGGCCGCCTTCATGGAGCGCCGGGTTCTTCCCCTCCAAAGCCGGCCTCACATGGTTTGTCAGATGAGCGGCCGCTTCGACCCATGCCGGCTGAGCACCAGGGAGATGCCTCATGCGGAGGTCTCCTACATGGTGAACTATATCTCCAACTGCAAGCTCACCGAGGATTGGCGGTACGGCAAGGGGCCGTACTCTCGCGCCAACTGTCACATCCCTAGCCTTACCCTGGCCTTGGACTAGCTTGGTTGCTGCATCATGTTTAAATTCAAATGAAATTTGAATTGAGGAATATTGGAAGCCTCAAAACCCTAAATAAAAGAGGGGCAAAAACCCTAGAAATCTCATTCATTGCTCCAAAATGCTCCTCTTAAATGTTGATAATTTTTGGTAAGGGTTCTGGTCCCAACCAAAATATTGAACATTTTTAAGGATTTATTTTTGGGACTTTGAATTTAAATCATTAGCTATTTGAATTTGAATTATATTCATATAATTAGAATATAATTTCAAATATCCCTGAAATATTTTATAAGCTTTTGGAAAAGTCCATCTAGCAATATAAAATACTCAGTGGAGTTTTTGGCATTGTTTGAATTATTTTTAAATTCAAAACAGTGGCAAAAGGATTAAATAAAAACAAAACAGAACAGAAAAATATAACACAGAAATTACCTGGACCTTACCTAGCAGCCACCCACAGCCCAACACTGTGCAGCCCACCTGCGCAGGCCCAGCCCACCTCCTCCCCCTTGTCTTCTTCCTCCCCTCGCACCGAAGCAGCTCGGTGGCGAGCGCCGACGCTGCCTCAGCCACCTCCTGCTTCCTCTTGTCGCCCTGGACTCCGTCCGCAACGCCACGCAGCCCCTGGCCCTTCTCACTCCCTCTGGACCGCTCCCCCTCCCCTGGCTCTCTCTTTCCCTCTCTTCCTGTGATCCCCGAACGCACCTGGGAGCGCCGCTCGCCGTAGCCATGACCACCTCACCCCCTCCCCTCTCCGACGTGCTCCCGAGCTCCTGCACCTCGTCGCCAACCCCCTCACCGAGCCACGTGACCGGAAGGGCCCCGAGCAGCCGCCATCGTCATCATCCCCAAGCTTCGGCCCGGCGCCGTTCTCCGTCGAATTCGGCCACTCCGGCGCGCCCCCGAGCCCACTGACCCTCCCTACAGCTCCGCGGTGAGCCTCTGTGCAGAACCCCTCTCTCTCCCCTCGTGTTTGCGAGCCCTAGGCCATAGTTCCGTCGAGACCGAGACCTCACCGGCGCCGGACTTGTCGCCGTCGTCGTTTTGGTTCACCTCCGTCCAAGCCGAGCACGCAGACGTACTCAGAGCACTCCCAGGAGCCCGTAGCGCCCACCAACCCCTCCTCCCATGCACCATAGCGCCGGTCCCGCGAACCCCCGAGCTCCGGCCGCCGCCGGGGTCGATACCGCGCTCAACTCCGGCCACCCCACGCCCTCTCGTGGCTCCCCCTAGATGCGCGGGAGCACGGGCTTCCTCCTGGTGCCCTCAGGGTGCCCAACCGCAGCCTGTAGTGCCAACCCGAGCTACTCCGGCGAGGTTCCGCCGTCGCCGTGGTCGCCGGCGTCACTCGCCGACGTGGCCACTTAATTAGGGCGTAAACACCTCGCTAATCACCCACTAGAGCCACTGCCAAGTGGGCCCCCGTGCCTAATTAATTAGTTTAACCTCTCTGTTTAGATTAGTACTAATTTTGTGGGCCCCATAGGTCAGTTTGACCTGGCCCCGTCACACTTTGACCGACCCCACACGTCGGAGTTGACCAGGCTGATGTGTCCGTTGACTGGGCCCACCTGCCAGCGACCTAAACGAGCCCTAAGTCACTGACTAATGGGACCCTCTGGTCAGGTTTGACCCGGGGCAGCCCTGTTGACTTGCTGACGCAAGCATGACGCAGTGCTGATGTCATAACTCATTTTCTGGATTTAATTTAATTCTGAAATTCCAGAAAATGCATAAAACTTCTAAAAATCATAGAAAATTAACCGTAACTCCAAATTAAATAATTTATATATGAAAAATTATCAGAAAAATTCAAGGAATCCATCTGTACCATTTTCATGCATGTTAGAACAACTTATAGCTGCTGTTTAGCACAAATCAATTAAATGGCATTTGAATAATCACATATGGAGTTTGAATTTGAATTTTGTATTCAAACCAACTTCATTTAATCTGGTTTTAGTTGCATTAGCCCAACACACATTCATTTTGCCATGTCATGATCATGCATCATATTGTGCATTGCATTGATTGTGTTCCCTTCTGTGTTGCCGGTATTTGTCCCCTCTCGATAGACGTGATACCGATGATGTGATCGTTGACACTGATGAAGACTCAATGTTATCTTCAGAAGTGCCAGGCAAGCAAAACCCCCTTGTTCATTCCGATAAAATCCCACTCTCTCGCTCCTGCTCTCTTTTACTGCATTAGGACAACATCGATTCATTTGTTACTTGCTGCGGTAGCTGAACCCCTTTGTCCTTTGCATGACCTGTCATTGCCACAGTAAATAGATGAAACCCACTAGCATGAGTAGGAGTTGTTTGAGCCCTGTTGTGCCTACTCATTCATGTTTGTTTGTCATGCCTGCTACTGCTTAGAGTTGAGTCAGGTCTGATTCATCGGGGATGAATCAGAGGTGTGTGAACATGTCCTACGGTGTGTGAGCTAAGCGTGTGAACACGATTTGGTAAAGGTAGCGGTGAGAGGCCATGTAGGAGTACATGGTGGGTTGTCTCATTGCAGCCGTCCTCAGGAACTGAGTTCTGTGTTTGTGATCCATGATTCAGCTACTACCACGCATTGGGCCCGAAACCAATGGACCCTCTCGGCTTCTTAATCACCCTTGTCCTCTGTCCAGGAGTTGCAAGTAGTTTCTGGTGTTTGTAGTATGCTGGAGGCCGTGCGCAGCGCTGACCGTAGGGGTGGGCTGTGATGCGGTAGGCACGTGGCCGGGTAAACCGGGCGCCCGTTTGGTGTCACGGAACCCTGTTCACATCGTTTGGGGCTGTGAGCGAAACTCCGGCTGGATCTCCTCATGGATGGAACCCGAATAGGCGATAAACCTGGACTAGAGACTTGAGTGTTTAGGCAGGCCGTGGCTGACACCCACGTTGGGCTTCCGCTTGAAGGTTGCCGAGTACATGTCGTGTAAACGGCGGTAAGTGGTGAGAGCGTGTGTGAAGAAGTACACCCCTGCAGGGTTAACCTAATCTATTCGAATAGCCGTGTCCGCGGAAAAGGACTTCTGGGTTGCTTATATCAGTTCATAGACAAGTGAAAGTGGATACTCTAAAATACGCAAGATAAGCGTGAGTGCTATGGATGGCGTTCTCGTAGGGAGACGGGAGCGGATCCATAGTGGTGTATTGATATGGTGAATATGTGGACTCGTGTGCGCCACCTCAAAAAAATTACTCGCAGTCGTAGTTCAGGATAGCCACCGAGTCAAAGCTGGCTTGCTGCAGTTAAACCCCACCATCCCTTTGTTGATAATGATGCATATGTAGATAGTTCTGATGTAAGTCTTGCTGGGTACATTTGTACTCACGTTTGCCTATTTTATGTTTTTGCAGAGAGACTTCGGTCTCACTAGTAGTTCCACGTGGACTTCGACGTTTAGCTTGTTACCTCAGCTACGATCTTGAGCCCTCGGCAGGATCTGGTAGATAGTCAGGCTTCTCAGCCTTTTTCATTTATAGATGTCTGTACTCAGACATGATAGCTTCCGCTTGTGCTTGATTTGTATGCTCTGAATGTTGGGTCGTGAGACCCATGTTTGTAATATCTCGCTCCTCGGAGCCTATTGATTAAAATACTTGATTTGTAGAGTCATGTTGTGATGCCATGTTGTATTTGCACATATCGAGCATATTGTGTGTATGTTATTGAAATGCTTGGTATGTGTGGGATCTGACAACCTAGTTGTTTATTCTTGGTAGCCTCTCTTACCGGGAAATGTCTCCTAGTGTTTCCACCGAGCCATGGTAGCTTGCTACTGCTCCGGGACACTTAGGCTGGCCGGCATGTGTCCTTCTTCGTTCCTGTGTCTGTCCCTTCGTGGAAATGTCACGCGATGAATACCGGAGTCCTGTTAGCCCGCTACAGCCCGGTTCACCGGAGTCCTGCTAGCCCAGTGCTACAGCCTGGATTCACTCGCTGATGACCGACACGTTCGATGCTGGGTCATGGATGCCTGTCCCTGTAAGTCTGTGCCACCTTGGGTTTACGACTAGCCATGTCAGCCCGGGCTCCTTATCATATGGATGCTAGCGACACTGTCATATACGTGTGCCAAAAGGCGCAAACGGTCCCGGGCAAAGGTAATGCGACACCCGTGGGGATACCGTGCGTGAGGCCGCAAAGTGATATGAGGTGTTACATGCTAGATCGATGTGGCATTGAGTCGGGGTCCTGACACCAACCCTCCGCCCGTCGTAAGTTTTTTCTTCTTTTCTTCCTTTTGTAGCCGGCCTCATGATAGCCGACTCTTGATCAGTTCGTTTGCCTTTTGCAGAACCCTCTTCTCCCGCTGACAGCTGGGCCGCGGGGATAGAGCGCCAGCTCCTCCCCGATCGCACGGTGGACGACGCCGACGACCCGGACTTGGGAGCGGCCGCCTTGGAAGACGCCATCGTGGGGGAAAGCGACGGGGCCGGAGGCGCGGGGCTCACGGCCGGCTTCGGGGACTGGCCGGATGATGCCGAGGTTGAAGTCGCCCCGCGCCGCCAGCCGGCGCCTGATCATCAAAGCGTGAGCTCGTCCGCCGCGCCGGCTGCTGGCGGCGGCGCCCAGAAGCGCCGGGCCATGTCAATCCTCTTCGGCAGCCGTCCGAAGAAGTCCAAGGCTTCCACAGCGGCGACCAAGCGAGATGAGGCGGCCGCGAAGGTGGCCCGCTTCCGCAAGGCGGTGAAGCAGCCGCAGGCGATCTCAGCGTAAGTCGTCGAATGCTTGGATATATTTTTTGTTGTTCTTCTTTTCGATTGAAAACTCTTCTAAACCTTTCTTTGCTTGCCGGACAGGGCGCCGCTTTCCCTTGAGCGGGGTCCGGGCGGCTCTGTAGTCGGGCCGACTGGAGGGTCTTCAGGCTCCCGCCGCGTGGATCCCCGCACCGACCTCAGGGAGGCCACGGAGAGGAACACACGAGAGGCGCGGGAGGAGCGGGAGGCGGCGGAGCGAAGGGCTGCCCAGGCGATGAAGGAGCAGGCCGACGCAGCAGCCAAGGCTCGGACGGAAGCGGCAGCTGCGGAGACGGAGGCGGAGGCTTCGCACAACCAGCCTCCGCTGCTAGCCATTACCCTCCGCGCTGTGGCCCCCAACATTCCTGTGCCTCCGCTGGAGGAGGTCGACCAAGAACCGCCGGTGATGGAGCGGAGGGAGGACTCCATGATCTTCGTGGAGAGGGCGCCGCCGGCAGCGCCAACCGGAGCGGGCCAAGGCGGCCAGTCGGCTGCGGCGCCAGAGCAGCCGGCTGGGGGAGAGCCGGAAGCGAGAGCGGGCCTCGAGGTGCAGCCGGCAGTGCGCCAGCGCGCAGGGGGAGGCACCGCTGCGCTGGAGCCGCACCGAGCTTCGGGTGCCCGCTGGACGGCGGAGGCCTTGGAGGCGGCCAGCACCGGCACGTCCGAGTGGACTCCCAGCGGCGGGACGGGCGAGCTGAATGTGGCGGCCCAAGAGGTTCGGAACCGGCTTCAGGCCCAAGCCGCCTCGCTGCAGCAATACACCCAGGAGTTCCTTGCGATGCGGGCCGTCATCCGGGTGAGTCTTCTATCTTTGGTTGCTTTGTTCTCTTGATTTCTTCCGTGGGGGCGCGTCAGCGCACCCGCTGGGTGTAGTCCCCGAGATTCAGGCCGACTGCTGAGCAGTCGGGTCGGATCTTCCTTGACGACTACCTTATTCTCGCCTCCTGTCTAATCTTCCAGGAGTATCATAACCTCTGCGCTGCCGCCTTCAACTCCCAGGCCCAGGAGCTGGGTCGGAGAACCGAAGACCTGATCAACAGCCGGAGTACGTACTTGGTTTCGTTCATCTCCTGTGGGGGCGCGTCAGTGCACCCACTGGGTGTAGTCCCCGAGATTCGGGCCGACTGCTGAGCAGTCGGGTCGGATCTTTCCTGGCGACTTCACCTTACTGGTTTTTCTTTTGTCTTTCGTGCTCGCAGAAGCCAACGCCGACTTAAGGGGGCAGCTCAGCGAGGCGCAGGCCGCCCTTCGTGCCAAGGAAACCGAGTACGACACCTTGGTCCTGGAGCGTGACCGCCTGGCCAAGAAGCTGGCTGACCAGGAGGAGAGCCACAAGGCGGCTCTGAAGAAGGCGCAGGATAACGAAGCCGCCCTGAAGGCCGAGTTCGAGACTGAAGCGGCGGGTTGGGCCGAGACTAGGCAAGTGCTGAATGAAGGCTTTGGCCGTATTGAGGATTTGATCGACGGTAAGCCGCTTTCCTCGCTCCTTGCCTGCCCCTTGCCGCCTGACTTGTGTTCTGACTTGAGTTGCTTTTTATTCTCTGTGCAGACTACTTTCCTGGCTACTCCGTCCTTGCCGCCCAAACCATCGAGGCCCATCGCGAAGCGCACCGGCAGGCGGGGGCTGAAGTCGCGCCGGAGGAGAGTCGGTCGCTTGAAGAGCAACTCTTGGCGGTCCAAGCGCAGCTGCAGCCGGCTCATCGTATGCTCCGCCGCCTCCAGCGCGCCGGAGCGCAGGTGTTGGCCGCCCTCTGGCCAAGCGAGGCGATTCCCCGCACCCCGAGTCGGACTGCCGACTGGCTGGAGGTTGCGGTTGGCCGCTTCGAGGCCTGGAAGGCGTCGGCGGCCCGGCTTGGAGCTGGGCAGGCGCTGGAGTTCGTCCGAGCTTGGTATCCGGGGCTGAACCTAGACCAGCTGCGCACCTGGCGGCTGGAGGCCGACGAGGAGCTAGCGGAGGTGCGGCCAGCTATCGCTCAGCGCGCATCAACAATCGCCGAGTGTACTGACATCAGCGTCTTTGCTCCAGAGATTAATGATGACGGCGTTGCCTAGCCGGAGGAGTGGTTCGGGCTGGATCCGGCGGCAGGTGAAGACTCGGCAGAAGAAATCGCCTCCAGCGATGAAGGCGAAGACGACGAAGTAGAGGAAGACGAAGACGTCGAGCCGGCCGGTGGGAGAGCCAGCCAGCCTCAGCCTGACCGTGCCTCCAGCAACGAGGCACGCGCAAGCGCGCCCTCTGCAGGAGGCGGTGATCATGCCGAGGTTCGCCAGCCGGCCGCTCCTCCAGCCGGCACTGCCATCTCCACCGACCAGCCCGGCTCTTCGGTCGCTCCGCCGGCTTAATCTGTCGTCCTTGTTTTTTCCTGCTTGTTGCCTTCTGAACAATTTTATTAAGCTTCCGTAGTTCCACCCACTGGGGGTGTATCCAAACTATGTTGAATGCTGGCCTTTTGAAGGTCTTTTATGTAAATATTATCGTGTGCGTGTTTGGTTTCCATTCATGTATGCTTTTTATCCTTAGGCTGTTTCCTTTGCCGTCTTCCCCTTCTGGGAAGGCAAGTACTCGAGCTTTCTTAGATTGGAGCGAGGTGAATGGAAGCCGGCCGGCCGGCTACTTTGGTGGCCGGTCGGCGGTGGGAGAAAAACCGGCTTTTGTTATATTAGTCTGTTAGTCCCTAGCCGTTTTTCGTGTGGGCACCCATTCCTGCCCTTAACTCTTGCCAGCCGGACAGCCGGTTCTTCGAACTACGACTTTTGGCAAGAGAAGGCTTGGGAGCCGGCACACTACTTGTCTGACTGCGGGTAGGACTTCTAATATAACTCCAGGCGGCCAGTCCCCGGGCCGACTAGTCGAACCCGGTGCCGGACGGAAAAAAGTGAATGCAATGACAAGGCCATAAGCATGATACTTTTCATTTATAGACAAAAGATGGCAGTCCCCGAGGTCTCCTCGGGGGCCCTATTGTCTTGTACTTAGTACAAAAGTTAGCGTGATACATACTGCATTTCAGCTGTAAAACCTTCGAAGGAGGTTGGCGTTCCATGGTCGTTCCGACTCCTTGCCGGAGTCGTCTCTCTTTCGTGCCTTCGGCTTCTGCGCGTCGATCAGGTAGTAGGAGTCGTTGCCTAAGGCTCTGCTGATGACGAAGGGGCCCTCCCAAGGGGCCGAGAGCTTGTGCTGGCCGGCTGTTCGCTGGATCAGCCGGAGCACAAGATCGCCCTCTTGGAAGGATCTTGGCTTGACCTTCCGGCTGTGGTAGCGGCGCAGGCCCTGCTGATAGATGGCGGACCGGCTGAGGGCTAACAGCCGGCTTTCTTCCAGCAGGTCGACGCCGTCTTCTCGTGCTTCCTTGGCCTCCGCTTCTGTGTACATGGTTACTCGAGGCGAGTCGAACTCCATGTCAGTTGGGATGACCGCCTGGGCACCATACACGAGGAAGAAAGGGGTGAAGCCGGCTGACTTGTTTGGTGTAGTGCGCAGACTCCAGAGGACAGCCGGCAGCTCATCGAGCCAACAGCCGGCTGAGCGCTCCAGTGGTACGATCAGTCGGGGCTTGATGCCGGAAAGGATGAGGCCGTTGGCTCGCTCGACCTGGCCGTTTGACTGTGGGTGGGCGATGGATGCTAGATCCAACCGGATGCCTTGCGTCGCGCAGAAACGTGCCAAGGCTCCCTTGGCGAAATTTGTGCCATTGTCGGTGATGATGCTGTGTGGCACGCCGTACCGAGTTGTTATATCTGCGATAAATGTGACGGCAGTCGGCCCATTCAGCTTCTTTGCTTCAATCCATTTGGTGAATTTGTCCACGGCGACAAGTCGATGTGTCATGCCGCTGCGCGCCGTCTTGAATGGGCCCACCATGTCCAGTCCCCAAACGGCGAAGGGCCAGGTGAGGGGAATGGTCTTGAGTGTTGAAGCCGGCATGTGTTGCTTGGAGTTGAAGAGTTGGCACCCTTTGCAATGTTTAACTAACTCCTTGGCGTCATCCAAAGCAGTTGGCCAAAAGAAACCATGGCGGAAGGCTTTGGCGACGAGTGATCTTGAGGCCGCATGGTGGCAGCATTCTCCTTGGTGGATGTCTCTGAGGATTGCAATGCCCTTCTCTTGCTCGACGCATCGCTGGAGGACTCCAGTGACACTGCGCTTGACGAGCTATCTGTTGACGATTGTGTATGCTCCGGCTCGGCGTTGGACTTGTCTTGCCTCTACTTCATCAGCCGACAGATCTTGGTTTATTAGGAAGTTGAGGATGGATTGAGCCCATGACAGAGCTGCGACTTCTTCTATTGCCAAAACGGCTACTGTGACCAGGGCGGGCGGGCTGGACGGTGAAATGCTGGAGTCGGCCGCCGCCTGTTGTGTTGGTGTAGTCTCTGGGCCGACTACCGCAGTCCCCGAGCCGGGTGAGGCAGTCCCCGGGTCGGGCGTAACTACGGAAGTCCCCGAGCCGCCTACTGATACCCCCTGGCCGACTATCGAAGTCCCCGGGCCACCTGCTTGGTTCTTCGAGCCAGACCCGGCCGCGCCGGGGTCAGGCGGCACGAAGATGGAATCGGACTCTGGAGACGGCTTGATAGATGGCTTGAGGAGGCGTTGTAGAGAGACGCCGGTTGGTATTGCTTGCCGAGTGGAGCCTATTCGAGCCAGAGCATCAGCTGGCTCGTTGTCGGCTCGCGGTATGTGGCGGAATTCGCATCCTTCAAAATACCCGCTGATCTGCTGAACGAGGAAGTGGTAGCTTGCCATATTTGCGTCCTTGGCATCCCAGTCGCCGAATGATTGCTGGACCACCAAGTCTGAGTCGCCATAACATAGGATCCGGCGAATGCCGAGTTCTTTGGCAAGCCGGAGCCCGTGTATGAGCGCCTCGTACTCGGCCACATTGTTGGAGGCGGCAAAGTGAATTTGCAGCATGTATCTGAGCTTGTCACCTTTGGGAGAGGTGAGGATGATGCCGGCTCCCAAGCCGGTGCGCATCTTGGACCCATCGAAGTGCATGCGCCAATGAGTGGAGTCGGGAGCCGGCGGTAGGTACTGGGTCTCGGCGCAGTCGACGAGGAAGTCGGCCAATGCTTGGGACTTGATGGCGGTGCGAGGCTGGTAGAAGATCGTGTAAGGGGCCAGCTCGATGGCCCATTTCGCCACCCAGCCGGATGCATCCCGGCTGCCTATGATCTCGGCCAGCGGGGCGGTGCATACGACCGTGATGGGATGCTCTTGGAAGTAGGGCTTCAGCTTCTTGGCGGCGAAGTACACGCCATAGCACATCTTCTGGTAGTGCGGGTAGTTCTGCTTCGAGGTAGACAGCACCTCGCTCAAATAGTACACCGACTTCTGGACCTGCTGGGCTTGGCCTTCTTCTGGGCGTTGGACTACGATGACAGTGCTGACCACCCACTGGTTGCGTCAATGTAGAGGAGCATGGGCTCTTTCTCAGTCGGCGCCGCTAGGACTGGCGGTGTGGCCAGCATCTTCTTCAGCTCGTGGAAAGCATGGTCAGCTTGGTCATTCTACTCGAAGTGAGTGGTCTTCTTCATGAGGCGGTAGAGGGGGAGAGCTTTCTCTCCGAGCCGGCTGATGAAGCGGTTTAGGAAGGCCAAGCATCCGACAAACTTCTGGACGTCTCGAAGTTTGGTGGGAATCGCCATTCTCTCAATGGCCTTGATCTTTACTGGGTTGCATACGATGCCGCGTTCGGAGACCAGGAAGCCTAGGAGCTGGCCGGCTGGCACTCCGAACACGCATTTCTCGGGGTTAAGCTTGATTTGGAATCGGTGTAGGTTCTCAAATGTTTCCTTGAGGTCTTCCAGCAAGGTGCCGCGCTTCTCCATCTTCACCACAATGTCGTCTACGTAGACGTGGGCATTTCTGCCGAGTTGCTTGAGGAGGCACTTCTACATGCAACGCTGAAAAGTGGCACCGGCATTTCTCAAGCCGAATGTCATAGTCAGGTAGCAGAAGGCTCCGAATGGCGTGATGAAGGCGGTCTTCAGGCGGTCTGCCGGGTCCAACTTTATCTGGTGATACCCTGAGTAAGCATCCAAGAAACTCAACAGCTTGCATCCGGCCGTGGAGTCTATCACTTGGTTAATCCTCGGCAGGGCAAAGGGATCTTTGGGGCAGGCCTTGTTGAGGCTCGTGTAGTCTATACACATGCGCCACTTGTTGTTCTTCTTTAGCACGAGGACCGGGTTGGCAAGCCACTCTGGAAAGAAAACTTCCATAATGAAGCCGGCTGCCAGAAGCCGGGCTATCTCCTCTCCCACAATCATGTGTTTCTCCTCCGACATTCGGCAAAGGGGTTGTTTGACTGGCTTTGCGTCTTCTCGGACGTGTAGTTTGTGCTCGGCGAATTCCTTCGGGACGCCCGACATGTCCTTGGGGGACCATGCAAAGATGTCCCGATTCTCACAGAGGAAATCAGCGAGCTCGCCTTCCTATTTGCTGTTTAGGTTTGCCCCGATGACGGCAAACCTCTCTGGGTGCTCGGGGTCAAGAGGTATCTTCTTCGTCTCCTTGGCCGGCTGGAAAGATCCTTGAGCATCATGCTCCTTGGGATCGAGGGACAAGGCCGACTGCTTGCCGGCTATGGCCACGACTCAGTCCAACATCTTCTTTTCTTCGACAATCACAAGGGACTCGGCCAGCCGGCTGCTGGCTGCTGCGCACTCAGAGGAATTCTTGTAATCACCGGCTACGGTGATGACGCCTTTGGTGCTTGGTATCTTCATCTTGAGGTATGCATAGTGGGGAACTGCCATGAATTTGGCCAAGGCAGGTCGGCCAAGCAATGCATGGTAAGGGCTCTATAGGTCCACCACTTCAAACCAGATCGCTTCCCGGCGGAAATGCTCCTTGTCCCCAAAAAGTACATCAATCTTGATCTTGCCAATGGGGGCCAGGATAGGACGGGTACGATGCCATGGAACACTGTTCGAGTAGGCATGAGTTGCTTTGTCTTGACGTTCAGCTTCTCCAGGGTGTCGCGGTACAAGATGTTGATGCTGCTCCCGCCGTTTATCAACACACGGGAGAAGCGGGCGGCGCGTCTGTCCGTTGCAAGGGTGGCATCCAGAACCAACACATAAGAGCCGGGAGATGGCATCACCTCTGGGTGATCGGCCCGGCTCCAGCTGATAGGTTTTTCTGACCAGTGCATGTGCTCGGCGGGGTTGGCAGAAACCATGCTGACTTCCTGGTTCTCTCGGCGTTTGCTGCGCCGGTCTTCGGGCTGGCTTGTAAAGACGATATAGGCGGCATGCTCGTCGGGGAACTCATCATGCACGGCTCCGACTGCGGGATGAGCGGCCGGCACCGGCGGAACCGGAGGCGGCGGGCCGGCAGGCGGAGGCAGCGCGAGCCCTTCACCTTTGGAGATTCGGGTGAGCCAATGGCACTTCCCGGTTGTGTGGTTGGACGGCTTCGCGCCGCTGTGGAACTTGGACGGGGCATCGAGAGTTTGCTCGTAGGAGAAGGTCGGCTGCCAAGCAGGCCTGCCGCCCTTGGGTTTCTTGGGCGCGGGCCGCCCTTCGGGCGGCACGTCTTCAACTGTGGCCACCTGCCGACTGGCGGGAGGCGGCGCGGGTCCCTTGCACTTGTGGTCGTTCGAGTGTGGGCGTCGGCCGGAATCCCCAGCCGGCTTCTTGGGTGCCGGGTTGAGTACTTTTCCGGACGCGTCTACCCGGATCTCGGTCTTCATTGAGGAGTCGGCGGTGGCGTACTTGTTCGCTATGTCCAGAAGCTCGTCGAGGGTAGTCGGCTCGTCGCAGAGAAGCTTGTGCTTGAGGAGGGTGCCTTCTCGGCACCCGGCTGTGAAGTATTCTATGGCTTGCACCTCGTGCACCCCTTCGCAAGAGTTGCGGAGCTCGGCCCAACGCATGAGGTAGTCGCGAGTTGACTTGGCGGGGCCTTGTACGCACAAGGAGAGCTGTCTGGGCTTGGGAGCCCGCTTGTAGGTGCTGGTGAAGTTGCGGACGAAGGCTTCTGTGAAGTCTAGCCAGCTGTTGATGCTGCGTGGTTTGCGGCTGTTGAGCCAGGTCCGCGCCGTGCCTTGCAGCATGAGGCGCACGTACTTCACGGCAACGCGCCGGTTGCCGTTGGCTATGCTAACCGCTATGGAGTAGTCAATCAGCCAATCTTCCGGCTTCACGGAGCCGTTGTACTTGGGCGTGTCTCTTGGGAGCGAGAACCCTTTGGGGAAGGGCTCGTCGCGGATGCGGGGGCCGAAGCAAGGCGGACCGACATCGTCTTCTTCTTCCAGCGCCAGGGATCGCGCCAGGCGGTCGATCCGATGGCGGGCGTCATTTTCGCCGACTCCTTCGCGGCGACCTAGTCGGCCGCTGAGAGTCGGATGCGCCACTGGCAGAGGGGTGGGATATCTCTCTCCACGGGGCCGAGGCGGAGGCGGGTTGCCCTGCCACTCCACGGCCCGAGGGTGGCCTTCTGCGTCTTGCTCGATGGAGATCCGGGTTTGGCTTCGGCTGGCAGTCGGCTCTTTCTCGCGCCGCGCGCGGTCTCTACCCGCAGTCGGCGTCCGAGACGTCGCGCCGTGATCTCGGCGCGGGGGAGGGCTTTCCGCGCGGGCGTCGGCTTCATGCCGCTGCGCGGCTGCATCGATCAGCTGCTGGATGCGTCGGGTCATGTGGGGGAGTTCTTCGGCCCCCAGTCCATCTAGCTCGTCTACAGCCGCCTGGGCGGCGCGCAGGTTCTCGAGTGGAGTGGCGTAGACTGGGTGGTCGACTCCTAACATGTCGGCAACGACAGCGCCGCGCTGTCTGACAACAACGACCCGGCTGGGCCCGCCTGGGGGCAGCGTGCCAAAGGCGGCGCAGTCGGCCTCGCGTCGGTGGGCCTCAGCAAGGCGTCTCATGGAAACCAATTTCCGGCCTTCCGCGAGGAGGGCGAGGCGGCGAGCCTCCAATGCTTCAGCGTCGGCGTCGGCCGGGAGGGGATGGACAAGTCGTGGACCGCCGCGTGCGGGGCGTCGTGGGCGCTCTCGTCAGCAGCGCCGTCGTGGCCGATGACCATCACCTCGGTGGTGACAGCGTCGCAGCCATCGGCTCAGGGAAGCGGGTCGTTGTAGATCGTGACGTTGGTGGGGAAGGTGTCGAACAAGGCCGTGTCAGAGTCGACAGGCATTGGATCAGTGGAGCCAACCGACTCCAAGTCCACAGCAGGCTCGCTGGAGACATGGAGCCGGCCGAGGAGGTTGACGAGGCGGTCAGTGCCCGTCAGAGGCGAGCTCGTCAGAGATGAGGGTCTTGTCGAGGAGATCAGCGAGGCTGCTCGCTGCGCAGGCGTTGGTGACGCCTTGCAGCGCGTCGTGGCAAGCGCCATCAGGCGTGCCGGGCTAGCTATGCTCGCGGGGGAGGAAGAGGGTTCCCGTCCAGAACAGGTTTCCGGACGACGGTGCACCTGGCCCCAAGGTGGGCGCCAAATGTCGGGTGGTAGGTGCGACATATGCCAGCGGGTGGCTTATCATTGTGGGAGCCAGTAAAACATCGCTGGTGCCTGGAAACGGGATGAGGCGAAGACATGCACGCCGGTGAATCTTACCCAGCTTCGGGGCTCTCCGTGGAGATAACACCCCTACTGCTGCTCTGCGGGGTCTCCGCATGATCACTAGATGAACAAGTAGCTACACGATGCTCCTTGAGCTGTTTGGTGAGAGGAGGAAGAAGGGCTCTGCTTGCTCTCTTCTCCTCCCTACGTGGTGTCTAAAACTAGCAGGGATCCACCCTTTGCATGGGTGTCCCGGGGGGTTTATATAGGCCTACCCCCCGGGGGTACAATGGTAATCCGGCTGGGCGTGGGGTCCAGCCGTCTGTGTCTTCGCTCTCCGGCTTCTGCGCTAGCTGCTGGGGCCCGCCGGCTGGTGGGTCCCGCTGGCTGCCGGCTCCCTGGTCGACAGGCAGGCCCCACTGTCCAGGGCCTTGTCGGTGGCTGGTTACTGTTGCTCAATCTTGGTGACGAGGGCTTCGCCGAGGTAAGCATGGCTACAGTGCTGCCGTCCGGCGGGTGACCACTGTAGCCTCACCGCGTCTTGTCTCCTTAATGGGGCGTCTCCTTCGAGGGGGTGGCAAGCCGGCTGGAGAGGGCCAGCTCCGTCTCGGGCCGACTAGGGGAGGCCAGGCCGCCTTCAGGTGTCTCTCTGCCTGAAGGGGCCCACCGCCCGTGGGCTGTACTGGTAGCCCGTCGTGGATGACATCAGGGTCAGTGTGGCAACAGTGCCGCGTTGGACGGGTCATGGACACCCGTACGGCGCACTGTGCTAGGCGCGCTCCGGGATTCGGGGGTGGCAGGCTTCACTGTATCCACGCCCCGTCACATCGCCGTTATGTGGATGCAGACTTCGGGGGTACGGTCTTGACCGCTTTATGGGAGCCGGCTCCTTGGAGTCGGCCTTCTCGCAGCCGGCTCCTCGGAGCCGGCCCTCCCGCGGCTTTCTTCATGAGGGCTGAAGTCGGGCCGCCTTCCAATAGCCGGCCTGGGACACAGCCGGCCAGGGGAAGGCGGCCCCATGTCTTGGATTCTTAAGAGCCGGATCGGCTCGTAATTTTTTCAGAAAGGCCAGGGGGAGCCGGCTAGGCTACCCGTGGTCACTTACTCCGACAAAGCTAATGACTGAGGGGCCGCCTGAGGGCAAGGAGCACCGCCGACCTGAGTTATATTTTGATGGTGTCCTAGAGGGATCCCGCCTTGTGGCGGAGCAATGTACGAAGGATGTTATATTCCCATGAAAACATTCGTATTATCCTGTCCTGTAATATGGAACAATGATGTTATGTAACATAATGCTTGTGATTTTTTTAAAATTTCACCTCCTGTGCGTCCGTTTATGAAATCTGAGGGTTGATCAATCGTTGGCTTCTACCCCCATGTAGATAGTACGGGGGTGTTCGGGATAAATCTAAACACTCTTTACTCCATATTCTGGTCCTTAAAGAAGGTGTTTAGCGCAACGAACAAGGCAATCGGACTATACGGCCTTTATCGCCCTCACTTAGCCATAGGAGTTTGACAATGGGAATTTTGGCGAAGCCCCTTGTATTCGGAAGACCGAACTTGGGGCATTGCATGCACTTGATCGGATAAGAAACCATTCCTCGCATAAAGCAGAAAAAATCTCTAAGGATTTGAAACCTCTCGAACAGCTGACCGGCTCGCGCTGCATCATGATAGTCAGTTTTCGGCTTTCTCTACTGAGGCGCTCATCCGGAAGAATCGGGACACAATCGCAGTAGTTCTCCCTTTACTACCCTAGACGATATAGAGGAACGTAAGGTAGTAAGCATAGGAGTCGGGCAACCCAACTATTGACCAAAGACATGATTCGGAGCCGATGCATATAATGCTATAAGTTCGGGGTGCCGAACTGCACTGAAAAAGGTGTTCGGACTTTATTGTCGTAGTATGGGGCGCGAAAGCCCTTGGTGAAGTAAAATGTACCATAGTGTACGTGTGCAATGAGTAATAAATACAAAGGTAATAAAAAAGGGAAAATTAAGTAATAAGATGACGCTACCATTTACTTACCATTGTGATGTGATTAATACGTCTAGGCGTACTTGAACAAGTAATGCGATAAGAAAGTAAGGCTATTTAACATGCCACGACCAAGAGCGAGCTGCGTGCGGGTATGTAAAACAGGTATAGCAGTCGGTAGCAGAGACCACCTGGGGATTCCTTTGTACGCCAACGCTCCTTGCCTCCTTGGTGTGTCCGACAAACAGGTTGGCAGTAGAAACCTCGAAAAAGAGAAAAATCCGAAATGAAAAGGAAAAGTAAAAGTGTGTGAATCCTAGGGTTGGTCGAGCCGCACTGTGGATCGCGAGCTAGCTATGCCTCTGTCGATACCCATGGGATTTTGAGTGCGTGGTTATGTACGCGCGGTACGAATGCCGCTGTTTGATCGGGACTGGGGCGGAGGCCAAATTGCTAGTTATGCTCTTAATGAGCCGGGCTGTCTTGCTGCCGAATAGTTCGGACTCTTTTAATGGTGTCCGGGGGCTTGGCCGCTGAACTAAGGTTCTGCTAGAAAAGGCTGCGCTGTATTTCTACTGCTAAGGCCGTGGTATGCTCCTCAGTACAGAGGGAGCGTTCCATATTTCCATTGACTGTTATGACGCCATGTGGCCCGGTCATCTTGAGCTTGAGATAAGCGTAGTGAGGTACCGCATTGAATCGAGCAAATGCGGTTCGTCCAAGAAGTGTGTGATAGCCGTTGCGAAAGGGGACGATGTCGAAGATTAACTCCTCGCTTCGGAAGTTGTCCAGAGACCAATGCGGTTCGTCCAAGAAGTGCGTGATAGCCGTTGCGAAAGGGGACGATGTCGAAGATTAACTCCTCGCTTCGGAAGTTGTCCAGAGACCAATGCGGTTCGTCCAAGAAGTGCGTGCAACCTATAGTGTGATTGAGCCTGTACAACGGGCCTCTACGCCTGCTATGACTCCTTTAAAGGTAGTCCTTGTGAGCTTGACCCGTGATGGGTTAATGCCCATTTTGCGCAATGTATCCCGATGGAGCAGATTGAGGCTGCTGCCACCGTTCATGAGGACTCACGTCAGGTGGAATCCATCAATGATTGGGTCTAGGACTAGTGCGGCTGATCCGCCATGCCGGATACTGGTCGGATGATCCCGATGATCAAAAGTGATCGGGCACGATGACCATGGATTGAATTTTGGGGTGACTAGCTCTATCGCATAAACGTCCCTGAGTGCGCGCTTGCGCTCTCTCTTGGGGATGTGTGTAGCATATATCATGTTCACTTTTTGACATGTGGGGGAAACTTCTTCCGCCCCCTGTGTTTGGCTGCAGGGGCTCCTCGTCATCGTCCTCGCTCTGCGATCCCTTTTCCTTGTTTCGTCATTTAACTTGCCGGCTTGCTTAAAAACCCAGCAATCTCTGTTGGTATGGTTGGGTGGTTTGTCTGGGGTGCCATGGATTTGGCACGGATGGTCGAGTATGCGGTCGATGCTGGATGGTCCCTGATTGTTTCTTTTATACGACTCTTTTCGCTGACCGAACTTGGAGCCCTTGAATCAGGCATGGACAATAGTGTCGTCGGTGTTGTCATCATTACTTCGGCGTTTGTGTTTGTTGCGTCGGAGCTTGCCGTTGCGGTTCTTGACCTCAGAGGGGCCTGCCTCGGTGGCTGTGTTTTTGCTACGATCCAACCAACTATCCTCACCCACGCAAAAGCGGGTCATGAGTGCCGTGAGGGCTACCATAGATTTCGGCTTTTCTTGGCTGAGGTGGCGGGCGAGCCATTCATCGCGGATGCTATGTTTAAAGGCCGCTAGGGCTTCGGCATCCGGACAGTCGACGATCTGGTTCTTTTTGGTTAGGAACCTAGTCCAAAATTTCCTAGCCGACTCTCCAGGTTGTGGGACTATGTGGCTTAAATCATCGCCGTCTGGTGGACGGACATATGTACCTTGGAAATTGTCGAGGAAGGCTTATTCCAAGTCCTCCCAGCTGCTGATAGAATTTTCAGGCATGCTATTTAACCAGTGCTGAGCTGGCCCTTTGAGCTTTAGTGGGAGGTATTTGATAGCGTGGCATCTCCGCAGGCCATGTGGATATGGAGAATAAAATCCTCGATCCATACCGTAGGGTCGATTGTTCCGTCTTATGATTCAATGTGTCAGGACCCTAATTCCAAGTCACATCGATCTAGCTTGTAACACCTCATATCACTCTGCGGCCTCACACACGGTATCCCCACGGGTGTCGCCTTACCATGGCCCGGCACCGTTTGTGCCTTTTGGCTCACGTATATGATAGTGTCGCTAGCATCCATATGATAGAGAACCCGGGCCGACATGGCTAGTCATGAACCCAAAGCGGCACAAACCTATGGGGACAGGCATACATGAATCACATCGAGCATGTCGGTTAGCAGCGTGTGAATCCGGGCTGTAGCACTGGGCTAACAGGACTCGGGGAACCCGGGCTGTAGCAGGCTAGGCAGGACTCCGGATGTCACCGCGTGACATTTCCCCAAAGGGACAGACATAGGAACGAAGTGAAACACATGCCGGCCAGTCAAGTGTCCTGAGCAGTAGTGTTGGGCTAGTAGGACTCCGGTGAACCGGGCTGTAGCGGACTACTATGGCTCAAGGAGGCACTAGACTACATTTCCCCATAAGAGAGGCTGCCAAGGATAAACAACTAGATTGTCGGATCCCACACATACCAAGCATTTCAATCATACACACAATATGCTCGATATGTGTAAATACAACATGGCATCACAACAAAACTCTACAACTCAAGTGCTTTATTTAAAGGCTCCGGAGAGCCATACATAACATGTTCATACAGGTAGGGGTCACAAGACACGACACTCAAGTCATACAAGCATACAAGCACATGCGAAAGCAAATAAGTCTTAGTACAGGCACTAGAAAGAAAGAAGGCTTGTCGAAGCCTGTCTATCTACATAGGGCCCTCCATTGCCAGAATCACCACCTGGGTGGCAAGTTACTCATCGATGTTGAGGTCTACATAAAACCCATCGGAGGGGGCGGTGTTGTCGTCTGAAAACAGTAATTAAAGCAACATGAGTACAAAAGTACTCAACAAGTCTTACAACAGATCCGACTATACATGCTCATTCTCAAGAAGGTGGTGGAGTTATTGCAGCAAGCCAACTTTGACTCTTGGCTAAGCTATCCTACGAGACACCACTGTAAAATAGTTTTCGCACACGAGTCCACTAATCACCAACACAATACTCTACCGTGGATCCTCCCTCGTCATCCTACGAGAGGGCCATCCTGAGTACTCACACTTTATTGGGGAACGTAGCAATAATTCAAAATTTTCCTACGTGTCACCAAGATCAATCTATGGAGTCATCTAGCAATGAGGGAGGAGTGGATCTACATACCCTTGTAGATCGCGCGCGGAAGCGTTCATGAGAACGGGGTTGATGGAGTCGTACTCGTCGTGATCCAAATCACCGATGATCCTAGCGCCGAACGGACGGCACCTCCACGTTCAACACACGTACGGAGCAGTGACGTCTCCTCCTTATTGATCCAGCAAGGGGGAAGGAGAGGTTGATGGAGATCCAGCAGCACGACGGCGTGGTGGTGGAAGTAGCGGGATTCCAACAGGGCTTCGCCAAGCGCTGCGGGAGGAGGGAGATGTGTCATGGGAGGGAGAGGGAGGCGCCAGGGCTTAGGTGTAGCTACCCTCCCTTCCCCCCACTATATATAGGGCCAAGGGAGATGGGGGGGGCACAGCCTTGTCCCTTCCTCCAAGGAAGGGTGCGGCCAGGGAGGAGTCCATCCTCCCTAAGGCACCTAGGAGGTGCCTTCCCCCTTTAGGACTCTTCCTTTCCCTTATCTCTTGGCGCATGGGCCTCTTGGGGCTAGTGTCCTTGGCCCATAAAGGCCAAGGCGCACACCCCTACAGCCCATGTGGTCCCCCGGGGCAGGTGGACCCCCTTGGTGGACCCCCGGACCCCTTTCGGCACTCCCGGTACAATACCGATAATGCGCGAAACTTTTCCGGCGACCAAAACAAGACTTCCCATATATAAATCTTTACCTCCTGACCATTTCGGAACTCCTCGTGACGTCCGGGATCTCATCCGGGACTCCGAACAACTTTCGGGTTACCGCATACTAATATCTCTATAACCCTAGCGTCACCGAACCTTAAGTGTGTAGACCCTACTGGTTCGGGAACCATGCAGACATGACCGAGACGTTCTCCGGTCAATAACCAATAGCGGGATCTGGATACCCATGTTGGCTCCCACATGTTCCACGATGATCTCATCGGATGAACCACGATGTCAAGGACTTAATCAATCCCGTATACAATTCCCTTTGTCTAGCGGTACGATACTTGCCCGAGATTCGATCGTCGGTATCCCGATACCTTGTTGAATCTCGTTACCGGCAAGTCTCTTTACTCGTTCCGCAACACATCATCCTGTGATCAACTCCTTGATCACATTGTGCACATTATGATGATGTCCTACCAAGTGGGCCCAGAGATACCTCTCCGTCACACGGAGTGACAAATCCCAGTCTCGATTCGTGCCAACTCAACAGACACTTTCGGAGATACCTGTAGTGCACCTTTATAGCCACCCAGTTACGTTGTGACGTTTGGGACACTCAAAGCACTCCTACGGTATCCGGGAGTTGCACAATCTCATGGTCTAAGGAAACGATACTTGACATTAGAAAAGCTTTAGCATACGAACTACATGATCTTATGCTAGGCTTAGGATTGAGTCTTTGTCCATCACATCATTCTCCTAATGATGTGATCCCGTTATCAATGACATCCAATGTCCATGGTCAGGAAACCGTAACCATCTACTGATCAACAAGCTAGTCAACTAGAGGCTTACTAGGGACATGGTGTTGTCTATGTATCCACACATCTATCTGAGTTTCCTATCAATACAATTCTAGCATGGATAATAAATGATTATCATGAACAAGGAAATATAATAATAACTAATTTATTATTGCCTCTAGGGCATATTTCCAACACACTTATCTTGAGTCTTTTAGTAGTAACCATTAACTTGTCTATGAACTGTATATGCAACCAAGTAGTCCTTTACCGCGGACGCGGCTATTCGAATAGATGATGTTAACCCTGCAGGGGTGTACTTCTTCATACACGCTCTCACCACTTACCGTCGTTTACATGACATGTACTCGGCAACCTTCAAGCGGAAGCCCAACGAGGGTGTCGGCCACGGCCTACCTAAATACTCAAGTCTCTAGTCCAGGTTTATCGCCTATCCAGGTTTCATCCGCAGGGAGTCTGGCCGAGGTTTCCACATACGGCCCCGAACGATGTGTACAGGGTCCCGAGACGCCAAACGGGCGCCCGGCATACCCGACCTCGGTGTATCTACCGCATCATAGCCCACCCCTAGGGTCAGCGCTACGCACGACCGCCAACACATAACCTACAAACACCAGAAACTAGTTGCAACTCCTGGACAGAGTACTAGGGTGATTAACAAGCTGAGAGGGTCCATTGGTTTTGGGCCCAATGTATGGTAGTAACTGATTCTTAAATCACACATACAGATCTCAGTTCTTAGGGACGGCCTCAATGAAACAACCCACCATGTACTCCTACATGGCCTCTCATCGATACCTTTACCAAATCATGTTCAAGACATCCCGCACATTACCGACGTAATCATTTCACTCTAGCCCATCACCCAGATGAACCAGACCTGACACAACTCTAAGCATAGTAGGCATAGCAAGGTCGGAACACATACATGGCTCAATCAACCCCTACACATGCTAGTGGGTTTCATCTAGTTACTATGGCAATGACAGGTCATGCAGAGGATAAGGGTTCAACTACCACAGCACACAGCAGTTTGAAACGTTGTTGTCTTAATGCAGTAAATGAGAGCAGAAGCGAGAACATGAGATTGTATCGATATGATTAATGGGGCTGCTTGCCTGATGGAGTAGTAGTAGGGTACTGCCCTTCAGTTGGATACTCGGAAATATCCTCGGAGGCAGAACCTACCACGAAAGACACCACAGAACACAATCATCACATGGCAATATGCAACAATATGATGCATGCTATGACATGGCAATATGAGGTGTCCTGCCTAATGCAATGTGAAACAAGTTGGTTTGGGTCCATTTGAATCAAAGATTCAAATGGAAGCTTATGTTCTTAAGCCTTATAAGTGTATTAGCTTGTTTCACCTAAACAGCAAGGTTAAAGTGTTTTGTCATGCATGAAACCATTACATATGGAAAGATTGAATTTTTCTGATCAAATTTCATATATAAATCTTTGCATTTGGAGTTACAGATTAAAATTTATGAATTTTCGAAGTTTGTAATATTTTCTGGAATTTCCTGTATAAGAATAATTCCAGCAATTGAGTTATTGCGTCAGCATTGCGTCAGGGTGACGTCAGTGGTCAACGGGGCCGGTCCAGGTCAAACCTGACCAGTGGGACCCGCATGTCAGTAGTTAATTAACTAACTAATTTTGGTTAGTGCTAATCTAAGTTAATTAGCAGGGCGGTCCAACGTGTCATAGACTCAGGGGAAGTCAACCCGCGCCCACACGGGGTCAAACAAGGTCAAACTCGCCGGCGTTTAGCCGCCGACGAGGCCAGACGCGGCGGAGTGACGCGGGTTTCATGCTCCGGCGACCAAAACAACAGCGGAGAGCATCTACACGTAGCTGGGAGTAAGCCGCATCGAGTGATGGCAGTGGGTGGAGCTGGGGTGGCCGCAAACGTCGCCGGTTACGACCTTGGCGGTCGCCGGAGTTTGGGCGAGGTCGAAACCGAGGTTACGGGGCACGGCGAGGCGCGTGGAGTGGTGCTACGGGCTCCTGCGAGTGCGGTGAGTGTGTTGGTCACAATGGTGTGGCCGGTGGGTGGCCGGAGTCACGTCAGCGACGAGCTCAGCGGCGGCGGGTGCTCGGGTGAGTGTGGTGCGGTGCACACGGTGTAGGAGGGAGTTAATAGAGAGGGGGAGGAGGTAGCCGGGCTCATGGCGATCTCAACGAGGCAGATGGCGAGGTCGGGGACGAGCTGGTGCTGTGGTGAAGGCGAAGGGGATTTCCGGCGGCCAAAGTTGGGGAAGACGGGGTCGGGGTGACTCCAGAGCGGGCGAGCGCTCGGGGCTCGGCCTGCTCGACGTAGTCGACGACAGCGGAGCTCGTGGACACGGTGACGCGGCACGGGGACGACGACGAACGCGGTTATCACGGTGGCGCGGGCGCGGCATCGTCGGCCATGGTGCGGGAGAGCGAGGGAGAGGAGCTGGGGAGGAGAGGGCGTGTCTGCGAGCTCGGGGGAGGAGTGTGTGACCGATCTAGGGCAGCAGCACGGCGAGGGGAGGAAGCAGGGCGGCGGGCAGCTGCGTGGCGCGCGCAGGTGCCGGCGTCGAGCACCTGCCTGGCCAAGCCAAGCAGCTCGCTGGAGCGGTGGCTGGGCTGGGCCGGCAGGTGGGCCTGCTAGGTGGGCGCCAGGTAAGCCTCTACTCTCTCTCTGCTTTCTGTTTTTCTTTTTATTTATTCCTGTTCTGTGTTTTGAAATAGTAAAAATACTATTTCATTTAGGAAAAACCTAAAAATGTTCAGAGGCACATTTGAAAATATTCTCAACAGCCTAAAAATGCTTTCAGGATTATTTGGGCATTTTAAAATATTTATAGGATTTAAATTGCCCAAATGCAATTAGTAATGAATTAATCCAATGACCTTATGATGTCCTAGAAAAGTGTGCACCATTTTTGTCAAAGGTTTTAACCCAAAACAAAAAGGGTGGACTTTTTAGAAGGGCATTTCAGGTTCATTGAAAAAGTTTTTAGTAAATCCTAGTTGTTTCAGGGGGGTGTTGGGGGTTCTGACATCCCCATTTCAGTTTTCTGGAAAAAATAAACATGATGCAACACTCTAATGCATGAACTAGCTAGGGTGTGACAACTCACCCCCACTCAAAAGAATCTCGTCCCGAGATTTAGGATCCGTTGGGAAGAAGGTGGGGTACTCGAGTCGAAGACGATCCTCCCTTTCCCAAGTGGCTTCTTTTTCAGAGTGGTGTGACCATTGAACCTCGAGAAACTTGATGTTATGGCGTCGAGTGGTACGCTCGGCTTGATCAAGGATATAAACGGGATATTCCCGATATGTGAGATTATCTTGTAGATCAAGCGTTTCGTGGTCC
This sequence comes from Triticum dicoccoides, assembly GCF_002162155.2. Taxonomy (NCBI): domain Eukaryota; kingdom Viridiplantae; phylum Streptophyta; class Magnoliopsida; order Poales; family Poaceae; genus Triticum; species Triticum dicoccoides. The sequence goes on from NC_041386.1 coordinate 446,689,137, forward strand.
ACTCCACGGATAGGATCCGCGAAGCAACGCCTGAGTTGAGAAACGTGGAAGACATCGTGAACTCTGGAAAGATGCGGAGGTAGTTCCAATTGGTAGGCAACTTCTCCTCGTTTGGCAAGAATGCGAAAGGGTCCAATGTAATGAGGAGCCAATTTGCCTTTGATACCGAAACGATGGGTTCCCTTTAACGGAGTAACCCGAAGGTAAGCCTTCTCGCCTACTTCATAAGTCATGAGCTTATGTTTACAGTCATATTGGCTCTTTTAACGAGATTGGGTTGTTTTCAATTTCTCACGAATAACGCGAACCTGCTCTTCTGCTTCCTGAATCATATCCGGGACAAAGAGTTGTCTTTCCCCGGTTTTTGACCAGTTAAGAGGCGTTTGCCATTTTCGTCCATAGAGAACTTCGAAAGGAGATTTGCCCAAGCTAGCTTGATAACTATTGTTATAAGCGAACTCCGCGAATGGAAGGCATTTCTCCCAATCCATTCCGAATGAGATGACAGAAGCTCGGAGCATATCCTCCAGAATTTGATTTACTCGCTCTACCTGACCACTCGATTGGGGGTGGAAGGCGGTGCTAAAAGAGAGACGAGTTCCCATAGCATTTTGGAAACTTTCCCAAAATTGAGAGGTGAAGAGACTCCCACGGTCTAAGTTAATTTCCAATGGGACACCATGAAGAGACACTATTCAGGAGATGTATAGTCAGCTAGCTGGCTAGCGGTGATACTCTCACGAACATGTAGGAAGTGGGCTACTTTGGAAAGACGATCGATCACGACGAAGATAGCATTATTCCCTCTCTTGGTCCTGGGAAACCCAGTAATGAAATCCATACTGATTTTATCCCATTTCCATTCAGGAATAGCCAAAGGTTGAAGCGTGCCAGCAAGCCGTTGATGCTCTGCTTTAACACGGTGACAGACGTCGCAACTAGCAATGTATTGAGAAATTTCTCTCTTCATCCTAGTCCACCAAAACCTCTGGCGTAGGTCTTGATACATTTTAGTACTACCGGGATGAATGGCGAGAGGGGATTCATGAGCTTCCTTAAGGATCAGCCGCTTCAGGTTTCGTGCTTTGGGAACCACTAAGCGGTTTCCAAAGTATGCGGCACCTTGATCATCAACGGAGAAACAATTCGCGACTCCTTTCTTAATGTTTCTCTTAATACGGGAGATTCCCGGATCTTCCTTCTGTGCCTTGATGATCTGATCCGTAAGGGTAGGTTTCGCCACCAGGGTGGATAGGAATCCCTGAGGAACAATGTGAAGGTTAAGCTTACGAGATTCCTCATGGAGAAGTGGTTGACTTTGTTGTAACATTAGGTTGTTACAATAAGATTTACGACTTAGCGCATCAGCCATGACATTGGCTTTCCCCGGGGTGTAAGTTATTCCTAAGTCGTAATCCGAGATCAACTCGACCCAACGTCTTTGCCTGAGATTCAAATCTGGTTGGGTGAAGATATATTTCAAACTTTGGTGATCGGTGAAGATCTCGCAATGATTACCGAGAAGGTAATGTCGCCATGTTTTAAGTGCATGGACTACAACTGCAAGCTCTAGATCATGTGTGGGGTAGTTTTCCTCATGGGGGTGTAATTGCCGTGAAGCATAGGCAATTACCTGATGCCAACGCTGCCAGGACCCCGATTCCAGCAATTGAGTTATTGCGTCAGCATTGCGTCAGGGTGACGTCAGTGGTCAACGGGGCCGGTCCAGGTCAAACCTGACCAGTGCGACCCGCATGTCAGTAGTTAATTAACTAACTAATTTTGGTTAGTGCTAATCTAAGTTAATTAGCAGGGCGGTCCAACGTGTCATAGACTCAGGGGAAGTCAACCCGGGCCCACACGGGGTCAAACAAGGTCAAACTCGCCGGCGTTTAGCCGCCGACGAGGCCAGACACGGCGGAGTGACGCGGGTTTCGTGCTCCGGCGACCAAAACGACGGCGGAGAGCATCTACGCGTAGCTGGGAGTAAGCCGCATCGAGTGATGGCAGTGGGTGGAGCTGGGGTGGCCGCAAACGTCGCCGGTTACGACCTTGGCGGTCGCCGAAGTTTGGGCGAGGTCGAAACCGAGGTTACGGGGCATGGCGAGGCGCGTGGAGTGGTGCTACGGGCTCCTGCGAGTGCGGTGAGTGTGTTGGTCGCAATGGTGTGGCCGGTGGGTGGCCGGAGTCACGTCAGCGACGAGCTCGGCGGCGGCGGGTGCACGGGTGAGCATGGTGCGGTGCACACGGTGCAGGAGGGAGTTAATAGAGAGGGGGAGGAGGTAGCCGGGCTCATGGCGATCTCAACGAGGCAGACGGTGAGGTCGGGGATGAGCTGGTGCTGCGGTGAAGGCGAAGGGGATCTCCGGCGGCCAGAGTTGCGGAAGACGGGGTCGGGGCGACTCCAGAGCGGGCGAGCGCTCGGGGCTTGGCCTGCTCGACGTAGTCGACGACAGCGGAGCTCGTGGACACGGTGACGCGGCACGGGGACGACGACGGACGCGGTTATCACGGTGGCGCGGGCGCGGCATCGTCGGCCATGGTGCGGGAGAGCGAGGGAGAGGAGCTGGGGAGGAGAGGGCGTGTCTGCGAGCTCGGGGGAGGAGTGTGTGACCGATCTAGGGCAGCAGCACGGCGAGGGGAGGAAGCAGGGCGGCGGGCAGCTGCGTGGCGCGCGCAGGTGTTGGCATCGAGCACCTGCCTGGCCAAGCCAAGCAGCTCGCTGGAACGGTGGCTGGGCTAGGCCGGCAGGTGGGCCTGCTAGGTGGGCACCAGGTAAGCCTCTACTCTCTCTGCTTTCTGTTTTTCTTTTTATTTATTCATGTTCTGTGTTTTGAAATAGTAAAAATACTATTTCATTTAGGAAAAACCTGAAAATATTCAGAGGCACATTTGAAAATATTCTCAATAGCCTAAAAATGCTTTCAGGATTATTTGGGCATTTTAAAATATTTATAGGATTTAAATTTCCCAAATGCAATTAGTAATGAATTAATCCAATGACCTTATGATGTCCTAGAAAAGTGTGCACCATTTTTGTCAAAGGTTTTAACCCAAAACAAAAAGGGTGGACTTTTTAGAAGGGCATTTCAGGTTCATTGAAAAGTGTTTAGTAAACCCTAGTTGTTCCAGGGGGTGCTGGGGGTTCTGACATCCCCATTTCAGTTTTCTGGGAAAAATAAACATGATGCAACAGTCTAATGCATGAACTAGCTAGGGTGTGACACAATGTTAACGGGTTTGAACCCTCCGGGGAATTCGTGATCCATTACTTCATCGGTGAAGCAAAGAGGGTGTGCGGCGCCTCTATATCGGGCCGCGTCGCGACGTAGCTCCGATGGAGTCCGTCTGCGGTTGTCGGCTCGGGTGTGACTAGGTTTGTCACATCCGAATAGGTAGCCATCATCACGTGTCAAGGAACATCCTCGTGATCCGTAAATCAATCGGGTATATCCTGCTTTATTGTTCAGGTCATGTCGAAGGTCATATGTATGACTGTGAGCTAATTTACCTCTGCCTTTGCGATGAGGCGGGGCGGGCTGGTGTTCGGCTTGAGTTGCTACTTTGTCCCATCCATGTAGTGGTCGGTCAGCCGCATTGCACGATGGTGGTATGTGTTCGGGTGCCTTGCCGTCGAACTGAGGTAGTAATTTGCGCTTCGGGTGGCTTTTGGCCGGGTGCTTGAGGCCGTATTCTTCGGCTTCTAGGACGTCGGTCCATTTATCATTGAGGAGATCTTGGTCAGCTTGAAGCTGCTGCTGCTTCTTTTTCAGGCTCCATGTAGTGGCTATTAGCTGGCGACTGAAGCACTCCTGCTCAAGAGGTTCCTCAGGCACAATGAAATCCTCGGTGCCGAGGCTCGCCTCATCCTCGAAGAGCGGAAGATAATTACTGTCCTCTGGGTCCTGGTGCGTGGCCTGTCTACCAGGGCTAACCTGCCCATTATCCCGTTCCCCTTGTTCGGATGTTACCTTGACGGGGTCTTCATTATTTTTGGCATCGTCCGGAGTGTTATCTTCTCTCGTGCCGGTATTGCTATTTTTACTGTGGCGTGACTTAGAGCGGCGCCGCTGATGCCGGTGTTTCAATTGTATCTCAGGAGGTTTATCCTCAACTGGGTCTTCTTTGTCATCGCCGCTATTCTCCTTTGGTGCATCCACCATGTACACATCATACGAGGAAGTGGCCGTCCAGCGTCCAGTGAATGGCGGGTCCTGGGCCTCTTATTCTCCGGCATCGTCGTCCATACCGTCGATGTCATCGGAGACGTAATCGATCATGTCGGTTAAGTCTTCGACAGTGGCTATAAAGTGGGTGGCGGGTAGGGAGCGAAATTCCCTATCGTCAGCTTCTAGTTCGAACCGGATATAGTTTAGCTGTGAGTCCCCTGCCAAGGACATGTTCTTTAATAAGCTTAGCACGTTGCCCAAGGGTGAGTGCTGGAAGATGTCTGTGGCGCTGAACTCGAAGATCGATAAAGGATCAAGTTCGACATCCATGGACTCACATGGTTCGGAACTTACACCCGGAGACGAGTCCGGGGTTCCGGTGACAAGAATATTGTGTGAGTTTAAGTCCATGTGCGGCTCCAACGCCAGGGAATCTGTGGCCTCCGTGGTGGGGTTGAGCCTCCAATCCTTGGATGGCACAGCGTGCTCTGGATCTAAGGCCAGAGTGGTCACATGAGCTATATCCTGGATGCGGTCTGACGACAGATTTAGGTCATGTTCGTCAAGGTGGCCAGGAGCGGTCGCCGCAGTCTCTAATCCGGCAAAGATCAAATCTCCACGGATGTCCGCAATGTAAGTCAAGCTCCCAAATCTGACCTGATGGTCGGGGGCTATCGATCTGCTCCAGGTGGCCAAACGAGTTGGCCTGCAGCGCGAAGCCGCCAAACACGAAGATCTGTCCGGGGAGGAAGGTTTCTCCTTGGATAGCGTCACTATCGACGATTGAAGGGGCCATCGAACCTTTCGTCGATGGCACAATGGAACTCTCAATGAAAGCACCAATGTCGGTGTCAAAACCGGCGGATCTCGGGTAGGGGGTCCCGAACTGTGCGTCTAAGGTCGATGGTAACATGAGATAGGGAACACGATGTTTACCTAGGTTCGAGCCCTCTCTATGGAGGTAATACCCTACGTCCTGCTTGATTGATATTGATGAATATGAGTGTTACAAGAGTTGATCTACCTCGAGATCGTAATGGCCAGACCCTAGAGGTCTTGCTTGCATGGCTATGGTAATGAATATCTCCCCTCCGGACTAAGTCCTCCGGTTTATATAGACGCCGGGGAGATCTAGGGTTACACAAGGTCGGCTACGAAAAAAGGAATCTACATATCGGTCGCCAAGCTTGCTTTCCACGTGTAACGCCCTCGATGCGGCTATATCTCCCACATGTTGAAGCACGACTTAGAGGCATAACCGCATTGAAAGCAATGTCGCAAGTGAGGTAATCTTCACACAACCCATGTAATACATAAGGGAAAAGATACATAGTTGGCTTACACTCACCACTTCACACAATACATGAATAAAGCATTACATCATCCAGATACAATCAGGGTCCGACTATGAAACCAAAATAAAAGAAGACTACCCCAAATGCTACAAAGATCCCCGATCGACCCCAACTGGGCTCCACTACTGACCAACTAGAACGAAAAAACACAAGGGACATGATCTTCATCGAGCTCCTCCTTGAGCTTGGTTGCGTCACCTGCTCGGTAACATCGGCACCTGCAAACTAGTTTTGGAAGTATCTGTGAGTCACGGGGACTCAACAATCTCACACCCTCGCGATCAAGACTATTTAAGCTAATTGGTAAGGTAAAAGGTATGAGGTGGAGCTGCAGCAAGGGACTAGCATATATGGTGGCTAACATACGCAAATGAGAGCGAGAAGAGAAGGCAAAAGCACGGTCGAACCATTATAATCAAGAAGTGATCCTAGAACAACCTACGTCAAGCATTACTCCAACACCGTGTTCACTTCCCGGACCCCGCCGAAAAGAGACCATCACGGTTACACACGCGGTTGATGTATTTTAATTAAGGTCCACTTCAGGTTTTCTAAAACTGTACATTAACAAATTCCCATCTGCCCATAACCGCGGGCACGACTTTCGAAAGTTCAAATCCCTGCAGGGGTGTCCCAACTTAGCCCATCACAAGCTCTCACGGTCAACGAAGGATATTCCTTCTCCCAAGACAACCCGATCAGACTCGGCATCCCGGTTACAAGACATCCTCGACAATGGTAAAACAAGTCCAGCAAGACCGCCCGATGCGCCGACATCCTGATGGGAGCTGCACATATCTCGTTCTCAGGGTAACACCAGATGAACACCACGTACAGCTAAAACCAGCCCTCAAGTTTCCCCGAGGTGGCGCCGCAAGTGGCTCTGTTTCGGACCAACACTTAGACAAGCACTGGCCCGGGGGGTTAAAATAAAGATGACCCTCGGTATGTGCGACTCCCAAGGGAAAAAGGCTAGGTGGCGAATGGTAAAACCAAGGTTGGGCCTTGCTGGAGGAGTTTTATTCAAAGCAAACTGTCAAGGGGTTCCCATTATAACCTGACCGTGTAAGGAACGCAAAATCCGGGAACATAACACCGATATGACGGAAACTAGGGCGGCAAGAGTGGAACAAAACACCAGGCATAAGGCCGAGCCTTCCACCCTTTACCAAGTATATAGATGCGTTAATTAAATAAGAGATATTGTGATATCCTAACAAAATATCCATGTTCCAACATGGAACAAACTCCAATCTTCACCTGCAACTAACAACGCTATAAGAGGGGCTGAGCAAAGCGGTTACATAGCCAAACAACGGTTTGCTAGGACAAGGTGGGTTAGAGGCTTGGCTTAACAATATGGGAGGCATGATAAGCAAGTGGTAGGTATCATAGCATAGGCATAGAAAAAGAGCGAGCAACTAGCAGGCAAAGATAGAAGTGATTTCGAGGGTATGGTCATCTTGCCTGAAATCCCGCAAGGAAGAAGAACGAGCCCATGAAGAAGACAAACTGACGTAGACGAACGGATCCTCACAAACATGACGTTATCGGAACCAACCCGAAGAGGCACACCGGAAATAAGCAAGCAACATAGTCAACAATCACCACCTAAGCATGACATGATGCACAACCAAGTATGATGCATGTTCGGTTTAATGAAGCATGGCATGGCAAAGGGCACAAACAAAACTACAAGTTAAGTGGAGCTCAATATGCAACTCCGTTGCATATTGACGAAACACCACATTCAAGTTATTTAGTTCAATCTTGTTTATGTACCCAACAATATTAAATATTGTTAAGCATGGAAACAGGTGAGGCATAACAAAACTACACCATCTAAACAATTTAAATGGGGCCGGATATAACAAATAACGAATCCGGTAAACCCCATATGCCTTAGTAATTTAATGCAACAATAGTTTTAAATATTTTAATTGATGTTAACATGATGCGGATGACATGAGCAAGTTTTAAGCAATTTTATGAAAATGTTGATATGAACATGATATGGAGCATTTGTCGCCATGGCGGAAGGAAAAAGGGCCACGAGAACGAATCCGAAAATGTTGCCACGGCAACATAACGGTTCTGGTAGCTCATGGAGATACCGGTGCAAAGGAAGTGTGGCGGGAGCGTGCAAAAGATGGTGGGATGATCCCGGTTACCGGGTTCCCACGGGTCGACAACATGGAAAACGGGGACGTGCAAGAAACAAACGGGCACAGTGCAAACACGGAGTTCATCTCATACATCACATGCATTCGTTCACGGGCGGTCGTCTCGATAGTTATACCTTTCGAAGCGTGCATTATCGGAATGGATCAAGTTCGTAGAGGGAAGTAGGCGTTCTCGTTATGGCGGTAGTGGAAGTAGTCGTTCTCGCTTCATAGATGTTCACACTTCGTAGGTGTTCGGGGTCAAAACAAGGAACTTGACGTCCACGGGTCTCCGAGGGTCGACGGTACATGTTCTGTAGACGTTGAGGCGGCGGTAGTGGTACACGGTTCATAGACGTTCATAGTCATGGCGAAGAACTTGACGAAACCCAAGGCGACGGTAGTTGTACATGGTCCACGAGTCGTTGATCGTTCGGGATCCGACTTGCGGGTCTTGCCGAGATGAAGGGGTACTTGGCATTTTTTGTAAAGGTACTCTCGATCTTTGCAACGGTAATCGTTCCCGTTTGTTCAGAGAGGTGCTTGCTGACTCCGAGCCCTTCGCGGTCAATGGTAGATGAACTTGATGCTTGCGATGCACATGTCTTTGTCAACGGTAGTGGTACACTAGTCGGAGAGGGACTTGGCAAAAAAATCCCGGTCTCAGGTTCTGTAGTTGTTCAAAGGGCCCAACACGGGGTCTTGGCGAAAACGATGGGAGGCGGGCAGAGAACAATGGCGCGATGTTCAGGTGTCGCGGTGGTCTTGGCGTCCAGCGACAGCAGTACAGGAAGGCAAACGCATGGCCGATGGTGAGGTTGCAGCAGGCCTTGGGCGTGAACTCCGACGACGGGACGACAAGGAATGACGATATCCTGAACGGGGGAGGTCGGGGATGACGAGCTCGAAGTGGCGCTGGAGCATGGTGACACGGCGGCCGGACGAAGCAGGGAGGCGTGATGGAGGTCGCCGGCGCAGAGAAGTCACATGCAAGGTGCGGGCGTGGTCGTGGCGTGGAGGAGGGGCAGCAACTTGGCGATGGAGGAAGGCCATGGCAGAGGCTGTCCGGTGAGGTAGGCATGGCTCCGGCGGAGCTGCTCGCTGGTGGCGGCCAGATGCAGAGGTGGGGCGATCCAGCGATGGAGAGGGAGGCGCGAGGAAGGAGGGACCGGCTGTAGGAGGAGAAGGCCGGCGGCGCTCGGCAGAGCGAGGTCGGCGGTGCCATGAGCCGGTAGAGTGGAGCCGAGGAGGAGGTCCGGCAACGACCGGTGCTGGGGCTCCAGCGAGCTCCGGCCAAAACGATTGGGATGAGCTGTGCGGGGCTCCTGCTGGGCGTGGAAGACGACGAGTGCGGGCATGGGGTCCAGCGGGGCTCTGGGTGAACTTGGCGGCGGTGTGGGAGGACGAGAGGGAGAGGGTGTCGAAGGGGAAGGGTGGCTGCGCACGGGACGAGGGAGAGGGCAAGGCGATGGATCGGGCGAGCGGGAGAGATCGGGGGAGAGATGGGATCGGGGCGAGCGCGTGGGACACTGCTCCTCTCTTGCGGCGGCGCTAGGAAAACGAGGAGGAGGGAAGAGAGGGTCGGCTAGAGGGTTAGGTTTAGGAGGAAGAGGGCCAGAGAGGTTGGGCCGGCGTGGGAGGTTGGCTTGGCTGCGCTGCCGGCTCTGGCTGGGCCTGGCGCGGGGAGGTAGGAGGTCCAAGTTGGGCAGGCTCTCCTCTGCCTCAAACTCGAAGTAAATTTTCTCAGACTTGCAAAAATGAGCCTGATCCAAGAAAAATGGAAATGAACACGTGGGTGAAGTTTGAATCGAATTCATTTGAATTTAATTCAAATGGTTTTGCATATGAAGTAGGTGATAGGGGGGTCCAAAAATGTTGAGGTTTTTGGTGGAGCACCGGAATAAGATGAACGAAAAATATGACAAGGTTGGAGTCCTAGACTTAAGATAACAAAGGCATTGGGATATTTTGCAAGTGTGTTTGCGGTAAATCCAAATAATTGGAATATTTACTATAGCTCTCTAAATATCTAGAGGATATGTTATAAAGAGAATCACCATGTGAATTCCCTCGGTTTAAATGGACTGAAAATCCATACGGTTTATTTATTTGAGTTGCAAAAGATTTATGAGATGATGGCATGATGACATGACGCAATGCACATGATGCAATGATGAATGCAACGAACCAAACAAAACACACAACGAAACCCGGAAATCATGGAAGGCACCTGAAGCTCTGGTCTTGGGGCGTTACAACACTCCACCACTATGAGAGGATCTCGTCCCGAGATCTAGAATGGCACCGGAGGGAAAAACGGAAGAGAAAGAGAAGAGGTAAAACTAAGTTGCTTCTTTGACAAACGAGTGAAACCAAAGAACCCTGAAAAGTTGAACAACTTGAAAGGAATAAAACCATGGAGGTGATCGAAGTTGAAAAACACTCCGTTAGGAACAAGGAACAAGGAAGAACAAATTCGGATAGCACTCCGTTTGAGAAGTGATACAAGACTTGATAAGATGAAAAGAACTTGAGCAGAGGACACAACACTCCGATTAAATGAGCATGAAAAGAACATGATCCTCACCATTCGAGATGATGAGAGAAAAGAGCAACATCACAAAGCCTCCAGAACAAAAGAATAGAAGTTGGATCGTAGGAAAGGAAAGAGTTGAGAAGAGAATGACATCTTCTACCACAATAGAATTTGAGAAGCATCCTTAGAAAGAAGTATTGACGGAGTTGTTGGAAAATCAACAACGAAAACAAAAGGCTGCTTGTGGGCTTATGAAAACATCTCAAAACTTAAGGTGAAATTCTGCCACTAACGAAAACATGATTGGATTGATAAGAACAAGGAGACGAGAAAACTTATTTCACCGGGAGGATAAATGAAGAACTTGGGTCCTTTATGAGCACCCTAGATAGCAACAATCCTTAGGGAAGGCTTTACGTGAAATATAACCCCAGATAACTCCAACGAAGAGGTTGATGGATTTAAAATACCTCATTCTTAACAACATGTGGATCATGAAACATGAACTCAAATTATCAAGAATGACATAATACCACCTCAAATGACACGGTAGAAAGAATTGCACTCCAAATTGCAATATGAAGAATGCTTGAGCTCCTCTGAAAAGAATCTCGATGAACACTTCGAGAAGGAATTAAATCCTTTATGAACCGTCATGTAGAGCCTCCACGAAGAACTCCGGTACTAAGGAATGATCAAACGGAAGGAAAGAGAAGTTGAAAACACAAAGTGAATCCTTGTAATGATTTAGATGGATCTCCGTGACAATTTGAGCTTGGAACTCCGGGAAAAGAAAAGATGAAAACATTGAAATAGAGGATATGATGAATCTCCGGAATAAGGAATTAATCATTTGGGTGAATCAAGAATAAGAATTACGTTATGTGTGCCCTTCACCATTTTAGATTGATGACAAGCAATGGATTTGGCATACTACTTATTCTCGTAGAAAAGATTAATAGAGATATAGCGCAAAGTTGAGAAGGTCTTCGATGATCCACCGGTAGGATGAAAGAACGAATGAATCTGTATGATAACGAAGGAGGAGAACTCTTGAACGAACCACCATGAGAATTGAAATGAACGAAGAAAAGATAATGAGACACCGGGAAGAATTTGAGAACGAATGAAGATACTTGAGGGAATTGAGATACAAGAGAACGAAAGGATCACGAACTGATTAGAGAATATTTGAATGATGCACCGGTAGGATTTGGAGAACTAGAGCTGAAAGCTGGAATGAATAATACTGAAATGATGGCCTTCGGAGAATCAAACTGAAAGGACTCTTAAATTGCTCCAGATGGGTGAAAAGAATTCTCACAATTCGAAAACAATTATGAGAGGATGGCATAAAGCTAGCAGCATGAATCTTCATGAGAACGGGGGAAGATTTAAGAGAAACTCTTCTTCGGTCTTCAAAATCTGAGAATTATGACGAGAAACACCAACATGAATTATTGAGGCACTCCGGAATAATCAAAAGCGAAGAGGTTGAGCCAACGATGAAAAGAAATGGAGAGATCTTGGAGAAACACATCTGACTGATGAAAATTCATTCTCATGTCAAACTTGGAAAAGAATTTGGGAGTAACTCCGGGAAAAATTAGAAGAGTCAGGTAAAATCCTGGGAAAAGATCTGTGGGTTAGGGCCCACTCAAAAGAAATACCGTAGAACAGTTTAAAAGAGAGAATGGACCGGTTGAATTAAAAGGCTTGAATGGGATAACAACCTCGAGATATCTTCAGCACTCCGGAACAATTGAATAGCGAGAAGTGGATGATTAAGAGGTGCACCAGCATGAGAAAACATTTGAACCGAGGAGAGTTTATGATCGACAAAGCTTGAATTGAAACCACCGGAGAAGAAAGAGAACGGAGAATGACGAACTTGAAGCTCTGTTATTATCTTCGTGAGAATCACCGGATAAGAAGATTGAAGGGAAAGAATGGAGAGGTTTTGCATTAATAAAATAGATACTTGATGAAGAAATCTGAGTCCTTGAAGAAACAAAGGGAGGGAGGGCGGGAAAAACAAAGGAAACTTGGGATGAATGAAATAAATAACGTTGAGAAGGCTTTGAGTTGATCTTACGGATGTTGAAATGATCGGAACCATTTGAAGAGAAGCACACCGGTTGAAAAGGATTGACATGGCAATCTCGATTATCATGAAGGATTGGTATTCACATAGAAATATGAGAAAACCTCTTAGGAAAGGTATGGGATCAACATTTGACTTCAAAGCAACTCGAATACCACAACTCAAAACAAAACAAGGATTGGCTTGCGGAATAAGCCAGAGCAAACATATGATAGATATTTCGTCTGGAGTTTTTGTGGTGGGGCCTACACGGGCTCGATCGTACAACACCATCATGTACAAGGCAGTGCACATGACATACGAAGCGTCCCCGAGTCGGCATAGCCAAGGACTCTTTAAGACACAACGAGACCACTGTAAAACCAACCGTGGATAGGCGGACCACTAGACGTCGAACCCCAATTTCATATCATACATCTGGCGGAAAGATGTCCTAAGAGCTACTTGAATTCCCACTTATAAACTCCCGAAACTTTCTGGTTATGCAATCAGGTGTTGGGAATACAGGGGAAGCATAATATCTCACCCAAAACTAGCAAATCCTACATCCAGCTGTATCCATCCTTCAACACATAACCAAGAAACCTTCGGAAATCGTTTACCTCAACCTTCGAAAAGCATCCGTTATACGAGTTATGCCAATACTCCTGAACTCCCACCCCAGTACTGGGTGGCGTCGAGGTTATCTCACCAACAACTACATAAAAGAGATTTTCGATGTCGGCAAAACTAATCTCAGGTATTCCAGAACTGCAACGATAAAATTGTGACGACAACACCTCAGAGCTCAACTCCCCAGGACACTGCCACAACCCCTAAATGTCAGGAGGCACCAAGAACAATGTTCTCGTCACAAAACCATCGGAACGATTCCAAGATACCCGCGTGATCCTAAATTTTTTTAGTGAAATTTGAGAAGAGAAGAGTCAAAACACTACGTCAGGATGCCTCACCAGAGCGACAAAGGGACTGAGGAGTAAAAAGAAGTCCTACTCCCCGATATATATAATCCTATAAGACCCAAAACATTTTTCTAGACTCACAACGCCAGCGATGCGATCAAGCAGGGGGCTCCTAAGTCGGGGAAGGCTCTGATACCAACTTGTAACGCTCTCGATGTGGCTATATCTCCCATGTGTCGAAGCATGACTTAGAGGCATAACCGCATTGAAAGCAATGTCGCAAGTGAGGTTATCTTCACACAACCCATGTAATACATAAGGGAAAAGATACATAGTTGGCTTACACTCGCCACTTCACACAATACATGAATAAAGCATTACATCATCCAGATACAATCAGGGTCCGACTATGGAACCAAAATAAAAGAAGACTACCCAAATGCTACACAGATCCCCGATCGACCCCAACTGGGCTCCACTACTAACCAACTAGAACGAAACAAACACAAAGGACAAGATCTTCATAGAGCTCCTCCTTGAGCTTGGTTGCGTCACCTGCTCGGTAACATCGGCACCTGCAAACTTGTTTTGGAAGTATCAGTGAGTCACGGGGACTCAGCAATCTCACACCCTCGCGATCAAGACTATTTAAGCTTATGGGTAAGGTAAAAGGTATGAGGTGGAGCTGCAGCAAGCGACTAGCATATATGGTGGCTAACATACGCAAATGAGAGCGAGAAGATAAGGAAAAAGCACGGTCGAACCACTATGATCAAGAAGTGATCCAAGAACAACCTACGTCAATTATTACTCCAACACCGTGTACACTTCCCGCACCCCGCCGGAAAGGGACCATCACGGTTACACACGCGGTTGATGTATTTTAATTAAGGTCCACTTCAGGTTTTCTACAACCGGACATTAACAAATTCCCATCTGCCCATAACCGCGGGCACGGCTTTCGAAAGTTCAAATCCCTGCAGGGTTGTCCCAACTTAGCCCATCACAAGCTCTCATGGTCAACGAAGGATATTCCTTCTCCCAAGACAACCCGATCAGACTCGGCATCCCGGTTACAAGACATCCTCAACAATGGTAAAACAAGTCCAGGAAGACCGCCCGATGCGCCGACATCCTGATGGGAGCTGCACATATCTCATTCTCAGGGAAACATCGGATGAACACTATGTATAGCTAAAACTAGCCCTTAAGTTTCCCCGAGGTGGCACCGCAAGTGGCTCTGTTTCGGACCAACACTTAGACAAGCACTGGCCCGGGGGGGTTAAAATAAAGATGACCCTCGAGATGCGCGACTCCCAAGGGAAAAAGGCTAGGTGGCGAATGGTAAAACCAAGGTTGGGCCTTGCTGGAGGAGGTTTATTCAAAGCGAACTGTCAACGGGTTCCCATTATAACCCGACCGTGTAAGGAACGCAAAATCCGGGAACATAACACCGATATGTCGGAAACTAGGGCGGCAAGAGTGGAACAAAACACCAGGCATAAGGCCGAGCCTTCCACCCTTTACCAAGTATATAGATGCGTTAATTAAATAAGAGATATTGTGATATCCCAACAAAATATCCATGTTCCAACATGGAACAAACTCCAATCTTCACACACAACTAACAACGCTATAAGAGGGGCTAAGCAAAGCGGTAACATAGCCAAACAACGGTTTGCTAGGACAAGGTGGGTTAGAGGCTTGGCTTAACAATATGGGAGGCATGATAAGCAAGTGGTAGGTATCGTAGCATAGGCATAGCAAAAGAGCGAGCAACTAGCAAGCAAAGATAGAAGTGATTTCGAGGGTATGGTCATCTTGCCTGAAGTCCCGCAAGGAAGAAGAATGAGCCCATGAAGAAGACAAATGGACGTAGACGAACGGATCCTCACAAACACGACGTTATCAGAACCAACCCGAAGAAGCACACCTGAAAGAAGCAAGCAACATAGTTAACAACCACCACCTAAGCATGACATGATGCACAACCAAGTATGATGCATGCCCGGTTTAATGAAGCATGGCATGGCAAAGGGCACAAACAAAACTACAAGTTAAGTGGAGCTCAATAACTCCGTTGCATATTGACGGAACACCACATTCAAGTTATTTAGTTCGATCTCGTTTATGTACCCAACAATATGAAATGTTGTTAAGCATGGCTAGAGGCGAGGCATAACAAAACTACACCATCTAAACAATTTAAATGGGGCCGGATATAACAAATAACGAATCCGGTAAACCCCATATGCCTTAGTAATTTAATGCAACAACAGTTTTAAATATTTTAATTGATGTTAACATGATGCGGATGACATGAGCAAGTTTTAAGCAATTTTATGAAAATGTTGATATGAACATGATATGGAGCATTAGTCGCCATGGCGGAAGGAAAAAGGGCCACGGGAACGAATCCGAAAATGTTGCCACGGCAACATAACGGTTCTGGTAGCTCATGGAGATACCGGTGCAAAGGAAGTGTGGCGGGAGCGTGCAAAAGATGGTGGGGTGATCCCGGTTACCGTGTTCCCACGGGTCGACGACATGGAAAACGGGGACGTGCAAGAAACAAACGGGCATGGTGCAAACACGGAGTTCATCTCATACATCACATGCATTCGTTCACGGGCAGTCGTCTCGATGGTTATACCTTTTGAAGCGTGCATTATCGGAATGGATCAAGTTCGTAGAGGGAAGTAGGCGTTCTCACGACGGCGGTAGTGGAAGTAGTCGTTCTCGCTTCATAGATGTTCACACTTCGTAGGTGTTCGGGGTCAAAACAAGGAACTTGACATCCACGGCTCTCCGAGGGTCAACGGTACATGTTCTGTAGACGTTCAGGCGGCGGTAGTGGTACACGGTTCATAGACGTTCATAGTCATGGCGAAGAACTTGACGAAACCCAAGGCGACGGTAGTTGTACATGGTCCACGAGTCGTCGATCGTTTGGGGTCCGACTTGCGGGTCTTGCCAAGATGAAGGGGTACTTGGCGTTTTTCGTAAAGGTACTCTCGATCTTTGCGACGGTAATCGTTCCCGTTTGTTCGGATAGGTGCTTGCTGACTCTGAGCCCTTCGCGGTCGACGGTAGATGAACTTGACGCTTGCGATGCACATGTCTTCGTCGACGGTAGTGGTACACTAGTCGGAGAGGGACTTGGCGAAAAAATCCCGGTCTCAGGTTTTGTAGTTGTTCAAAGGGCCCAACACAGGGTCTTGGCAAAAACGACGGGAGGCGGGCAGAGAACAATGGTGCGATGTTCAGGTGTCGCGGTGGTCTTGGCGTCATACGACAGCAGTACAGGAAGGCAAACGCATGGCCGATGGTGAGGTTGCAGTAGGCCTTGGGTGTGAACTCCGGCGACGAGACGACGAGGAACGACGATATCCCAAACGGAGGACGTCGGGGATGACGAGCTCGAAGCGGCACTGGAGCATGGCGACACGGCGGCCTAACGAAGCAGGGAGGCGCGATGGAGGTCGCCGGTGCAGAGAAGTCATAGCCAAGGTGCGGGCGTGGTCGTGGCGTGGAGGAGGGGCAGCAACTCGGTGATGGAGGAAGGCCGTGGCAGAGGCTGTCCGATGAGGTAGGCATGGCTCCGGCGGAGCTGCTCGCTGGTGGCGGCCAGATGCAGAGGTGGGGAGATCCAGCGATGGAGAGGGAGGCGCGAGGAAGGAGGGACCGGCTGTAGGAGGAGAAGGCCGGCGGCCCTCGACAGAGCAAGGTCGGCGGCACCATGAGCCGGCAGAGTGGAGCCGAGGAGGAGGTCCGGCGACAACCGGTGCTATTGCTCCGGCGAGCTCTGGCCAAAACGATTGGGACGAGCTGTGCAGGGCTCCTGCTGGGCGTGGAAGACGACGGGTGCGGGCATGGGGTCCAGCGGGGCTCCAGGTGAACTTGGCGGCGGTGTGGGAGGACGAGAGGGAGAGGGTGTCGAAGGGGAAGGGTGGATACGCACGGGACGAGGGAGAGGGCGAGGCGATGGATCGGGCGAGCAGGAGAGATCGGGGGAGAGATGGGACTGGGGCGAGCGCGTGGGACACTGCTCCTCTCTTGTGGCGGCGCTAGGAAAACGAGGAGGAGGGAAGAGAGGATCGGCCGGAGGGTTAGGTTTAGGAGGGAGTGGGTCATGGAGGTTGGGCCAGCGTGGGAGGTTGGCCTGGCCACGCTGCCGGCTCTGGCTGGGCTTGGTGCGGGGAAGTAGGAGGCCCAAGTTGGGCAGGCTCTCCTCTGCCTCAAACTCTCTCTCTTTAGCGATTTCAAAGAAAAACCCAAACTTGGAAGAAATGCTGAGAGGGATAACAGTGGAGTTTGGGCAGGAAGGAAATTTTCTCAGACTCGCAAAAATGAGCCTGATCCAAGAAAAATGGGAATGAACATGTGGGTGAAGTTTGAATCGAATTCATTTGAATTTAATTCAAATGGTTTTGCATATGAAGTATGTGATAGGGGGGTCCAAAAATGTTGAGGTTTTTGGTGGAGCACCGGAATAAGATGAACGAAAAATATGACAAGGTTGGAGTCCAAGACTTAAGATAACAAAGGCATTGGGATATTTTGCAAGTGTGTTTGCGGTAAATCCAAATAATTGGAATATTTACTATAGCTCTCTAAATATCGAGAGGATATGTTATAAAGAGAATCACCATGTGAATTCCCTCAGTTTAAATGGACTAAAAATCCATACGGTTTATTTATTTGAGTTGCAAAAGATTTATGAGATGATGGCATGATGACATGACGCAATGCACATGATGCAATGATGAATGCAACGAACCAAACAAAACACACAACAAAACCCGGAAATCATGGAAGGCACCTGAAGCTCCGATCTTGGGGCGTTTCACCACGCCAAGGAGAGTCCCATCCGAACACAGGTGCAGTCTTCGGTCTTCGCATCTTCACAGCCCATCAATCCGGCTTATGGCTAACAGGCCGGATGCCCAAAGTCTGGTGCAGCTGATTCCAAAACTTCGAGGTAAATTGTGTCCCTCTATCTGATACGATGGTCCTCGGAACTCCATGCAGACATACGATCCTAGTCATATATATTTTGGCCAACTTCGCGCTTGTATAGGTGGTTTTCACGGGGATAAAGTGAGCTACCTTTGTCAAATGATCAACTACTACCCAGATTGAATCGTATCCCGATTGGGTCATGGGAAATCCAGTGATGAAATCCATGGCAAGCTTGTCCCACTTCCGTTCGGGTATCAGCATAGGCTGCAGTAATCGTGCTGGTTTCTGATGTTCTGGCTTCACTCTCTGACATACATCACACACTGCTACATACTCGGCAATATCCTTCTTCATACCCGTCCACTAGAAATGCTCCTTCAAATCCAAATACATCTTGGTGTTTCCGGGGTGAATCGAGTATGGTGATTCATGAGCTTCCTGAAGTATAAACTTCCTGATCTCAGCATTATTGGGTACATCAATACAATCCTCGAACCATAAGGTCTCGTGCTCATCCTCATGGAAACCCCGGGCTTTTCCTTTGCTCATTTTCTCCTTTATCTTAGCGATTTCCTTATCATCCTTCTGAGCTTCTCGAATCCTTCCCAATAATGTAGACTGAACCTTCATTGTTGCCACAAAACCTCTTGGAACTATCTCCAAACGAAGCTCCTTGAGATTCTTGACTAGCTCCTGCGGTAATCCTCCACTTACAAGGGTATTGGCATAACTCTTCCGACTCAAAGAGTCGGCTATGACATTGTCCTTTCCTGGATGATCATGCGATTTCATATCATAATCCTTTATAAGCTCCAACCATCTCCTTTGCCTGAGATTCAGCTCCTTCTGCGTGAAAATGTATTTCAAACTCTTGTGATCCGTGTAGACATCACATCGGTTTCTGATAATCCCCAAGTGCAGGGAATGATCGTAGAAATTTCCAAAGGTGGAAGTGATAAGTATGGAGTGTCGAACCCACAAGGAGCTAAAGGTGAGATCAATATTCTCTCAAGCCCTATCTGCCACTGATACGACTCTACGTACACCGAACGTTTGCTTCCAACTAGAAACGAGAAATAAAACAACGTTGTGGGTATGAAGTGGATAACTTTGTATTATATCAGAGAGCTAAAATATTAAAGTAGGTGCTGTTATCATAAATTCAGAATATTATAAATAGCGAGTGTGGAATAATGGTGGATCGGTGTGTGGAATTGTCCTAGGCAATTGTTAACAAGACCGGTAATCACTATTGCAGTTTCATATGAGGGAGAGGCATAAGCTAACATACTTTCTCTTCTTGTATCATATCCACTTATGATTGGAACTCTAGCAAGCATCCGCAACTACTAAAGATCATTAAGGTAAAACCCAACCATAGCATTAAAGTATCAAGTCCTCTTTATTCCCATACGCCATGTCCCGCTTATCCGTGTTTGTGTTTCAATCACTCACGCAACGCAGACAATAAGCAAACCATGGACATATTGCAACACCCTACAGCGGGAGTCCCCCACGCTTGCGCGACACGGAGGGCACCATAGGATAGCACCAAAGTAAAACATACAACTCGTACCAATCTAGATCATCAATCAACCCAAAGACAAAGGATATCTACTCAAAACATCATAGGATGGCAACACATCATTGTATCATAATATGTCGCATAAAGCACCATGTTCAAGTAGGGATTACGGCGGGGTGTGGGAGAGTGGACCGCGTAAAAGAGATGAGGGTGATGATATTGATGGGGATGTTGATGAAGACGATCACCGCGTAAGTGATTCCCCTCTCGATGGCACTCCGGTGCCACCAAGAGAGGGGAGGAGAAGTTCTCCCGCTTGTGCTTCCTCCTCCATGGCCTCCCCCTGGAAGGGGCGAGGTTCTCCCTCTAGTCC
The DNA here is from genome assembly GCF_002162155.2 of Triticum dicoccoides. Classification (NCBI taxonomy): domain Eukaryota; kingdom Viridiplantae; phylum Streptophyta; class Magnoliopsida; order Poales; family Poaceae; genus Triticum; species Triticum dicoccoides. The sequence goes on from NC_041386.1 coordinate 446,709,225, forward strand.
TTGGCTTTCATGGTGATGATGGCCCCTCCGGGATCCTCCTCCATGCCGTCCGCTGATGATGGCCCCCTCCGGCAGGGTGCCAGAGAGGGCCTAGATTGATTTCTCGTGGCTACAGAGGCTTGCGGCGGCGGAACTTCTGATCTAGGTTAATTTCTGGAGGTTTCTGTATATATAAGAGGTTTTGGCGTCGAGAACAAGTCAGGGGGTCTCCGGGCTATCCACGAGGTATGGGGGTGCACCCAGGGGGGTGGGCGCGCCTCCCACCCTTGTGGGCAGCCCGAGACTCTTCTGGCCCAACTCTTTTACTCCATGGCCTTCTTCTGGTCGAAAAATAAGCTCCGTCAAGTTTCAGGTCAGTTGGACTCCATTTGGTTTTCCTTTTCTGCAATACTCTAAAACATGGAAAAAACAAAAACTGGCACTAGGATCTAGGTTAATAGGTTAGTCCCAAAAACCATATAAAATAGCGTATAAATGCATATAAAACATCCAAGGTTGATAATATAATAGCATGAATACATCATAAATTATAGATACGTTGGAGACGTATCAGCATCCCCAAGCTTAATTCATGCTCGTCCTCGAGTAGGTAAATGATAAAAAAATAATTTATGAAGTGTGAATGCTAGCAAGTGCATAAGTTTCATCAATGATAGTTCCAATCACTTTTTCTAGCATCATTATATATCATAATAGTAGCTCATTTTCATAAAAAAATTCATGATCAAGTAACAAGCTATTCACATGTTAAAGTATAGATCATAAACTTTCTTGAAACTAACAAACTATATTCTCAGTCATCAAACAATTGCAATTCATCTTATTTTCAGGAATGGTCTATGTCAGAGCTTTGATTTAGCAAACTCCACATACTCAACTATCATTTAATCTTTCATAATTGCTAACACTCACGTGATATTTATGGGTTCAAAGTTTTAATCGGACACAGAGAAAGATAGGGGCTTATAAATTCGCCTCCCAACCTTTTACCTCAAGGGTAATGTCAACAATAATAGTTCATGATAACTTACATCTAATTGGATATATATATCAGGATCTTTCCAACACAATGTGCTTGCCAAAGGATAAAATGTAAAAAGGAAAGGTGAAGATCACCATGACTCTTGCATAAGGGTAGAAGATAAAAGTAAAAGATAGGCCCTTCGCAGAGGGAAGCAGAGGTTGTCATGCGCTTTTATGGTTGGATGCACAAAATCTTAATGCAAAAGAACGTCACTTTATATTGCCACTTGTGATATGGACCTTTATTATGCAGTCCGTCGCTTTTATTTCTTCCACATCACAAGATTGTATAAAGCTTATTTTCTCCACATTAATAGATCATACATATTTAGAGGGCAATTTTTATTGCATGCACCGATGACAACTTACTTGAAGGATCTTACTCAATCCATAGGTAGGTATGGTGGACTCTCATGGCAAAACTGGTTTAAGGAATGTTTGGAAGCACAAGTAGTATCTCTACTTGGTGCAAAGAATTTGGCTAGCATGAGGGGGAAAAGCAAGCTCAACATGTTGGATGATCCAAGACAATATACTTTATTTCGGATATAAGAAAACATAAACCAGTACGTTGTCTTCCTTGTCCAACATAAACCTTTTAGCAAGTCATATTTTAATGAGTGCTCACAACTACAAAATATGTCCAAGATAGTATATTTATATGTGAAATCTCTCTTCCTTCAATATTCTTTCATGAATTGTTCAAGTGACCAATTCTACGTTTGCTAACTTTCAATAAGTTTACTACCTATACTAAATCTGTGTGAAGTCATTACTCCCCATGGTATAAGCATATGAAACATATATAAATTCAAATTTATGATATTCAATTCATTCCACCATTTACTCATAGGATATATGTGAAGCACGTGAGTAAATGACAAACTAGTCCAAAAAGATATAAGTGAAGGACACTGAGTAGTCAAATAATTAACTAGCCATGGGAGGATTATTTTTCATTCAAGATTTCAGATTCAATGATTTTATTCAAACAGAAAGTAAAATTGAAAATATGCTCCAAGAAAAACACATATCATGTGACGAATAAAAATATAGCTCCGAGTAAGGTATACCGATAATTTTGAAGACGAAAGAGGGGATGCCTTCCTGGGCATCCACAAGCTTAGGCGCTTGAGTCCTCCTTGAATATTACCTTGGGGTGTGTCATGGTTTTGTCATGGCAGATGTCCTCGTGAAAGGACTTAGTCGTGGAGCCATCGCTACGTGTTAGCTTAAAGGGGTTAAACCGGACAAGGGACACGAGAGTTTTATACTAGTGCGGCCCCTTCGATGAAGGTAAAGCCTATGTCTAGTTGTGATGGAATTGCATGGGTTTCGATGACCAGGGAGCGAATCCGCTTTGCCTGGCTCTCGAGTTGTTGTGTGTTGTCCCTCAACCGCCGCCGGCTTGTCCCTTTATATACATAGGTGGACGCCCGCCGGCTTACAGAGTCCCGAGGCCGGATCATAAACATGTCCGGCTCGGTCTCTATTCCTTCTAACATACAATGCAAGTTACATATTCATGCCGGTTTATGTCTACAGGCCTTAACCCGCCTTTGGGCCTTGGGTCTTCCTGAAGCGCCACCATCCTTGTCTTCATGGGCCTTTGAATAAAGCAACCATCATGAGGTACTCCGGCCTCTCCTAGCCGGTTTATGCCCAGTGGTAATATCCCCATCATTAGGCCCCAGATTGATTTGAACTTGTTCATGTCAATCTTCAACACTTAGAAAAAATCCTCCTTTGCATCTTCACCTTGATCTTGTAAACCGCCGTGGCGTCATCCTCCAGGATCATGATAAATCTCCATGACATCACTTGTTATATAAAAATTATACATCTTACCTTCAGTTAATGAGCCTCCGACAATCGAGGTGACCACTCCGTTATATATCCAATTTTTGGGCTCCTTGATTCTCGCGCCTGTCACCTCTCCATTTACCTTATAAATAGGACCAAGGGTCATTTTCTTTTTCCCCCTTCGTCTCCTCGCTTCTTCTTCCTCCTCGCGACGCCCCTGCACCCGAGCGCCACCGTCATCGTCGAGCTTCGCCTCTGCATCTCCGTTGGCCGCTGTATTGACTTGGTTGCATCAGAAAGACGCGACACACCTCCGCTACCTCAACAGCTGCTGTAAGCCTTTCCTCTTTCCTCTGTAGATCCATTAGGGTTCATGCGGGTTCATGTCGCTCTCCTCGTGTTCTTCGTCAACCCATAGATAGCAGAGCTCGATCTTGACGTGTTCTGCACAGTAGCTATGGAACTCCTTATCTCAGCCATTTGACCCAAACCTTAAATACATCATAACTTGATCTGGACCTTTTGTGAACTGCTTCGGGATCAAACTTTTTAAGTCTCAATATTTTTCCTTTTCCTGACTTACGGTAGATCCAAAATTTCAATGCAATCCTATGAAACCTGTTTCCCTCACTTAGGTATTTTTAGATCTGTACCCTTCACACCAATATAGGCGGCTTAACTTTTTGAAGTATGACAATCCGACAGGTACCATTAGTCCCCTTTTAAACCGCCAATTTATTTATACTCCGGTTTAACAGTATGCATATACCTCTGCCTCTGTTCATTCCTTATCATAAATACCCTGTCGTCGGTTTACCAATTTTCACATACTTGGATTCCTTTTCCTTGTTGTACCTTATGCATCACCATTAATGAATCATAAATCGGCATTATTTTCTTCCCAGCTTTTCACTTGCAATGGCCAAGCAATTTTATTCTTGCAACTGGGTCCCCTCCCGGGTTACAGAGGAGCAACTGAATGGAATGGTCAAGATTGGTACTTTACCGAAAAAGAATGAAATCCGGTGGCGAGTTCCTGGGAAGGAAAATCCTCCCACCCCTAAGCATGGTGAAGTAGTGGTATTTGTTGATCAGATAGGCCATGGCTTTAAACCGCCCGGATCGAAATTTTTTTGAGATGTAGTTGCTAGCTTTCAGCTCCATCCTCAAGATATTGGACCCAACTCGGTATCCAATATATGAAACTTTCAAGTCTTTTGTGAAGCGTACCTTCAAGAGGAACCAACTGTTCAGCTGTTCCGAGATTTCTTCCATTTAAACTGTCGCACTAAGTTTGTAGATGGACCCAATACAGAACTTGGCGGCATCTCAATTCAGAAATGGAAAGAGGTTGAGTTTCCTCATGCCAAACTTCACAATCACCCCAAAGAGTGGAATCAAACTTGGTTCTATTGCAGAGACACCTCTCCTGAAGATGAAAACCCTCTGCCGGGTTACCGTGCTCATCGGCTTGCTAATACTCATCCGCTTCCTCAACGACTAAGTGCCTAGGAACGGGCCTCGTACGCACCTCAACTCACCAAGCTAAGAGCCTTCCTGGCCAATGGTTTAACAGGCATGGACTTCGTCCGTTGCTGGATATCCTGGAGCATTTTGCCGTTAAGTTGCCGTTCTGGCTTAATGTGTGAGTATACCGGTGACGTACAAGACTCTCAACGTCATATCAATATTCAGCTAACAGATGAAGAAGTCACTGAGTCTGTGAAGAAAATGTTGAACGGACCGGAAGCTGGCTGCCTCAAGACCGGGTTAAGTCCCTTTTATACGCAAAACAAACCGCCCGCTGTAAGTATTGTCTGTGCTTCCGCTTTACACCTGATATTTTTAGACTGTAATCTTTGAATTCCCTCTACCCATTCTTAAACAGGGTGATGATCCGTTCTGGAAAAAGAAACCTCAAGAGAAAGCGGTGAAACCTTCCCGTCCTAAAACAAAAGCCTTCAAGAAAACCACAAATAGGAAGGCACCTGAACCCATCGGTTTTGAGCTTGATGACGTCCCGGATGAACCGGAAGCAGAGGTAGAACTTGATTCACTTGGTTCACTTTTCATGCATCTCATTGACAATGATACTTATCAGGAGGACGTTGAGGGCAGCCAAGCTGATGATGCAGAGGTAATTATCCTTTCCTCCGGTTCAGACTCTCTGCCAACACAAAAAATCCGTCAAGTAGTCCGGAAAGTAACATTTATTTTGAAGAAGCAGCATCACGAGGCTCGCCGCACAACCCGGCACAGCGGCCAAAAGGTTACTTCGACCGGTTTACCGGACACCCCGGTTCGAAAACGCCGATCTGAGGTCTCACCCACTTCTGACATTTCTTATCCCAAGGCAGGCTATTTCCGACAACGTCTTAATCCGTCCGATTCGAATTATCAGGTGACACCTCCTTCATCCTCTGGCGAGTCAACAGCGACACAATTCCCTCCTCTCAAAACCGTGGCTGGGTAAGTATTTCAACCCAATCTTTTGATGATTCACACTTTATATGCTATGCTAACCTTTGCATCTTGTTCTGTTTAGAGCCAAAGCCAGACCCAGTAAGAAGGCTCGGGTGAATAACCCGCCTGAGGACCATGTGGTTATTGAACCGGAGCAAACTGCAGAACCGTAGGGTCCAAATACTGAGGCCACATTTGATGAACCACCCCCTCAAGATCATAATGTTGATGAACAAGCAGAAGTTGATACTGCTGTGCCAGATGATGAACCGGCAAATCCAATCCGGACTAATGACAGACCTTCTAGTCCAGTGAGAACTACTGACATTCCATCAACTCCAGAAAAGGCTGCTGGAGACAAAGAAGGCGAGGTTATCATTACTGGTATTAGGCACACCTCTCCTGGCCATCCAGTTATATTGGCGAAACATAGTGCCAAGGAAGAGCGTGCTTCCATGGAGAAAGGCAAATGGATCACCGATTTATCCAGCTATGTCCATCTTAGTGCTCAAGAACTCCACTCTGGTTTCCTAAACCGACTGCACTCAAACCGTGACTATGAAGCCGGTTTGGTGAATCTAATGAAGGAGCGCTATAAGGTATTTTCATCACTTTTTCCTTTCTTAAATCCAATTTGTAAGTACCAACTCAAGTATCCCTCAAGGGCCGGTTTATGATGGTAATCATAAATCAGTAAATTGTAATATCTCTACCCTTGCATACTTATCCTCCATATGTCAGGTGATCCTTTGAAATAAACCGGTACTTTATCGTTGTATTCCTGTAGTTTTCCTCTGTGTAGTCCCCAAGGGCCAGTTTATCTTTCCAAGGTGAACCGGAATTTTAACCAATGCTCCGATTTGAAAAAAATGTACATTAGCCCCCAAGTGTGAAGGATAGTGCTTGCATTGTACTTGAGACTTGCAAAAAAAATTGATGACAGAGCAAATAGGCATTAGCCCCCAAGTACAAAGTGCATAACTTGTTATACGCTTGGTACTTCAAATATACATAGCCCATTGATGATATATCTTGCCTTTGTAGGCCGAGCTGAGTAAGAAGGATGCTCAAACCGCTGACCTTCAGGAGAACATTAAGTCATAGCAAGCGGAGGCTTCCAAGGCCAAGGAAGAATTGACTAAGGCCTTAGCATCCATGGAGAAGCTGAAAGAAACCTTCAACAAAGAGCATGCGGACTGGGAGACAGAGAAGGTCGGTTTAACAAAGAAGGCCGAAGACGCAGAAGCAGCCCTGAAGCCGGTGGTTGAAGAACTGGCCGACATAAAACGGCAGATTAATGCCATGACCTCTGCTGTATTTGGTGAGTATCTGCATATGAAGTTTTTCCAATCCATAATATCTTATCAAAGACCGGTTTACTGATGCCTTACTGTGCCAGGGACCGGCATTACTCATCTGGGCTCCGACATGCGGATGAAGCTTAAAGCGGCCTATACTTTGGTAGAACAGCTGTATTCTGGATCCCAACGAGCCATTTGCACTGTAGCGTATAACAAGCCTCCTCCAACGCTGATAAAAGAAACCATCGAAAAGCTGGCCATGCTGCTGTTGGGGAACGTAGTAATTTCAAAAAAAATCCTACGCACACGCAAGATCATGGTGATGCAAAGCAACGAGAGGGGAGAGTGTTGTCTACGTACCAACGCAGACCGACTGCGGAAGCGATCACACAACATAGAGGAAGTAGTCGTACGTTTTCCCGATCCGACCGATCCAAGCACCGTTACTCCGGCACCTCCGAGTTCTTAGCACACGTAAAACTCGATGACGATCCCCGGACTCCGATCCAGCAAAGCGTCGGGGAAGAGTTCCGTCAGCACGACGGCGTGGTGACGATCTTAATGTTCTACTGTCGCAGGGCTTCGCCTAAGCACCGCTACAATATGATCGAGGTGGAATATGGTGGCAGGGGGCACCGCACACGGCTATGGAACGATCACGGGGATCAATTGTGTCTCTAGAGGTGCCCCCTGCCCCTGTATATAAAGGAGCAAGGGGGGAGAGGTGCGGCCAGCCTTGGGGCGCGCCAGGAGGAGTCCTACTCCCTCTGGGAGTAGGATCCCCCCCAATCCTAGTTGGAATAGGAATCCTCAAGGGGGGGGGGAGAGAGAGAGGGGGGGGCCGGCCACCTCTCCTAGTCCTAATAGGACTAGGGGAGGGGGAAGGCGCGTGGCCACCTAGGGCTGCCCCTTTCTCCTTTCCACTAAAGCCCACTAAGGCCCATTTAGCTCCCGGGGGGTTCCGGTAACCTCCCGGTACTCCGGTAAAATTCCGATTTCACCCGGAACAATTCCGATATCCAAACATAGGCTTCCAATATATCAATCTTTATGTCTCGACACTTTCGAGACTTCTCGTCATGTCCGTGATCACATCCGGGACTCCGAACAACCTTCAGTACATCAAAATGCATAAAATCATAATAAATGTCATCGTAACGTTAAGCGTGCGGACCCTACGGTTCGAGAACAATGTAGACATGACTGAGACACTTCTCCGGTCAATAACCAATAGCGGGACCTGGATGCCCATATTGGCTCCTACATATTCTACGAAGATCTTTATCGGTCAGATCGCATAACAACATACGTTGTTCCCTTTGTCATCGGTATGCTACTTGCCCGAGATTCGATCGTCGGTATCCAATACCTAGTTCAATCTCGTTACCGGCAAGTCTCTTTACTTGTTCTGTAATACATCATCCCGCAACCAACTCATTAGTTGCAATGCTTGCAAGGCTTATGTGATGTGCATTGCCGAGAGGGCCCCAGAGATACCTCTCCGACAATCGGAGTGACAAATCCTAATCTCGAAATATGCCAACCCAACATCTACCTTTGGAGACACCTGTAGAGCTCCTTTATAATCACCCTTTTACGTTGTGACGTTTGGTAGCACACAAAGTGTTCCTCCGGTAAACGGGAGTTGCATAATCTCATAGTTATAGGAACATGTATATGTCATGAAGAAAAGATATAGCAACATACTAAACGATCGGGTGCTAAGCTAATGGAATGGGTCATGTCAATCAGATCATTCAACTAATGATGTGACCTCGTTAATCAAATAACAACTCTTTGTTCATGGTTAGGAAACATAACCATCTTTGATTAACGAGCTAGTCAAGTAGAGGCATATTAGTGACACTCTGTTTGTCTATGTATTCACACATGTATTATGTTTCCGGTTAATACAATTCTAGCATGAATAATAAACATTTATCATGATATAAGGAAATAAACAATAACTTTATTATTGCCTCTAGGGCATATTTCCTTCAGTCTCCCACTTGCACTAGAGTCAATAATCTAGATTACACTGTAATGATTCTAACACCCATGCAGATTTGGTGCTGATCATGTTTTGCTCGTGGAAGAGGCTTAGTCAACGGGTCTGCAACATTCAGATCCGTATGTATCTTGCAAATCTCTATGTCTCCCACCTGGACTAGATCCCGGATGGAATTGAAGCGTCTCTTGATGTGTTTGGTCCTTTTGTGAAATCTGGATTCCTTTGCCAAGGCAATTGCACCAGTATTGTCACAAAAGATTTTCATTGGACCCGATGCACTAGGTATGACACATCGGATATGAACTCCTTCATCCAGACTCCTTCGTTCGCTGCTTCCGAAGCAGCTATGTATTCCGCTTCACATGTAGATCCCGCTACGACGCTTTGTTTAGAACTGCACCAACTGACAGCTCCACCGTTTAATGTAAACACGTATCCGGTTTGCGATTTAGAATCGTCCGGATCAGTGTCAAAGCTTGCATCAACGTAACCTTTTACGGTGAGCTCTTTGTCACTTCCATACACGAGAAACATATGCTTAGTCCTTTTCAGGTACTTCAGGATGTTCTTGACCGCTGTCCAGTGATCCACTCCTGGATTACTTTGGTACCTCCCTGCTAAACTTATAGCAAGGCACACATCAGGTCTGGTACACAGCATTGCATACATGATAGAGCCTATGGTTGAAGCATAGGGAACATCTTTCATTTTCTCTCTATCTTCTGCAGTGGTCGGGCATTGAGTCTGACTCAACTTCACACCTTGTAAGACAGGCAAGAACCCTTTCTTTGCTTGATCCATTTTGAACTTCTTCACAATCTTGTCAAGGTATGTGCTTTGTGAAAGTCCAATTAAGCGTCTTGATCTATCTCTATAGATCTTTATGCCTAATATGTAAGCAGCTTCACCGAGGTCTTTCATTGAAAAACTCTTATTCAAGTATCCCTTTATGCTATCCAGAAATTCTATATCATTTCCAATTAGCGATATGTCATCCACATATAATATCAGAAATGCTACAGAGCTCCCACTCACTTTCTTGTAAATACAGGCTTCTCCGAAAGTCTGTATAAAACCAAATGCTTTGATCACACTATCAAAGCATTTATTCCAACTCCGAGAGGCTTGCACCAGTCCATAAATGGATCGCTGGAGCTTGCACACTTTGTTAGCTCCCTTTGGATCGACAAAACCTTCCAGTTGCATCATATACAACTCTTCTTCCATAAATCCATTCAGGAATGTAGTTTTGACATCCATCTGCCAAATTTCATAATCATAAAATGCGGCAATTGCTAACATGATTCGGACAGACTTAAGCATCGCTACGGGTGAGAAGGTCTCATCGTAGTCAACCCCTTGAACTTGTCGAAAACCTTTTGTGACAAGTCGAGCTTTGTAGACAGTAACATTACCATCAGCGTCAGTCTTCTTCTTGAAGATCCATTTATTCTCAATTGCTTGCCGATCATCGGGCAAGTCAACCAAAGTCCATACTTTGTTCTCATACATGGATCCCATCTCAGATTTCATGGCTTCAAGCCACTTTGCGGAATCTGGGCTCACCATCGCTTCTTCATAGTTCGTAGGTTCATCATGATCTAGTAGCATGATTTCCAGAACAGGATTACCGTACCACTCTGGCACGGATCTTACTCTGGTTGATCTACGAGGTTCAGTAGTATCTTGATCTGAAGTTTCATGACCATCATCATTAGCTTCCTCACTTATTGGTGTAGGTGTCGCAGAAACAGTTTTCTGTGATGTACTACCTTCCAATAAAGGAGCAGGTACAGTTACCTCGTCAAGTTCTACTTTCCTCCCACTCACTTCTTTCGAGAGAAACTCCTTCTCTAGAAAGGATCAATTCTTAGCAATGAATGTCTTGACTTCGGATCTATGATAGAAGGTGTACCCAACAGTCTCCTTTGGGTATCCTATGAAGACACATTTCTCCGATTTGGGTTTGAGCTTATCAGGTTGAAGCTTTTTCACATAAGCATCGCAGCCCCAAACTTTAAGAAACGACAACTTTGGTTTCTTGCCAAACCACAGTTCATAAGGCGTCGTCTCAACGGATTTTGATGGTGCCCTATTTAATGTGAATGCGGCCGTCTCTAAAGCATAACCCCAAAACGATAGCGGTAAATCAGTAAGAGACATCATAGATCGCACCATATCTAGTAAAGTACGATTACGACGTTCGGACACACCATTACGCTGTGGTGTTCCGGGTGGCGTGAGTTGCGAAACTATTCCACAATTTTTCAAATGTACACCAAACTCGTAACTCTAATATTCTCCTCCACGATCAGATCGTAGAAACTTTATTTTCTTGTTACGATGATTTTCAACTTCACTCTGAAATTCTTTGAACTTTTCAAATGTTTCAGACTTATGTTTCATTAAGTAGATATACCCATATCTGCTTAAGTCATCTGTGAAGGTGAGAAAATAACGATATCCGCCACGAGCCTCAAATTCATCGTACCACATACATCGGTATGTATGATTTCCAACAAATCTGTTGCTCTCTCCATAGTACCGGAGAACGGTGTTTTAGTCATCTTGCCCATGAGGCACGGTTCGCAAGTACCAAGTGATTCATAATCAAGTGGTTCCAAAAGTCCATCAGTATGGAGTTTCTTCATGCGCTTTACACTGATATGACCTAAACGACAGTGCCACAAATAAGTTGCACTTTCATTATCAACTCTGCATCTTTTGGCTTCAACATTATGAATATGTGTATCACTACTATCGAGATTCATCAAAAATAGACCATTCTTCAAAGGTGCATGACCATAAAAGATATTACTCATATAATAGAACAACCATTATTCTCTGATTTAAATGAATAACCGTCTCGCATCAAACAAGATCCAGATATAATGTTCATGCTCAACGCTGGCACCAAATAACAATTATTTAGGTCTAATATTAATCCCGAAGGTAGATGTAGAGGTAGCGTGCCGACCGCGATCACATCGACTTTGGAACCGTTTCCCACGCGCATCGTCACCTCGTCCTTTGCCAGTGCCCGCTTATTCCGTAGTCCCTATTTCGAGTTGCAAATATGAGCAACAGAACCAGTATCAAATACCCAGGTGCTACTGCGAGCTCTAGTAAGGTACACATCAATAACATGTATATCACATATACCTTTGTTCACCTTGCCATCCTTCTTATCCGCCAAATACTTGGGGCAGTTCCGCTTCCAATGACCAGTCTGCTTGCAGTAGAAGCACTCAGTTTCAGGCTTAGGTCCAGACTTGGGTTTCTTCTCCTGAGCAGCAACTTGCTTGCTGTTCTTCTTGAAGTTCCCTTTCTTCTTCCCTTTGCCCTTTTTCTTGAAACTAGTGGTCTTGTTAACCATCAACACTTGATGCTCCTTCTTGATTTCTACCTCCGCAGCTTTCAGCATTGCGAAGAGCTCGGGAATAGCCTTATTCATCCCTTGCATATTATAGTTCATCACGAAGCTATTGTAGCTTGGTGGCAGTGATTGGAGAATTCTGTGAATGACGCAATCATCCGGAAGATTAACTCCCAATTGAATCAAGTGATTATTATACCCAGACATTTTGAGTATATGCTCACTGACAGAACTGTTCTCCTCCATCTTGCAGCTATAGAACTTATTGGAGACTTCATATCTCTTAATCCGGGCATTTGCTTGAAATATTAACTTCAACTCCTGGAACATCTCATATGCTCCATGACGTTCAAAACATCGTTGAAGTCCCGATTCTAAGCCGTAAAGCATGGCACACTGAACTATCGAGTAGTCATCAGCTTTGCTCTGCCAGACGTTCATAACATCTGGTGTTGCTCCAGCAGCAGGCCTGGCACCCAGCGGTGCTTCCAGGACGTAATTCTTTTGAGCAGCAATGAGGATAATCCTCAAGTTACGGACCTAGTCCGTATAATTGCTACCATTATCTTTCAACTTTGCTTTCTCAAGGAACGCATTAAAATTCAACGGAACAACAACATGAGCCATCTATCTACAATCAACATAAACAAGCAAGATACTATCAGGTACTAAGTTCATGATAAGTTTAAGTTCAATTAATCAAATTACTTAAGAACTCCCACTTAGATAGACATCCCTCTAATCTTCTAAGTGATTACGTGATCCAAATCAACTAAACCATAACCGATCATCACGTGAGATGGAGTAGTTTTCAACGGTGAACATCGTTATGTTGATCATATCTACTATATGATTCATGCTCGACCTTTCGGTCTCCGTGTTCCGAGGCCATATCTGCATATGCTAGGCTCGTCAAGTTTAACCTGAGTATTCTGCGTGTGCAAAACTGGCTTGCACCCGTTGTAGATGGACGTAGAGCTTATCACACCCGATCATCACGTGGTGTCTGGGCACGACGAACTTTGGCAACGGTGCATACTCAGGGAGAACACTTCTTGATAATTTAGTGAGAGATCATCTTATAATGCTACCGTCAATCAAAGCAAGATAAGATGCATAAAAGGATAAACATCTCATGCAATCAATATAAGTGATATGATATGGCCATCATCATCTTGTGCTTGTGATCTCCATCTCCGAAGCACCGTTATGATCACCATCGTCACCGGCGCGACACCTTGATCTCCATCGTAGCATCATTGTCGTCTCGCCAATCTTATGCTTCCACGACTATCACTACCGTTTAGTAATAAAGTAAAGCATTACATCGCGATTGCATTGCATACAATAAAGCGACAACCATATGGCTCCTGCCAGTTGCCGATAACTCGGTTACAAAACATGATCATCTCATACAATAAAATTCAGCATCATGCCTTGACCATATCACATCACAAGATGCCCTGCAAAAACAAGTTAGACGTCCTCTACTTTGTTGTTGCAAGTTTTACGTGGCTGCTACGGGCTTAAGCAAGAACCAATCTCACCTACGCATCAAAACCACAACGATAGTTTGTCAAATAGACTCTGTTTTAACCTTCGCAAGGACCGGGCGTAGCCACACTTGGTTCAACTAAAGTTGGAGAGACAGTCGCCCGCAAGCCACCTGTGTGCAAAGCACGTCGGGGGAACCGGTCTCGCGTAAGCGTACGCGTAATGTTGGTCCGGGTCGTCTCGTCCAACAATACCGCCGAACCAAGTATGACATGCTGGTAGGCAGTATGACTTATATCGCCCACAACTCACTTGTGTTCTACTCGTGCAAATAACATCAAACCATAAAACCTGGCTCGGATGCCACTGTTGGGGAACGTAGTAATTTCAAAAAAATTCCTATGCACACGCAAGATCATGGTGATGCAAAGCAACAAGAGGGGAGAGTGTTGTCTACGTACCAACGCAGACCGACTGCGGAAGTGATCACACAACGTAGAGGAAGTAGTCGTACGTTTTCCCGATCCGACCGATCCAAGCACCGTTACTCCGGCACCTCCGAGTTCTTAGCACACGTACAGCTCGATGACGATCCCCGGACTCCGATCCAGCAAAGCGTCGGGGAAGAGTTCCGTCAGCACAACGGCGTGGTGACGATCTTGATGTTCTACTGTCGCAGGGCTTCGCCTAAGCACTGCTACAATAGGAATATGGTGGCAGGGGGCACCGCACACGGCTATGGAACGATCACGGGGATCAATTGTGTCTCTAGAGGTGCCCCCTGCCCCTGTATATAAAGGAGCAAGGGGGAGAGGTGCGGCCAGCCTTGGGGCGCGCCAGGAGGAGTCCTACTCCCTCTGGGAGTAGGATTCCCCCCCCCCCAATCCTAGTTGGAATAAGAATCCTCAAGGGGGGGGGGAGAGAGAGAGAGGGGGCCGGCCACCTCTCCTAGTCCTAATAGGACTAGGGGAGGGGGGAGGCACGCGGCCACCTAGGGCTGCCCCTTTCTCCTTTCCACTAAAGCCCACTAAGGCCCATTTAGCTCCCGGGGGGTTCCGGTAACCTCCTGGTACTCCGGTAAAATCCCGATTTCACCTGGAACACTTCCGATGTCCAAACATAGGCTTACAATATATCAATCTTTATGTCTCGACCCTTTCGAGACTCCTCGTCATGTCCGTGATCACATCCGGGACTCCGAACAACCTTCGGTACATCAAAATGCATAAACTCATAATAACTGTCATCGTTACGTTAAGCATGCGGACCCTACGGTTCGAGAACAATGTAGACATGACTGAGACACTTCTCCGGTCAATAACCAATAGCGGGACCTGGATGCCCATATTGGCTCCTACATATTCTACGAAGATCTTTATCGGTCAGACCGCATAACAACATACGTTGTTCCCTTTGTCATCGGTATGCTACTTGCCCGAGATTCGATCGTTGGTATCCAATACCTAGTTCAATCTCGTTACCGGCAAGTCTCTTTACTCGTTTTGTAATACATCATCCCGCAACCAACTCATTAGTTGCAATGCTTGCAAGGCTTATGTGATGTGCATTACCGAGAGGGCCCCAGAGATACCTCTCTGACAATCGGAGTGACAAATCCTAATCTCGAAATATGCCAACCCAACATCTACCTTTGGAGACACCTGTAGAGCTCCTTTATAATCACCCTTTTACGTTGTGACGTTTGGTAGCACACAAAGTGTTCCTCCGGTAAACGGGAGTTGCATAATCTCATAGTTATAGGAACATGTATATGTCATGAAGAAAAGCAATAGCAACATACTAAACAATCGGGTGCTAAGCTAATGGAATGGGTCATGTCAATCAGATCATTCAACTAATGATGTGACCTCGTTAATCAAATAACAACTCTTTGTTCATGGTTAGGAAACATAACCATCTTTGATTAACGAGCTAGTCAAGTAGAGGCATACTAGTGACACTCTGTTTGTCTATGTATTCACACATGTATTATGTTTCCGGTTAATACAATTCTAGCATGAATAATAAACATTTATCATGATATAAGGAAATAAATAATAACTTTATTATTGCCTCTAGGGCATATTTCCTTCAGCTGCCTGCCCGGTTGGATGAACTGAAGAGATCAGCCGCAAGGTCAGGTGCGCTGACCGCACTAATCCGGGCTAAGGCGTGGATTCCAGATCTTGAACCGGCAGATATCGGCCAAGGCTACCCCAGCGTGAAGGAAGATGGCACAAATTTCAACAATGATGATCTCCGAAGGTTGACAAAGTAAATACGGCCTATAGCGAGTAAATTGGAGGATGACACAGATCTATCTCATTATCAACTGGTTTATGATGTTGAGGGGAAAAGATAGCCCGCGCCGATTCATGATGTAGAAGATCTTGTTCCGCCGATTAGTAAGCATACTTATGCCTCTGACATTGACCCTTCCAACCTTATTCATGAAGAAGCCGTTTTTCAAGCCTTAACTGGAATCGATTAGTCAACGATTGATTTCCAGCGACTAGGTAGGGATGAGGAGAATGCGACCACTCAAGATGACCCTCAATCTTCAAGCCGTCCAGATGAGGAATCATAAACCGGAGGCCGGTTTATCAGTTATAGTCTGCCACTCCTATTAAAACAATTATTCAATTTGGGCTGTTTAAAGCGCCTTGTAATAGGATAGCGTGAACACTTTATCTGTCATGCCATCGAGCATGTTCGTTTCGCTTGATGCTGAGAACTTTCCATGCCTTTGTGATCTATTATATGCATAGTCCATTATGGCTTTTATTTAACTTGTTCCTGCATATAAGGACTTGAAAGTGTCCTAGTGGTTTACCACTGGACGGGTCATGATGCCCGAAAAATACATACATAACTTGGATGGATAACCAAGATGGTAATAACCAGATATAAAATAGATGATACCTGTGATTATCTCGTTGGCTGACCAACTGTTGGTATAGTAAGGGTGAAAACACCAATCTGGAGCATTGATGACTCCTTTCCCTCTTGCCGGTTCATATAAAAACCATACCGGGTTATGATAACCACCGGTTTGTTCGTATAATGCTGGTGACCTCTAGTCAAAACCAGACCGGTGCAACTTACTGCCGGTTTAGAACTGATCATGTACTGACAACTGAGCATTGAAAGCCATGCCGGGTTGTAATAAACACCGGTTTATCAGAAAATATTCATAAATCCCTTATCAAAAGATGTTCAAAAAATAGCAAATCCAAAAGAAATATGCAAGGCTTTTCATGGCCTGCCAGGCCCTAAATCGAGGCTTTTCATGGGCTGCCAGGCTACTGAGTTAAACCATTTTCAAAGCCTTTTAAGATGGACCTCAATCTTTAACCAATCACCATTTTAACTTTGACAAGTTCAGGGTCTATGAGATTGACTTGTCAAACGTTCGATGGGTCATACCAGGTTTACCTAGATGGAGTGGCTTACTTAAAAAAGGTAGGATAACCCGGGGTTTTAGGTGAATACACCTGGCTTCCAAGCCTGGCTTGATAGCCTATTACAAGGGTGCAAGCTCGTTGTTCTTTGAGAAGCAAGGAGCCCCCAAGTAATATTTGAGCTATGCTTAGTGGTTACCCATGTTTGAGTTGTGCTTTATGCAACAGACTCTCTTTGGTTCCACATAATTTCCTTTTGGCTTTAAGCCTATCAAGAGGTGTAGCTATGGTGTAAATACAACCAAGCCCCCTAGTGATTTCCCTTTTTGGTCTTAAGCCGATCAAGAGGTGTAGCTATGGTTCGAATACAACCAAGCCCCCTAGTGATTTCCTTTATATCTATGTGGCCTTATAGGCTGGGTTAATAAAACTCCGCTTTGTAAGTAGAAGCCCCCATGGAACCACACATGATGTAAAAAAGAACAAAGACCCCGCTTTAGCTGAGGCTCCGGTTTATTATATAATATATACATTATCATAAGTATGTACATAAGAAGAGCCTGTGGCTCAAGTATAGTAAGGCCGAAGAAGGGCTATATTCCATGGCCGCTGGGTCTCCTCCTCCTATTTGCATGAGTCTTTGTGCTCTCGAACATAGATAAGGTAGTATGACCCGTTATGCAGGTTTTTGCTGACCACAAAAGGTCCTTCCCAAGGTGGGGATAACTTGTGCATATCAGTCTGATCCTGGATGAGCCGGAGCACCAGATCGCCCTCTTGAAAAGTTCTGGTCTTAACCCGGCGGCTGTGATAACATCAGAGATCTTGTTGATAAATCACCAAACGCGTCGCTGCTAGATCATGCTCCTCATCTAACAGGTCCAGTGAGTCCTGTCGTGCCTTCTCATTATCAGCTTCAACGTAAGCCGTCACTCGGGGCGAGTCATGACGGATGTCACTAGGGAGAACCGCCTCTGCTCCATAAACCATGAAGAAAGGCATGTGACCTGTCGATCTGTTTGGTGTGGTGTTGATACTCCACAACACAGAAGGTAACTCCTCCACCCAACAACCCGGCGTCCGCTTTAAAGGAACCATAAGCCGGGGTTTGATTCCTCTCAAGATCTCTTGATTTGCCCTTTCTGCTTGACCATTAGATTGAGGGTGAGCCACTAATGATACATCAAGCCGGATGTGCTCTCGTTGACAAAATTCCTCCATAGCGCCCTTGGATAGATTAGTACCATTATCAATTATAATGTTGTGTGGAAAGCCAAACCGGAATATCACCTTTTTGATGAATTGGACCGTCGTGGCTGCATCACACTTACTGACTGGCTCTGCATCTACCCATTTGATAAACTTATCAACTACCACCAACAGGTGGGTCTTTTTGTCCTTGGACCTCTTAAAGGGTCCAACCATATCTAGCCCCCAAGTTGCAAACGGCCAAGTGATTGGAATCATTCTCAACTCTTGAGCTGGAACATGAGCGCGGCGTGCAAATTTCTGACAACCGTCACACCTTTTAACTAAATCCTCAGCATCATCATGAGCCATCAACCAATAGAAGTCGTGACGAAAAGCCTTAGCCACCAAGGGTTTTGAACCGGCGTGATGACCACAATCTCCTTTGTGGATTTCTCGCAAAATCTCACAACCCTCTTGAGGAGACACACAACACTGAATTGCTCCTGTGACGCTGTAATGATGTAGCTCCCCGTTGATAATGGTCATTGACTTGGATCGCCGGATTACCTGCCGAGCCAAGGTTTCATCGCCTGGTAACTCACCCCGGTTCATGTAAGCCAGGTACGGGACTGTCCAATCCGGTATAACATGCAAAGCCGCCACCAACTGGGCCTCTGGGTCAGGAATAGCCAACTACTCCTCTATGGGTATCTTGACCGACGGATTATGAAGTACGTCGAGGAAGACATTAGGTGGCACCGGTTTACGTTGAGAGCCTAGACGACTTAAAGCGTCTGCTGCTTCATTCTTTCGCCGGTCTATATGGTCGACTTGATAACCCTTGAAATGACCAGCCACTATATGCACCTCTCGTCGATATGCAACCATGAGTGGATCCTTAGAATCCCAAGTGCCAGATACCTGCTGAGCCACCAGGTCCGAGTCACCTAAGCACTTAACCCGGCTTAAGTTCATCTCCTTAGCCATCCGCAGACCATGGAGTAAGGCCTCATACTTGATACGTCTCCATCGTATCTATAATTTTTTATTGTTCCATGCCAATATTCTACAACTTTCATATACTTTTGGCAACTTTTTATACTATTTTTGGGACTAACATATTGATCCAGTGCCCAGTGCCAGTTCCTGTTTGTTGCATGTTTTTTGTTTTGCAGAATATCCATATCAAACGGAGTCCAAACGGGATAAAAACGGACGGAGATTTTTTTGGAATATATATGATTTTTGGGAAGAAAAATCCACGCGAGACGATGCCCGAGGGGGCCACGAGGCAGGGGGGCACGCCCCTGACCCTCGTGGCCACCCCGTAAGGCGGTTGATGCCCTTATTTCGCCTAAAGAAAGCTAATATCCAGATAGAGATCATGTTAAAATTTCAGCCCAATCGGAGCTATGGGTCTCCGGGAATATACGAAACGGTGAAAGGGTATAATATGAGAACGTAAAAACAGAGAGAGACAGAGAGACAGATCCAATCTCGGAGGGGCTCTCGCCCCTCCCACGCCATGGAGGCCATGGACTAGAGGGGAAACCCTTCTCCCATCTAGGGAGGAGGTCAAGGAAGAAAAAGGAGGAGGGGGCCTCTCTCCCCCTCGCTTCCGGTGGCACCGGAGTGCCACTGGGGCCATCATCATCACCACAATCTTCACCAACAACTTCACCGCCATCATCACCAACTCTTCCCCCCTCTATGCAGTGGTGTAACCTCTCTCTTACCCACTGTGATTTCTACTTAAACATGGTGCTCAACGCTATATATTATTTCCCAATGATGTATGGCTATCCCATGATGTTTGAATAGATCTGTTTTGTCCTATGGGTTATTTGATGATCAAGATTGGTTTGAGTTGCATGTTTTATTATTGGTGCTGTCCTATGGTGCTCTCCATGTCGCGCAAGCGTGAGGTATCCCCGCTGTAGGGTGTTGCAATACGTTCATGATTCGCTTATAGTGGGTTGCGTGAGTGACTAAAACACAAACCCGAGTAAGGGGGTTGTTGCGTATGGGATAAAGAGGACTTGATACTTTAATGCTATGGTTGGGTTTTACCTTAATGATCTTTAGTAGTTGCGGATGCTTGCTAGAGTTCCAATCATAAGTGCATATGATCCAAGTAGAGAAAGGATGTTAGCTTATGCGTCTCCCTCATATAAAATTGCAATAATGATTACCGGTCTAGTTATCGATTGCCTAGGGACAACTAACTTTCTCATAACAACAAGCTCTATACTAAAACTAACTTAGTTACTTCTTTACCTAAACAGCCCCTACTTTTTATTTACGCAATCTTTATTATCTTGCAAACCTATCCAACAACACCTACATAATACTTCTAGTTTCATACTTGTTCTAGGTAAAGCGAACGTTAAGCGTGCGTAGAGTGGTATCGGTGGTCGATAGAACTTGAGGGAATATTTGTTCTGCCTTTAGCTCCTCGTTGGGTTCGACCCTCTTACTTATCGAAAACTGTTGCAATCCCCTATACTTGTGGGTTATCAAGACCTTTTTTTGGCGCCGTTGCCGGGGAGCAATAGCGTGGAGTGAATATTCTCGTGCGTGCTTGTTTGCTTTATCACTAAGTAATTTTTATTTGCTGTTCTTAGTTGTTCTTTATCTTTAGTTATGGATATGGAACATGAAATACCAAAAAAAATTAGGTGTACTTTCTGCTCATGGAGATGGGGAACCTCCTAAAACCCTCGATGCTGGTTATGTGAAAGATATTATGTACTACTTTAATAATCCTGAGAAAACCCCATTCAATTATGTAATGGGAGTAGCGTTGGATCAACGTGAATACTTTAGGGATTACCGCTTGACACAAAAGGGGAAACTATTATGGGATCAAATTCATATATTGAATTGGTATGCTAGGCAACTATGCTTGAGATATGATTATACTTGTTGCTCTAGGATGAAGGCTCTACACCTTCCCTTTGTATGCGAATTTAATGATAATAAAACCTTAGCTTCTTATGCTAATGGTATATATGATTACTATGATGTGGAACAAATAGAAGAATTTGTTGCTTTTATGGGTGCTTATGAAATTGAATCTATGTTTAAAGAGTTTGAAGATTTTGATGATTCAGTTTATAGACCTGAAAATTTAGCTATCCTTAAATATTTCCATGAGAATTATGAATACAATTCCGATATTAATGCACTTATTGAGAAAGTCTCCGCTGTCCAAGAAGAGACTAATATTTTGCAGGAATCTATGGAAGAAGAAGTTGATGAAACTGTGAGCTCATTGGATGAAAAAGATGAGGAGGAGAGCGAAGAACAAAAGGAGGAAGAGTGGATTGATCACATGTACCCACCTTCTAATGAGAGTAACTCTTCAACTCATACATTGTTTAATTCCCCTTCATGCTTACCGAAGGACGAATGCTATGATCCTGTTGATTCTTTTGAAATATCCCTTTTTGATGATGCTTGCTATGCTTGTGGCCAAGAGGCCAATATGAATTATGCTTATGGAGATGAACTTGCTATAGTTCCTTATGTTAAACGGAAATTGTTGCTATTGCACCCACGCATGATAGTCCTATTATCTTTTTGAATTCTCCCAACTACACTATATCGGAGAAGTTTACCCTTATTGAGGATTATATTGATGGGTTGCCTTATACCGTTGCACATGATGATTTTTATGAATATAATATGTATCTGCTCTCTGCTCCTACTTGCAATTATTATGAGAGAGGAACTATATCTCCACCTCTCTATGTTTCCCACATGATAAAATTGCAAGAAACGGTTTATACTATGCATTGGCCTTTACTTTGTGTGCATGAATTGTTCTTTTATGACATGCCGATGCATAGGAAGAGAGTTATACTTTGTCATTACATGATATATGTTGCTTTGTGCTCACTACTAAATTACAAATCATTGTTAATTAAAATTGGCTTTGATATACCTTGGGATCCGGGTGGATTCACTACTTGAGCATTATATGCCTACCTTAATGGCTTTAAAGAAAGCGCTGCCAGGGAGACAACCCGGAAGTTTTAGAGAGTCATTTATTTATGTTGAGTGCTTTCATATAGTTTAAAAACAACGAAAATAAAGAGGGGAACCCAAAACTTTTTCAAAAAGGGAAGTGAAAGTGAGAAAGACAAGCATTGTTGAAGTGGGAGAGCTCCTTGAACTTTGTTCATGCTCATGGCAACTTTGTGAATCTTGATAACAGAAACTTTTCAACAAAAATAATTATCCCCTTGTACAATTCCATTGTATTATAAAAATAATGTGCCAAGGTTTGCCTTTAGGATGTTTACAATTGCTTGATGGTTTGTACGGTGCAGGACAGAAACTTTGGCTGTAGTGCGTGATTTTACATTTTTAGCTGGAACGTAAAATGGTTCTGATTATTTTTGCACTTTCTTTCTATACAAATTTTTTATTTTTACTAATTTTGGTAGAATTTTTCAAGTATCAGAAGTATGGTGAATGTTCAGATTATTACAGACTGTTCTGTTTTAGACAGATTCTGTTTTTGATGCATAGTTTGCTTGTTTTGATGAAACTGTCGATTCATATCAGTGGATTAATCCATGAAAAAGTTATATTACAGTAGACACAATGAAAAAACAAAATATTAATTGGTTTGCAACAGTACTTAGAGTAGTGATTTGCTTTATTATACTAACGGATCTTACCGAGTTTTCTGTTGAAGTTTTGTGAGGATGAAGTGTTCGATGATCGAGAAGGTCTTGATGTGAGAAGAAGGAAGAGAGGCAAGAGCTCAAGCTTGGGGATGCCCGAGGCACCCCAAGTAAATATTCCAGGAGACTCAAGCATCTAAGCTTGGGGATGCCCCGAAAGGCATCCCCTCTTTCTTCAACAAGTATCGGTATGTTTTCGGATTCGTTTCGTTCATGCGATATGTGCAATCTTGGAGCGACTTTTGCATTTAGTTTTCATTTTTATTTTATGCACCATGCTGGTATGAGGTAGTCCTTGGTTGATTTATAGAATGCTCTTTGTACTTCACTTATATCTTTTGAGCATGGCTTTATAGAATGCTTTATGTGCTTCACTTATATCATTTGAAGTTTGGATTGCTTGATTCTCTTCACTTAGACAACCGCCATTTGTAGAATGCTCTTTTGCTTCACTTATATTTGTTAGAGCGTGGGCATATCTTTTGTAGAAAGAATTGAACTCTCTTACTTCACTTATATCCATTTAGAGAGATGACGGGAATTGGTCATTCACATGGTTAGTCATAAAATCCTACATAAAACTTGTAGATCACTGAATATGATATGTTTGATTCCTTGCAATAGTTTTGCGATATAAAGATGGTGATATTAGAGTCATGCTAGTGGGTAGTTGTGGATTAGTATAAATACTTGTGTTGAGGTTTGTGATTCCCGTAGCATGCACGTATGGTGAACCGTTATGTAACGAAGTCGGAGCATGAGGTATTTATTGATTGTCTTCCTTATGAGTGACGGTCGGGGACAAGCGATGGTCTTTTACTACCAATCTATCCCCATAGGGGCATGCGTAGTAGTACTTTGCTTCGAGGGCTAATAAACTTTTGCAATAAGTATGTGAGTTCTTTATGACTAATGTTGAGTCCATGGATTATACGCACTCTCACCCTTCCATCATTGCTAGCTTCTCTAGTATCGCGCAACTTTTGCCGGTACCATAAACCCACCATATACCTTCCTCAAAACATCCACCATACCTACCTATCATGGCATTTCCATAGCCATTCCGAGATATATTGCCATGCAACTTCCATCATCATCATATACATTACTTGAGCATTCATTGTCATATTGCTTTGCATGATCGTAAGATAGCTAGCATGATGTTTTCATGGCTTGTCCGTTTTTTGATGTCATCGCTACGCTAGATCATTGCACATCCCGATACACCACCGGAGGCATTCATATAGAGTCACATCTTTGTTCTAGTATCGAGTTGTAAGTAAATAAAAGTGTGATGATCATCATTATTAGAGCATTGCCCCAGTGAGGAAAGGATGATGGAGACTATGATTCCCCCCACAAGTCGGGATGAGACTCCGGACGAAAAAAAGAAAAAAAAAGAAAAAAAAGAGAAAGGCTAAAAAAAGAGAAGACCCAAAAAAACAAAAAAACAAAAAGAGAGAGAGAGAAATAGAGAAGGGGCAATGTTACTATCCTTTTACCAAACTTGTGCTTCAAAGTAGCACCATGTTCTTCATATAGAGAGTCTCTTGAGTTATCACTTTCATATACTAGTGGGAATTTTCATTATAGAACTTGGCTTGTATATTCCGATGATGGGCTTCCTCAAATGCCCGAGGTCTTCATGAGCAAGCAAGTTGGATGCACACCCACTTAGTTTCCAGTTTGAGCTTTCATACACTTATAGCTCGTAGTGCATCCATTGCATGGAAATCCCTACTCAGTCACATTGATATCTATTCATGGGCATCTCCATAGCTCGTTGATACGCATAGTTGATGTGAGACTATCTTCTCCTTTTTGTCTTCTCCACAACCACCATTCTATTCCACCTATAATGCTATATCCATGGCTCACGCTCATGTATTGCGTGAGGGTTGAAAATGCTGAAGCGCGTTAAAAAGTATGAACCAATTGCTCGGCTTGTCATCGGGGTTGTGCATGATGTGAATATTTTGTGTGATGAAGATGGAGCATAGCCAGACTATATGATTTTGTAGGGATAACTTTCTTTGGCCAAGTTATTTTGAAAAGACATGATTGCTTTATTAGTAGACTTGAAGTATTATTGTTTTTATGTCAAATGATAGACTATTGCTTTGAATCACTCGTATCTTAATATTCATGCCATGATTAGATATGTGATCAAGATTATGCTAGGTAGCATTCCACATAAAAAATTATCTTTTTTATCATTTACCTACTCGAGGACGAGCATGAATTAAGCTTGGGGATGCTGATATGTCTCCGTCGTATCTATAATTTTTGATTGTTCCATGCCAATATTCTACAACTTTCATATACTTTTGGCAACTTTTTATACTATTTTTGGGACTAACATATTGATCCAGTGCACAGTGCCAGTTCTTGTTTGTTGCATGTTTTTTGTTTCGCGGAATATCCATATCAAACGGAGTCCAAACGGGATAAAAACTGACGGATATTTTTTTGGAATATATATGATTTTTGGGAAGAAAAATCCACGCGAGACGATGCCCGAGGGGGCCATGAGGAAGGGGGGCACACCCCTGACCCTCGTGGCCACCCCGTAAGGCGGTTGATGCCCTTATTTCGCCGAAAGAAAGCTAATATCCAGATAGAGATCATGTTAAAATTTCATCCCAATCGGAGTTACGGGTCTCCGGGAATATACGAAACGGTGAAAGGGTAGAATATGAGAACGCAAAAACAGAGAGAGACAGAGAGATAGATCCAATCTCGGAGGGGCTCTCGCCCCTCCCACGCCATGGAGGCCATGGACCAGAGGGGAAACCCTTCTCCCATCTAGGGAGGAGGTCAAGGAAGAAAAAGGAGGAGGGGGCCTCTCTCCCCCTCGCTTCCGGTGGCACCGGAGTGCCACCGGGGCCATCATCATCACCGCAATCTTCACCAACAACTTCACTGCCATCATCACCAAATCTTCCGCCCTCTATGCAGCGGTGTAACCTCTCTCTTACCCACTGTGATCTCTACTTAAACATGGTGCTCAACGCTATATATTATTTCCCAATGATGTATGGCTATCCCATGATGTTTGAGTAGATCCGTTTTGTCCTATGGGTTATTTGATGATCAAGATTGGTTTGAGTTGCATGTTTTATTATTGGTTCTGTCCTATGGTGCTCTCGGTGTCACGCAAGCGTGAGGTATCCCCTCTGTAGGGTGTTGCAATACGTTCATGATTCGCTTATAGTGGGTTGCGTGAGTGACTAAAACACAAACCCGAGTAAGGGGGTTGTTGCGTATGGGATAAAGAGGACTTGATACTTTAATGCTATGGTTGGGTTTTACCTTAATGATCTTTAGTAGTTGCGGATGCTTGCTAGAGTTCCAATCATAAGTGCATATGATCCAAGTAGAGAAAGTATGTTAGCTTATGCCTCTCCCTCATATAAAATTGCAATAATGATTACCGGTCTAGTTATCGATTGCCTAGGGACAAATAACTTTCTCGTAACAACAAGCTCTATACTAAAACTAACTTAGTTACTTCTTTACCTAAACAGCCCCTACTTTTTATTTACGCAATCTTTATTATCTTGCAAACCTATCCAACAACACCTACATAATACTTCTAGTTTCATACTTGTTCTAGGTAAAGTGAACGTTAAGCGTGCGTAGAGTTGTATCGGTGGTCGATAGAACTTGAGGGAATATTTGTTCTGCCTTTAGCTCCTTGTTGGGTTCGACACTCTTACTCATCGAAAACTATTGCGATTCCCTATACTTGTGGGTTATCAATACTCAGCTGCATTGTTAGTGCAAGGGAACATTAAGCGGAGAACATAACAAAACTTGTCACCTTGTGGAGAAGTTAATATGACTCCAGCCCCCGAGCCCTCCAACTGTCTAGACCCATCAAAGTGAACGGTCCAATATGTGTTATCTAGCTTTTCCTCTGGTGCCTGCAACTCTGTCCAATCATTGATGAAGTCCACTAGTGCTTGGTATTTGATTGTTGTGCGAGGCGTATATTTTATCCCGTGAGGTCCAAGCTCAATAGCCCACTTGGCAATCCGGCCAGTTGCTTCTCTGTTTTGAATGATATCTCCCAGAGGGGCTGAACTAACCACTGTGATGGGATGACCCTGAAAATAATGCTTGAGCTTCTGGCTTGCCATAAAAACTCCATACACCAGCTTCTGCCAATGCGGATACCTCTGCTTTGATTCGATAAGTACCTCACTGATATAATAAACCGGCCATTGAACCAGATACTCCTTTCCAGCCTCCTTGCGCTCCACAACAATAGCCACACTAACACCCCGGGCATTAGTAGCCACATATAGCAATAAAGGCTCTTTATCGACCGGAGCTACAAGGACAGGCGGCTCAGCTAACTGTCTCTTCAACTCCTCAAACGCTTTATCAGCCGCGTCGCTCCAGACAAAGTCATCCGTCTTCTTTAGCATCTGGTATAAAGGGATAGCCTTCTCCCCAAGACGACTGATAAACTGGCTCAAAGCCGCAATCCGGCCCGCCAGACGCTGAACGTCATTGACACATGCCGGTTTAGCCAGAGAGGTGATAGCTGTGATTTTCTCCGGATTAGCCTCAATGCCCCTGTTAGACACCAGAAAACCCAAGAGCTTGCCTGCCGGAACACCAAAGACACATTTGTCTGGATTAAGCATCATCTTATAAACCCGTAGATTATTAAAGGTTTCCTTTAGGTCCTCTATCAATGTTTCCTCCTTCCTAGATTTCACAACAATATCATCCACATAAGCATGAACATTGCGCCCAATCTGTTTACGAAGACAATTCTGAACACAGCGATGATAAGTCGCCTAGGCACTCTTGAGCCCGAAAGGCATAGACACATAGCAGAAGGCTCCAAAGGGAGTTATGAAGGCTGTCTTCTCCTGGTCCTTAACTGCCATTTTAATCCGATGATAACCAGAATAAGCATCCAGAAAATACAAATGGTCACAACCCGCCGTAGCATCAATAATCGGATCAATGCGCGGGAGAGCAAAGGGATCAGCTGGACAGGCTTTGTTCAAATCTGTGTAATCCACACACATACGCCAAGTGCCGTTTTTCTTAAGCACCGACACTGGATTAGCTAACCACTTAGGGTGAAAGACCTCCACAATAAACCCCGCTGCCAAGAGTCGGGCTACCTAGCTCCTCACCAATAGCCTTACACCTCTCTTCATTGAAGCGGCGAAGAAACTGCCTGACCGGTTTAAACTTGGGATCTATATTAAGGGTGTGCTCAGCGAATTCCCTCAGTACACCTGTCATGTCAGAAGGTTTCCATGCAAAGATGTCCTGGTTCTCACGGATGAACTCGATGAGCGTGCCTTCCTATTTCTGATCTAAGTTAGTGCTAGTGCTGAACTGCTTGGATGAATCACCAGGAACAAAATCAACCAATTTAGTCTCCTCTGCCGATTTAAACTTTAGTGCCGGATGATGCTCCGTAGTTGGTTTTTTCAAAGAAGTCATGTTTGCCGGATCAACATTGTCCTTATAAAACTTCAGCTCCTCTGTGGCACAAACCGACTCAGCATAAGACGCATCACCCTCTTCATATTCCAAAGCAATCTTCCTGCTCCCATGTACTGTGATGGTCCCCTTATGACCCGGCAACTTAAGCTATAGATAAACATAACACGGCGGAGCCATGAACTTGGCATAAGCCAGTCGTCCGAACAGGGCATGATACAGACTCTTGATTTTCACCACCTCAAAAGTCAACGTTTCTGACCTTGAGTCATGATCATCTCCAAAATCCACCTCTAGGGCTATCTTGCCCACTGGATACGCCGATTTACCAGGCACCACCCATGAAAGACGGTGTTCGACGGTTTAAGATTCTTATCTGTCAATCCCATATGACGGAAGGTATCATAGTAAAGGATATTGATACCGCTTCCCCCATCCATAAGCACCTTGGTGAACTTATACCCCCCAACTTGAGGTGCCACCACTAAGGCCAGATGACCCAGATTATCAACCCGGGGTGGGTGATCCTCTTGACTCCATAAAATTGGTTGTTCAGACCAGCGCAAATACTGAGGCACTGCCGGTTCAACAGAGTTCACGACCCTTTTGTGAAGCTTCTAATCACGCTTACAAAAGTTAGTAGTGAAGACATGATACTGCCCTCTATTCAACTGCTTCGGATTGCTCTGATAACCCGACTGCTGCTACTGCTGATTCCCCTGATGGTTATAACCTCCCTGATTGCCCTGATTACCTTGATTGCCATGTCTAGTCTGATGGCCTTGGAATCCTGAACTGGAGCTGCCGCCTCCATAACCCGGCCCATGAAAACCTCCTCCTGAACCGCCGGGCGGGCCATTGTCGTATTGGAACATATTGGAATTTTTGAACTCTCGCATGATGAAGCAATCCTTCGAAAGATGCGAAGCTGGCTTCTCCTTCGATCCATGCTTTGGACAAGGTTGATTTAACATGCGCTCCAGATTGGGGCCTGACCCTCCGCCCCTCTGCAACGGTTTGCCCTTATGATGCTGACCGTTATCCTGAGCATTGGTGTTAGCCACAAAGTCCAAACTATTGTCTGCCTTGCGCTTACCATTGTTCCCATGACCTGCCGGATTGTGTTGTTGCCCCTTGGCATTGCCGTTTTTTCCCCTTCCCAGTTTTGTCATCCTCAGACTCAGGGTCTTTGGTACTATCTAAATTGGCATATTTCACCAAAGCAGCCATAAGGGTTGACATGTCATTCCAGTGACGTTTGAGCCTTCCCAACTTCAATTTTAATGACATAAACTAGCAATTGCCTTCCAACATCAAAACTGTTGTATCCGCATTGATGAAGTCTGACGAATGCAGAATAGCCGAGACTCGTTTCACCCAATGCGTTGTAGACTCCCCATCCTCTTGAACACAAGCGGCCAGGTCCACAATCGACATAGGCTGCTTACAAGTATCCTTAAAATTCTGGATAAACCGGGTTTTTAACTTGGCCCATGACCCGACAGAGTTAGCTGGTAAGCTCTTTAACCAAGTATGAGCTGTCCCCTCCAACATCATGGTGAAGTACTTAGCACACATCGCTTCATCCACATCCATCATCTCCATCGCCATCTCATAACTCTCCCCCCATGACTCAGGGGGTAAATCGGCAGTGTAATTGGGCACCTTATGAGGGCCTTTAAAATCCTTGGGCAGTCGTACGTTACGCAAAGCGGGGGTGAGACACGGCACCCCTAAAGAACTGAAGACCACACCTGGCTCCACTGAAGCAATAGGACGAACCGGAGTAAGATGACGAGCCGCATGATGTGCTGCTAACTCGGCTTCTCGACGTGCACGACCATGATCCACCACATCCTGCGCATTAGCACCACCACCTGTCGGGTTATGCCCTCGTGGCGAGTTACGATGACGTGCACTGCTTGACACGGCCGGTTCATCCTCAATGTGCCTGCTGTAGCTCCGACTCGGATGGGGGGTGGATTGAATCCTCTCGCGACTATGCGAATAAGCCTACTGCTGGGTTAAAGCTGTTTGAAGGAGCTCTCTGGCCCGTCATGTCTCGATCGCCACTGGTGACTCGCCATCAATCGGGAGGGCTGCCAATCGTGAAGCGGCGGCCACAATGTTATCCAACGGGTTGGAGTAATGCCCCGGGGGCGTCGGAATGTACTGTGGCACAATGTTGTTCTGACGAGGTGGGTCCATCGTGTGCGGCTGAACCGGCGCTCCTGTTACCGGTGCCTCCATCCGGTTTATCACTGGCTGGTTACTGGTCCCCGCTCCTGGCGTGTTGAAGAGGTTTCTTGGCTCATAACCCGGCGGGAGGTGCGACTGGTATCTCCTCCTCATGACATCATCTAAGGCGCTCTGATCCAGCCTAAGCCGGTAGGCCTGAGCTTCTAACTCGGCACGTTCTGTAGCCATTCCTGGCGTTCTCTGCTGCCAGGTCCGCTTTAGCCTGAGTTATCTGATCTTTCACCTTTGCAATCTCCGCATTGTGCTGATCTCGGTTTGCTGCATCCACCTCTGCTGCCAGCAACGTTGCTAAAGCGTCGAACAAATCAGACAAAACCTGAGCCGGAGGCGGCGCAGAGCCCCCTGCCCCTGTCGGTGTTGCTGTTGCTGAACCGGAGATCATTGCCGCAGCGGTAGAAGAGGGCTGTGCCGGCTGTGTACCGGCCATGAAGACCGCAACCCGGTTTGGCAGAACAAGGGGGTCTGGAATATTGTTGCCATCGGAACCTCCACTAATCTTGCCATCCTGTAACTGATATAGCGACTCGGTCTCTCCGGTTGAAGACTTGTCATCAGAGCAGACAATGGTTTCGCCACCAGATACCGATCCATCCTCATATTCAGCTCCGTGGATGACACCTATGAAGACATGCTTTATGGCAGGCTGAACCAGGGCAGAGCTTGCCTGCTGAGCCGTCTCGATGGTGTTGGCGCAGATGTCCGGCTCAGGGCCTGGTTCGCAGATCTTGCCGATGAAGACGTGAATTCCACCAAAGGGGACCTGGTACCCATATTCAATTGAACCAGCCTCGGGACCCCATCCTACGTTGTCGATGTAGAGTTTGCCACGACGACTCTTAGTCGTTCGGCCCACAACGTATCCCTTGAGTCCTTCGAAGCTGCCCTTCAAGAACTCGAAACCATCGTGCGACAGCCCCACAGTGGGCGCCAACTATCGTGGTTTTGTCACGGCAGATGTCCTCGTGAAAGGACTTAGTCGTGGAGCCATCGCTACGGGTTAGCTTAAAGGGGTTAAACCAGACAAGGGACACGAGAGTTTTATACTAGTTCGGCCCCTTCGATGAAGGTAAATCCTACATCTAGTTGTGATGGAATTGCAGAGGTTTCGATGACCAGGGAGCAAATCCGCTTTGCCTGGCTCTCGAGTTGTTGTGTGTTGTCCCTCAACTGTCGTCGGGTCGTCCCTTTATATACATACATAGGTGGACGCCCGCCGGTTTACAGAGTCCCAAGGCCGGATCATAAACGTGTCCGGCTCGGTCTCTATTCCTTCTAACTTACAATACAAGTTGCATATTCATGCCGGTTTATGTCTACAGGCCTTAACCCGCCTTTGGACCTTGGGTCTTCCTGAAGCGCCACCATCCTTGTTTTCATGGGCCTTTGAATAAAGCAACCATCATGAGGTACTCCGACCTCTCCTAGCCGGTTTACGCCCGGTGGTAATATCCCCAACAGGGTGCCTTGGGAATCCCCAAGCTTAGGGTCTTTCCACTCCTTATTCTCCTCATATCGATGTCTCACGCAAAGCTTGAAAACTTCAATCACACAAAACTTAATGGAACTTCGTGAGATAGGTTAGTATGATAAAGAGTAAACCATTCACTTTGATACTGTCAAAGACAAGGCTCATAATTGTTATCACACAATGCCTACTATACCATATCATTTATACAATCTATATTGAGAAATATAAGTCATAGAAACTAGAAAACAAGCAAACTATGCAATGAAAACATAATCTATCAGAAACAGAACAGTCTATAATGATTTGAACACTAACCATACTTCTGCTACTCAAAAAATTATGAATTAAATTGTTGGATGTGAGGAATTTGTCTATTAATCTTCTGTAAAAAGAATCAGCACCAAAGCACTCTTCTGTAAAAAAAATGGCAGCTAATCTCGTGAGCGTAAAGTTTCTGTTTTTTACAACAAGATCACATTAACTTTCACCCAAGTCTTCCCAAAGGTCTTACTTGGCCCTTTATTGAAACAAAAGCTATAATACATGATTAATACATTATCTTAATCATGAGAACACACAAAAACAGTAAGGGTAAATATTGGGTTGTCTCCCAACAAGCGCTTTTCTTTAATGCCTTTTTAGGTAGGCATGATGATTTCAATGATGCTCACATAAAAGATAAGAATTGAAACATAAAGAGAGCATCATGAAGAATATGACTAGCACATTTAAACCTGACCCGCTTCCTATGCCTAGGGATTTTGTGAGAACACAATTTATGGGAACAAGAATCAACTAGCATAGGAAGGCAAAACAAGTATAACTTCAAAACTTTAAGCACATAGAGAGGAAACTTGATATTATTGCAACTCCTACAAGCATGTATTCCTCCCTCATAATAATTTTCAGTAGCATCATGAATGAGTTCAACAATATTACCATCACATAAAACATTATTTTCATGATCTACGAGCATAGAAATTTTACTACTCTCCACATAAGCAAAATTCTCCTCATTCGGAATGGCGGGATCACTAGTTCCTAAAGTTGACACTCTTCCAAACCCGCTTTAGATGATAGTATTATTCATACTCCAAAATATATAATTTAAGTTCATGGAGCATTCTTCAATTAATATAGACTAACCAATATCCAAGCTCAAAATGTATAAGTGAAGCACACGAAGCATTCTATCAAGCCATCAAAAGATTTAAGTGAAGCTCAAAGAGCAATTCTATACGATCATACTTAGAAGATATAAGTGAAGCACATGAAGTATTATATAAATTGATGAAGCGATATCTCATACTAGCATGGTTCTTAAAAAAAATAAAAACACAAAGGACACAAATCATGTGAACAAAACAAAAACCGAGGTATACCGATAATTGTTGAAGAAGAAAGATGGGATGGCAACCGGGGCATCCCCAAGCTTAGATGCTTGAGTATCCTTAGAATATTTACTTGGGGTGCCTTGGGCATCCCTAAGCTTGATCTCTTGCCCCTCTTTATTATTCTCACATCGGTAACTCCTTGTTCTTCGAACACTTCATCCACACAAAACTTTAACAAAAACTTTGTGAGATTCGTCAGTATAATAAAGCAAATCACTACCTTTAGGTACTGTTTCAAAATCATTCCAATTTCATATTAGAACTATATATACTATATTCCAACTTCTCTATAGTTCATACCCTTCAATACTAGCCATAGATGCATCAAAATAAGCAAACAACACACGAAAAACAGAATATGTCTAAAACAGGACAGTCTGTAGTAATCTGGAGGTTTAGTAAACTTCTGTAACTCCAAAAATTATGAAATAAATTTGAGAATTTGAAAAAATTGTACATAAGAAATGTGCAAAAAGTTTCAGACCCATTTGACTTTCCAGTAAAAATGTAAAATCACGTGCTACAGCCAAAGTTTTTATTTTTTGTTATGCACATAGTAAACAAGCAATCTAATCATCCTAAAACCAAAGCTTGGCACATTATTTTTATAATAAAATGGATATATATATATATGGGGATAATTATTTACAGAGAAACTTCCAT
The DNA here is from genome assembly GCF_002162155.2 of Triticum dicoccoides. Classification (NCBI taxonomy): domain Eukaryota; kingdom Viridiplantae; phylum Streptophyta; class Magnoliopsida; order Poales; family Poaceae; genus Triticum; species Triticum dicoccoides. Next base: position 446,743,241 of record NC_041386.1, read on the forward strand.
GAAAAATTCTACATTGTTCTTGTGAGCATGAACACGAGTGCTCAAGGTCGACCCTCACTTCTTCAATGCACAACTTTCCAATCACTTCTCTTTTTGAAAACCTTTTTAGGCATGAGAGGCAAGTATTTTTTTTTGTATTTTCAATGTTAAAAAAAATTGTATGTTTCACCCACAACTAAACAGAAACAAAAAAGGAAAAAGCAAAATCTACTTGGTGAAGAAAGCAAACAAGCATACACAAGAATATCAACCCCATGCTATTGCTCCCTGGCAACGGCGCCAGAAAAGAGCTTGATAATCCCCAAGTGCATGGAATCATCGTAGCAATTTACAAAGGTGGAAGTGATATGATTGGAGTGTAGAACCCACAAGGAGCTAAAGGTAAGATCAATATTCCCTCAAGCCCTATCTGCCACTGATACGACTCTACGTACACCGAACGTTTGCTTCCAACTAGAAACGAGAAATAAAACTACGTTGTGGGTATGAAGTGGATAACTTTGTATTATATCAGAGAGCTAAAATATTAAAGTAGGTGCTGTTATCATAAATTCAGAATATATTACTAAATATTATAAATAGCGAGTGTGGAATAATGGTGGATCGGAGTGTGGAATTGTCCTAGGCAATTGTTAACAAGACCGGTAATCACTATTGCAGTTTCATATGAGGGAGAGGCATAAGCTAACATACTTTCTCTTCTTGGATCATATGCACTTATGATTGGAACTCTATCAAGCATCCACAACTACTAAAGATCATTAAGGTAAAACCCAACCATAGCATTAAAGTATCAAGTCCTCTTTATTCCCATACGCCATGTCACGCTTATCCGTGTTTGTGTTTCTGTCACTCACGCAACGCAAACAATAAGCAAACCATGGACATATTGCAACACCCTACAACGGGAATCCCCCACGCTTGCGCGACACGGAGGGCACCATAGGACAGCACTAAGGGAGTCCTGGATTAGGGGGTATCTGGACAGCCGGATTATATCCTTTGGCCGAACTGTTGGAGTATGAAGATACAAGATTGAAGACTTCGTCTCGTGTCCGCATGGGACACTACTTGGCGTGGAAGGCAAGCTAGGCAATACGGATGTGTATATCTCCTCCTTTGTAACCGACCTTGTGCAACCCTAGCCCCCTCTGGTGTCTATATAAACCGGAGGGGTTTAGCCCGTAGGACAACATACAATCATACCATAGGCTAGCTTCTAGGGTTTAGCCTCTCCGATCTCGTGGTAGATCAACTCTTGTAATACTCATATCATCAAGAATAAATCAAGTAGGACATAGGTTTTTACCTCCATCAAGAGGGCCCGAACCTGGGTAAAACATTGTGTCCCTTGCCTCCTGTTACCATCCGCCTTAGACGCACAGTTCGGGACCCCCTACCCGAGATCCGCCGGTTTTGACACCGACATTGGTGCTTTCATTGAGAGTTCCTCTGTGGCGTCGCCATAAGGAAGGATGCCTCGTCTCGTTGTTAAAAGCAACATCATCGCTGGGGGAGCTCTGGCTGTCGGCCAAACTCTCTGGCTAGGCAGTTTCGTCATGACTGCCTGTTCAGCCGCTGCACCGACGATGACTTCTTGGGTCGTCAAAAACAACCTCCACATCGGCTCGGAAGTCGCCGAGCAGATGGATCCAATGGATCTCTCTTCCCTAAACAAACTCTTGGATCGCATCACCGCCTTGGGAGTCGCTACGAACTATGATCGGATTGGGCTTAAAGCCGATCAAAGGGAGATTAACTCTCCACCGGTCACCCATCACGTTGCGGTGGTGGAGGAACAATGCCGCAACTCTTCCTCTATTTTGAGGACTAACTATGTCCGTATTCCTGAGCTCTCCGAGCCGGATACCCGCTTATGGGAGGACATTACCCAAGCCCTGAACCTAGAATCAGGTAGCGGGCCAAATTTATCAGGTAACACTCTAGAACCCGAACTTCCAAGATTGGAAACGCCTCGGCCCCTGGGTCTCAGATCGGGTAGGGATTCAGACTCAAATACATCCACCCACCCAGACATACACGATCTATCCCACATCAGGCAAGAGCCCCATGAAACAATACATCGTTATTGGGCCAGATTCCTCCTTGTGATGAACAAGGTTAAGGACTGTCGCGAGGAAGATGCAGTCTCACTTTTGTGCAATAATTGCACAGACAAGGGAATCCTTAACGCCTTAAGTCGCCGTGACATATCACGCTTCGCTGACTTGGCGTCAATAGTATGAAAGTACTGTGCGATGGAAAGCGCTTGGAAAACCGAAACGAAATTTTGGGATAATCCGGCTCCGAATATACACCCAGTCCGAAGTAAAAGGGTGCACTATCATAAGACGCCTGATCTAGTTGCAAAGAAACAAAAACCCTCTACAGGGAATGGAACCGTACTGGAGATGGCTTGACGGACCCTGCGAAATTCACAGTACAACGGATACAACACCAACACACAGCCTTAGAGCATGTCGGATACTCCAGCAGGTGGCCAAAAGTTGTGAGGATCTTCTTATCCCAAATTCCACATAGCACCATCCCGTGAATAATAAAACGGTGTTAACAGTCTTTGAGATCTTTGCGTCAAATAATAGGCACAAGCGAACACTCCGCAGCATGGCCGAAATCTGCCACGTAGCAACAATAAATCCATGGAGTGACACGGCTATTACCTTCAATGCCAGTGACGAACCTAAATTACGAACAGCCCGAGCACCAGCTGCACTGGTCCTCAGTCCAATTGTGGACGGCTTTCGACTCACCAAAGTACTCAAGGATGGCGACAGCGGATTAAACCTCATCTATGAGGAAACTCTTCAAAAATTGGAAATAGACTAGAACCGCATTAAGCAAAGTAGCACAACCTTCAGGGGAATCATACCCAGTCGGGAGGCACGATGCGCTGGGAAGATCACACTAGATGTGGTATTCGTCACGCCAGAGAATTACAGGTCCGAAGAAATTACATTTCAAGTGGCCCCGTTCAGCAGTGGATACCATGCCCTTTTAGGACGTGAGGCATTCATGATCTTCCAAGCCATACCCCATTACGGGTACATGAAGCTCAAAATGCCCGGGCCCAACGGAATCATCACCCTCGCTAGTGATCCGGACACAGCACTCCGAGCCGAAAACAAAACAGCCGCACTGGCCCTCGATGCATTATCCAAAGCCCTCTCGGCCGAGGAGCTAACCATGCTACGCTCCATAGTGGACAGGGATGACGTGATACTCGATAAGAGATCCAAGTCCACCTCTTTTAAACCAGCGGATGAATTAGTCAAATTCCAAGTCCACCCAACAGACCTTACAAAAACAGCCTCCATCGAGGCATAGTTAAAACCCGCCGTGGACGCTGCACTACGAGAGTTCCGGCGCGAGAATTGGGACATATTCGCCTAGCACCCCTCAGACATGCCAGGAATCCCACGCAGGCTGGCCGAGTATAGCCTCGATATCATAAAGGGATTCAAGCCGGTCAAGCAAGCTCTTCGGCATTTCTCCGAACCTAAGAGACATGCCATGGGTGAGGAACTAGCCAAGTTATTGGAGGCCGGATTCATCAGAGAGATAAAACACCCGGATTGGCTAGCAAACCTGGTGATGGTACCAAAGAAAGATAAATCCTGGCGCCTTTGTGTCGATTTCAAGGACCTCAATAAAGCTTGCCCAAAGGATCCCTTCCCCCTCCCCCGCATCGACCAAATTATCGATGCTACCGCAGGACACGAGTCATTGTGTTTCCTCGACGCATACTCCGGTTACCACCAAATCAAGATGGCGGAGTCCGATCAAGCCGCAACAGCATTCATCACACCATACGGTCCCTTCTGTTTCAACACAATGCCTTTTGGGCTCAAAAACGCCGGCACAACATATCAGCGCATGATTCAGACATGTCTGGAGAAACAAATCGGTAAAACAGTAGAGACATACATAGACGATGTGGTCATCAAAACCAAACACGTCGACTCTTTGATAGACGACTTGAGGCTCACATTCGACAACCTCCGAACATACGACATTAAGCTCAATCCGGAAAAATGCTTTTTCTGCGTACTAGCCGGAAAGCTCCTGGGTTTCATTGTCTCCAGTAGAGGTATTGAAGCTAATCCGGCTAAAACCCAAGCTTTGTCACAGTTGGCTACCCCAATAGACCTCAAACAAATCCAAAAGTTAACAGGATGCGTAGCGGCTCTAAGCCGCTTTATCTCCCGCTTAGGAGAAAATGCTTTACCCCTTTATCGCCTCCTCCGGCGTACCGAACACTTTGAGTGGACGGACGCTGCCACAGCTGGATTGGAAGAAATAAAGGCCATTTTGGCAACCAACCCAATCCTGCCCGCACCAAACATCGGCGAACCAATGCTGTTGTACATTGCGGCAACCCATCAAGTTGTAAGCGCAGTGCTCGTCGTCGAACGAGAAGCTGACGGACATAAATTCCCTCTTCAAAAGCCGGTATACTATGTATCCACTGTCCTCACTCCATGCAAATCACGGTACCCACATTATCAAAAGATAGCCTACGCAGTATTCATGGCATCCCGGAAGCTGCGACACTACTTTCAAGAGTGTTCGATTACAGTAGCCTCGGAAGTACCACTTAATGATATTATAAACAACCGCGACGCTATGGGCCGGATTGCCAAATGGGCTATTGAGCTCCTCCCATTCGACATAACATACAAACCTCGATGAGCCATTAAGTCTCAAGTATTGGCCGACTTTGTCACCGAATGGACGGAGGCCGAACTCCCTAAAGAGTACGACGCATACTCCAATTGGATCATGCACTTTGACGGTTCTAAAATGTTGGCTGGTCTGGGTGCTGGCGTCGTCCTGATGTCCCCAACCGGAGATACCGTCCAGTACGTACTGCAAATATTGTACACAGACTCCAACAACGCAGCCGAATACGAAGCCCTGTTGCATGGTCTTCGGATGGAAGTCTCCATGGGCATTCAACGCCTGGAGGTGCATGGGGATTCAAACCTTGCAATATCCCAAATAAATGGAGACTTTGATGCCAAGGATCCGAAAATGGCGGCCTACCGAAACGCCGTCCTAAAAATGTCAGCTCGGTTCGAGGGGCTCGAATTTCACCACGTGGCTCGGGAAAACAATCAGGCGGCGGATATCCTGGCCCGCATCAGCGCAAAACGCGATGCGGTCCCCCCCAACATCTTTTTGGAAAGGCTGTTCAAGCCATCCGTAGTATGGGAAGGGGACACCGGTAACCATAGTCCGGACCCGGCCAAAATGCCCGATACCGAATACTCTGACACAATCGGAGGCCCCGCCATCGAAATCAAACCTTCAGCCCACGTAATAATGGCCATTATAGCACCGTGGATAGAACCATTCCTGGCCTACCTAACTAGGCAGGAACTTCCGGAGGACCAAAATGAGGCACGCTGCATAGTGCAGCGATCTAAGGCCTACAGGGTCCTCGAGGGGGAATTGTATAAAAAAAGCACTACCGGAGTCCTTCAAAGGTGCATCTCCGAAGAGGAAGGGCGAAACCTTTTAGCAGAAATCCACGCCGGACTCGGCGGTCACCACGCCGCAGCCCAGGCTCTTGTAAGCAAGATCTTCCGTACATGATTCTATTGGCCAATGGCCCGGGCAGATGCACAGGACTTGGTCCAACGTTGCGCCGGTTGCCAGCTCTTTGCAAATCAAAGCCACATGCCACCCACCGCCCTTCAAACAATCCCCATTACGTGGCCCTTCGTGGTCTGGGGGCTTGACATGGTTGGACCCCTTAAAGGGGGAACCCACAAGAAAAATACTTACTGGTCATGGTGGATAAATTCACCAAATGGATAGAGGCCAAGCCTATTAAAATAGCCGAATCCGGACCAGTGATAGACTTCATATCTGGGGTCGTACACCGTTATGGCATCCCCCACAGCATCGTCACTAACAACGACACAAACTTCACAGCCGATGAGGTAAAACTCTGGTGCAGCGAAATGGGCATCAAGCTCGATTATGCTTCAGTCTATCACCCACAAACCAACGGCCAAGTCGAGCGAGCAAACAGTCTTATAATGAGCGGCATTAAACCCACATTAGTTCGTTCCTTAACGGAGTCTAACACGCACTGGGTAGAGGAGCTCGACTCCGTACTCTGGGGGCTGCGTACCACGCCGAATCATAGTACTGGATACACACCCTTCTTTATGGTGTACGACGCAGAGGCAGTCTTGCCCTGTGACATAATTCATGACTCACCTCGAGTGCGCATGTACAAAGAAAGAGAAGCCGAGCTCGATCGGTAGGATAGTCTGGACACCCTGGAGGAGGAGCGCGATGTAGCCAAAGCCCGTTCCGCATTTTATCAGCAACAGACTCGCAGATAACAAAGCAGAGAAGTACGGGCCAAAACTTATAACGTTGGCGAACTAGTTCTACACCTGCCGGATAAGAAAAAGAACAAGCTCAAGCCCAAATGGGAAGGTCCCTTCATTATTGACCAAGTTCTGACCGGTGGAGCGTACCGACTGCGGGATGCATCGACTAGTTGACTCGAGCCGAACCCATGGAACGCGGCCAGGCTCCGAAGATTCTACGCCTAGCGTCGGACCCTATGTTCGTCCCCTCCCTTTGTCCATTTTTTGCATGTACATTATCTGTCTTGTTTTTCTTTCTTCCTTTCTGTTATTATTTCTCTAGGCCTTTAATGGCCAACTTGTGCCTCGCTTGCACATTATAGATGCGCTAGCCGCGCTCATAATACCTGGGGGCTTCTTTCACAGAAGCTTAATTATTTATCTGGGCCTCAGGCCCCGAACATGTGTCATGCTTCTGCATGTACCTTTTTCGCCATTATATGCATCGATATGACTTAAGTTTTGGCCAAGCTGGGTTGCCTGGCTCTTGTATTTATGCCCTACGTTCCCGTTAATTCGGCTAGGGCATAAGGGGAGCACCTCTGTGATTGTTACTGCCGGGTCAGCCGGACGTGTACCTCAGACTGGGTGAAGCCGAAAGCTAGCGTTCTTAAGGGAATATTCGGTCGGTGAACAAAAGATGATTTTTATTTATTGTACATATCTGCCCCCAGATGTTTTTCCTGCGTTTCCTATCGCAGTCCGGACATGCACTTTAGGGCATGCTTACCCAGGGAAAGGAACCCTTAACGGAACTATTCTCCCTGGAAGATGTTTCTTACTACCCATGTAATATAACATAACTAGTTGGGCACTTGTCTGTTCAATCACTTATGACCCCTACGCCTGGTCTCCACGCATGCCCCGGTTCTTATATAGCTGCGCAGGTATTCGGATACACTCCGGACTATCGGGTCCCGAGGTTGAAGCGTAAAGGTCCGCCAAGACAAATGATCTACAATCCGTCTAGAAGCATTATACATGTCACTTTCATTACATAGTCATGCAGACTGACTAAATTCCTCTTATATACCATCCAACAGGAGGTCTAGCTTACAATCCTATTGGGAATACTTTGCGGCTAATTCTACTTGCCCATAAACTAATTTAACGGGGATCTCTTTTCCGTCGGGCCCCACAGGTCTGACCTCGGCCATGTGATTTGGGTCTGCCTTGGTATACCGCGTCTTCACCATGGCCCAGGCTTCTCTGGCACCCTGTCGGCAGGCTGATATCTTCCATAATCGGAAGCGCCGTCGTGCTCCCTTGAGCTTCTCCGCAAGCTCTGCAACGCCCTCTGGCAGGGAGACGGACGGCCACAAGGCCTGGGCAACACCCTGCATCACCTGCCGAACTTGTTCGTGCAGATGTGACAGCTCGGATAGAAGATCACCCGCAGACCCGGGCATTTCCTTCGCGGGACGACCCGTCAGCATACCTACAGACATAACGCTGTTAGTCGGCTTCTTCGCCGAACTCCTTTAAAAGGATTCGTTCAAGCACTTACTGAAAATGCCGCGCCGAAGCCGCTTATTCTCCTTCTCGGAGTCTGCAAGCTGGCCCCGAACGTCTTTTAGTTCCACGCTCAGCTTAATATTGGCATCTTGGAGATTGTTTTTCTCCCGCCTAACCTCAGTCAGCACGCGTTTGCCAGCCTCTAGCTGCCGCATAACATGTTGGTCCTCTGGATTTTCTTCGGATTCATCTGCAACATCTGTTGTTAGATCTGCACCCATGCCGCACATTATATGGTAACCATCATTTTTAAAGTAAATGTTACCAGCAGGTGACTTTTTCGGTTCCTGCAATGCGGCCACAGCAGCCCGCAGTTGGGTCTTGCATTCCTCTAGCTCCTGTGACAGCCTAGTATTCTTCTCTGTAAGAACCTGCACAATAAAGATGATCCTTAAATCAGTTCTGCTAACTGTTTCAAGTCTCAGGGGCTACTGATACATATAAATCGTCAGATTTACTTACCTGTACATCCTTTACATACTGATCCGTGGCTCTGGCTAGACCATCTTGAGCAGCTCGGAGGTACGCCTCTCCAGAATCGAAGGCATCAAATGCCTCTAGTGAGAAACAAGCGTCACGGAGTATGGCCCGGCGGCGCCTATGATTCTTGGCGCTTTCCACCTCTGAGTTTGTAGCGGATAATCTATCTGCATCCTCTATAGGGGGATTATCCGGTGCCCGCCCCATATCGGCTTCTGCATCTATGTCCGGTCCTGGCGCCCGGCTGGTGGAAGCGTGATTAGTAACATCGCCGGACATATCCCGGCGAGCGTTTTTTCTGTTAAAGAAACACGAGCGTCATTATATTTCGAGAAAGACGACAACCACGGAGCGGGGTTTGTTATACCTTTGCGCCGGCATCTCCGTCCTGACCGCCTTCCTTTTTGGCCTACCCGGCCTCGGTGCCTCCTGTTGGCGCATTGCTGCGGGTTCGGCAGGGCGTCCGGAATGCCTTCCCTGTAAAAATGCCATGTGTATATGGTGGGTGAAGTGTCTAAAAGGGGATCCTAGTTTTGGAGTTGGGATTTTTGGTTTTTCTTACATGTGATGCAGGGAGCAGTCCGGGATAGTCGGCCGTAATGGCCACCATGGCATCGTCGCAGCTTAACTGATAGAACTGCCGGTCTATCAGCTCCACGAATATAACTGAATCTTCTTCAAGTCCGGAGTCGAGGGCCCGGTCAGGGTCCTCTGGTTGTGGAGAAGGGCTGCTGACCTCCTTTATGGCTTTTCGCAGTTCCTACCACAAAGTGGCAAGGTGAATACTTACGACAAAGAATGCGGGAAAAATGGGAGGAGGGAGATATAACTTCCCCAGCTTGGAGGATTGTACATGGAGAATCCATCCCGTGGCTTGATGCGGGTAAACTCCTCTTCCTCACCCTTGAACAATTCAGACAGAATTTTCGCTAAAGTGGGAGCATTGTCCGGACCCTTACGCCCGCAGCGGGTGGCGTCATCCGCCCCGTTATAACACCACAAGGGGTGCCCACGATATTGAAGTGGTTGCACTCCCCGCATTATGCAAATCGACATAACTTCGATTACTGTCAATCCTAATCGAGCCAGTGCTTTAATTCGGTTCATCAGATAGAGGACTTCTCCATTGTCTTCCACCTGGGGGCTCCGTGGGCGCCAACTTCGGCGTTTCTTCAGAGGAGCATTGTTGAACTCAGGAAGACCCTGCCGAACAGGGTCTGGAAGGGGAACGTCCTCCATATAAAACCATTCTGAAGGCCAGTCTTCGGGTGACTTCTTCGGAGTACCCGACAGGTATCCGGTATCGGCGATGCGCCATATTTCGGCTCCGCCCAGTTGATAAAGTGACCCCCTCTGTGTGCGAGGGACGAGGCAAAATAGCCTTTTCCACAGCTCGAAGTGAGCCTCGCAGCCCAGGAACAACTCGCAGAGAGCCACATAGCCGGCGATATGTAGGATGGAGGCGGGGGTGAAATTGTGTAATTGGAGGCCGTAGAACTCCAGGAGCCCACGGAGGAACGGGTGAATTGGAAATCTGAGTCCCCTTAATAGATAGGGACCAAGGAAAACCCATTCCCCCATAGAGGGACAGGGAAAGCTCTCCGCTTGCTCCCCGCCATTATAGGTGGCAAGCCCGGCTCGAACGGGCACCATGTATGCCGGAGGGAGAAATCCCTTAGTCTGCAGTTCGACTAAACGACTGTGTGGGACTGAACACCTCTCCCAATCACTGGGCTTAGGGCTTCGGGGGCGGGAGGAGGAGCTGCGGAGGTCGGCCATGCTGGAATGGATCTTTCCGGAACGCGCTCTGATGGACTCTTGCCGGGGGAGGATGGTATGGATCGGATCTAAGGATCCCCATCCCTTTAATAGACAATTTATTTATCTAGCTAGGGGCGCGAATGTAAAAATGCCCTGGTGCCTCGTATTCATTCGACGCGTGGGAGAAAGCCCTTATTGGGCACAGAAGCCAAGAGGTCCAAACATTTATGGGGCCGGACACTACTTTACAAACGTTCGAAAGATGGAGAAGAACCCGCCTTGCAATGCCGAAGACAATAATGCGCGCCGGACTCATCGTCATTGAAGCCTGGTTCGGGGGCTACTGAGGGAGGCCTGGATTAGGGGGTATCCGGACAGCCGGATTATATCCTTTGGCCGGACTTTTGGACTATGAAGATACAAGATTGAAGACTTCATCTCATGTCCGGATGGGACTCTACTTGGTGTGGAAGGCAAGCTAGGAAATACGGATGTGTATATCTCCTCCTTTGTAACCGACCTTGTGTAACCCTAGCCCCCTCTGGTGTCTATATAAACCAGAGGGGTTTAGTCCGTAGGACAACATACAATCATACCATAGGCTAGATTCTAGGGTTTAGCCTCTCCGATCTCGTGGTAGATCAACTCTTGTAATACTCATATCATCAAGAATAAATCAAGCAGGACGTAGGTTTTTAACTCCATCAAGAGGGCCCGAACCTGGTAAAACATCGTGTCCCTACCTCCTGTTACCATCTGCCTTAGACGCACAGTTCGGGACCCCTACCCGAGATCCGCCGGTTTTGACACCGACAAGCACCAAAGTAAAACATACAACTCATACCAATCTAGATCATCAATCAACCGAAAGACAAAGGATATCTACTCAAAACATCATAGGATGGCAACACATCATTGGATCATAATATGTGGCATAAAGCACCATGTTTAAGTAGGGATTACGGCGGGGTGCGGGAGAGTGGACCACGTAAAAGAGATGAGGGTGATGATTTTGATGGTGATGTTGATGAAGACGATCATCGCGACAGTGATTGCCCTCTCGATGGCACTCCGGTGCCACCAAGAGAGAGGAGGAGAAGTTCTCCCCCTTGTGCTTCCTCCTCCATGGCCTCGCCCTGGAAGGGGAGAGGTTCTCCCTCTGGTCCTTGGCCTTCATGGTGATGATGGCCCCCTCCGGCAGGGTGCCAGAGAGGGCCTAGAATGATTTCTCGTGGCTACAGAGGCTTGCAGCGGCGGAACTTCCGATCTAGGTTAATTTCTCGAGTTTTTTTGTATATATAAGAGGTTTTGGCATCGAGAACAAGTCAGGGGGGTCTTTGGGCTGTCCACGAGGTAGGGGGGTGCGCCCAGGGGGGTGGGCACGCCTCCCACCCTCGTGGGCAGCCCGGGACTCTTCTGGCCCAACTCTTTTACTCCATGGCCTTCTTCTGGTCAAAAAATAAGCTCCGTCAAGTTTCAGGTCAATTGGACTCCATTTGGTTTTCCTTTTCTGCAATACTCTAAAACAACGGAAAAAAGAAACTAGCACTAGGATCTAGGTTAATAGGTTAGTCCCAAAAACCATATAAAATAGCATATAAATGCATATAAAACATCCAAGGTTGAGAATATAATAGCATGAATACGTCATAAATTATAGATACGTTGGAGACGTATCCGTTTCCAATAAGAAAATGTCTCCAGGTCTTGAGCGCATGCACCACGGCTGCTAACTCCAAATCTTGCGTGGCATAATTCAATTCATGCGGTCGAAGTTGTCATGAGGCATATGAAACAACTCTTCCGTCCTGCATAAGTACTCCTCCAAGTCCCAAGCGAGAAGCGTCGCAATCTTGGAAATCCTTGCGTATATCCGGAAGAATTAGCACTGGGGCTGTAACCAAAGTTTCTTCAACTCCTGAAAACTGGACTCACATTCATCCCTCCATTTAAACTTGGTGTCCTTCTTCAACAACTCCGTCATAGGCTTCACAATCTTGGAAAAATTCTCAATGGATCTTCGATAATATCCCGCAAGTCCTAGAAAACTACGGATCTCCCAACTATGGTGGGTGCCAACCACTCAGTTAGAGACTCAACCTTGGTGGGTTCTACTGCTATACCTTCTCCTGATATAACATGTCCAAGAAATCCTACTTCCTTCAACCAAAATTCACATTTGCTGAACTTGGCATACAATTGATGTCCCTTGAGCTTCTCGAGAACTAAGCGCAAGTGTTCCTTATGTTCCTCTTCATTCATCGAGTGCACCAAAATATCATCAATGAACACCACTACAAACTTATCCAAAAACTCCATGAACACCTTATTCATCATACTCATGAAGTAAGCAGGGGCGTTGGTCAATCCAAATGACATGACCGTGTACTCATATAGCCCATACCTTGTGGTGAAAGTTGTCTTAGGTATATCTTTTTCCCGGATCTTCAACTGGTGGTACCCTGATCACAGATCGATCTTGGAAAATACTTGACGAATGTCTAGATACATACTTGATCCTTTTTCCCTCCGGGGTGGTGAGCAGAATTGACTTACTAGCACAATCAATGTTTCCTCCATACTTCGATAACCAATCCATTCCTAATATTATATCCAATCCTTGTGACTCCAAAATTATTAGGTTTGAGGGGAAAACATGGCTACCATTGGTCAAGGGTAACCGATCACACCATCGGCTGGCCATATACTCTGCTCCTGGTGAGCTTACTAACATGGATGACCTAAGGGCTAAGGTTGGTAACTTAAACTTGTCCACAAATCCTCTTGATATGTATGAATGCGATGCACCGGTATCGAAAAGAACGAGTGCGGTAAATGACTTAATCAAAAATTTACCGATCACTGTGTCAGGCTGTTCTTCAACCTCCTCCATGTTGATGTGGTTCACCTGACCTTTGGTGAAGGGATTGGGCTTCTTCCCAGAGTTTCCATTTCCATTGCCATTCTTCAACTCAGAACAGTCATTGGCATAGTGCCCTGTCTTCCCGCACTTGTAATAGGTAACATGGCTCAGGTCCTTCTTGGCGGGCGTTGCTGGGTTGGGGCAGTTCTGGTTACTGCTTGCTCGATTCCCGTTTCCATTCTTAGGCCCACTGTGGTTATGGGAACTTCCTCCATTGTAAGTATGGCCTCCATGGTTATGGGTGTAACCTCTAGAGTTAGGGGTAAAGAGAGGCTTCTGCTGAGCTCTAGAATTGTACTTCCCCTATCCATACTTCCGTTTGCGGCTCTCTATCTGCTGTTGTTTGCTTTCAATCATCATGGCCTAGTCTACCAACTCCTGATAGTTAGTGAATGTTGCCACCATCAACTGCATACTCATCTCATCATTCAGTCCTTCCATAAACTTCTCCTGCTTCGCGGCATATGTGGCCACATCATCTAGGGCATAACGGGCTAACTTGCTAAACTCATCCACGTACTTCCCCACAGTACGGTTTCCCTGGTGTAAGTTGCGGAACTCACGCTTTTTCATATTCATAGCTCTAGTTGAGACATGGCCTATGCGGAATGCTTGCTGAAACTGATCCCATGTGACATTAGCTATGTGAAAAGTGGTTGTGTAATTCTCCCACCATGAGGCTGCGGGTCCATCCAGTTGGTGTGCGGCCAAGCGCACCTTCTCCGCATCTGTGCAACCTATGGTGGTCAACTCCCTTCTAATCCTGTGTAGCCAATCATCAGCAACCATGGGCTCGGTGCTACTAGAAAACACCAGCGGATTCAACCTCAGAAAACAGGCTAAGTTGTCCACTGGAGGCACTACAAAAAAAAGACACATCCGTGACATTTTGGGCCGAACGATTTTTTTTCTATCATACATATGACACTTCTATGACGATAATTGTGACAAAACCTGGTATCATCATAGATGTGGTGGGCTCCTACTTCTATGACAAAAAATCATGACAGAAAATGGGCTTTTCGTCCTGGGCGGGCCGGAGATGCAGCTGCATGACATTCTTTGGGCCGCCCCTGACGGAAAAAACCGTGGTAGAAGCAAGGGGGAGGAAAATTTCAGGGAGTTCCCGGTAACGGTGGGAGGTCGGAGGCCGAGCGATGCGTGTTTCTCTCGTACACGTACGCGCGCATGTGTGAGGCGTTGGCTCTAACTGAACCCGAGCGAGGCATTGGGCTCTAACTGAACCCGAGCGATTGCACTGCAGGCTACGCGTTACTGAACCCGAGCGATCGATCGATGGCTGTTAACTGAACCCGATCGAGCGATTCCTTCGCTACTGCTGCTAATTGAAGCCGATCGATTGGATGAACAGTGAGCATTGCGGG
>NC_041386.1:446758263-446770340 GCF_002162155.2 Triticum dicoccoides
GGTGGTGTTGCCTCTGGATGAATAGGACCTCGTGGTGTGGAGGGCTGGATGAACAGTAGACAGTGGAGGGGTGGTTGAACAGGACCCCGTGGTGTGGAGGGCTGGATGAATAGTAGACGGTGGAGGGGTGCCCGTGGAGGGGTGGTTGAACAGTAGCTGGTGGAGTAGCGCGCGGTGGAGGCTGGATGAATAGGAGACCATGAAGGCTGGAGGAGGTCGACGGTAGCCCGTGGAGGCTGGAGGAGGTCGACGGTGGAGATGAACAGTATCTCGTGGAGTCGCGTTTCGCGGTACGCCACACCCCTCCCGATGAATAGGACCTCCGTTTCGACCGTAGGAGGTCCATTTCATCCGTTTTGCGGTACGCCACACCCCTCCCGATCAACAGGACCCCCGTTTCGACCGTAGGAGGTCCGTTTTGTCTGCTTTGCGGTACGCCACACCCCTCCCGATCAACAGGACCCCCGTTTCGACTGTAGGAGGTCCGTTTCCTCCATTTTGCGGTACGCCACACCCCTCCTGATCAACAGGACCCTGTTCCGAACGTAGGAGGTCCGTTTCCTCCGTTTTGCGGTACGTCAGACCTCGTTTCCATCGCCTGTTCCGTCCAAGCCCTCCCGATGAACACGACCACGCATTCCGTTCCGACCCAGCCGGTTGGCTTCCACGCGTTCCGTTGCCTCCCGATAAACACGACGCATTCTGTTGCCTCCCCATGAACACGACGCATTCCGTTGCCTCCCCATGAACACGAGCATTTCGTTGCCTCCCCATGAATAGGACGACGACGTTGTTTCTCCATTCCGACCGAGCCATGTACACGAGCCCTGGCCGTACGTATGCACGAGTAGGCGTTCGAGACCCCGCACATATGTACATATACGTGGCCGTATTTTCTTTCTTGCACCCTGGTCGTTGTACGTACGTGTACATGCTATGTGCGTGCCTCTACTACGACACGTACGCGCCTCTACTACGACACGTGCGCGCCTCTACATCCACCAGTATATATGTACGTACACGTTCGCGACCAGAATGACAACACTACATACGCTTCGACCAGGTGAGTCCCGACTATCAGGCACTTCATTGCGTGCGAAGATGTAGCTGTTGGGTCCCAGCAGTCAGGGGGGCGAACCATTTTTTTTTGCCCGGACACACTTCCTTGCGTGCGAAGATGTAGCTGGTGGGTCCCAACAGTCAGGGGGGCGAATCGTTTTTTTTGCCCGGACACACTTCCTTGCGTGCGAAGATGTCGCTGGTGGGTCCCAGCAGTCAGGGGGAAACGTTTTTTCATGAAATACGATGGACCGTCCGGTGGGTCCCTGCTGTCAGGTGGAGGAATCATTATTTTGCGTGTAATAAGGAGGCACTTCTTTGCTGCGGCCGTGGACCCAGCTGTCAGCCTCTCCACGTACAGCCCATGTCCGGTGGAAGTCGTTCCTTGACCACGTTGACCACGCCGCGCTGAGAGCACCACGGCGGTGGACGACGGCGAGGACTAGGAAGGGGATGACTCGGAGCCGGGGAAGACGCAGCAGTGGATGCCCACGCGAAGAGGAGTACGAGGGTTCACTGGTCCGGCTGCGGTGTGAGGCTGCTGTCGCCACATAATAACAGGGGGTGTGGGTGATTAGAGGGATGGCCTGGCCAGCGGTGGGAGTAGTAGGGGGCGGTGAGGCCTCCACGGCATCACAGCCGGCCACGGGAGGCAGGAGCACGCGGCACGACCGGCGCTGGTTTGGGCGGCTGGAGCAAGAAGACCAGAGGTTGAAGAAGCACTACAACCATTGGATGAACATCGTATGGTAATAGGAGCTAGAATCGTTCATATTGACTAAGTTGACAAAGCCCTCGTCCCTGTCAACTTGGTAGGCCCACAAGTCAGCCTCCCACTATGCTGGGTTCCAGCTGGCAGGGGGAATATTCGTTTTTTGTGCGTAATGAGGAGGCACTTCCTTGCGTGCGAAGATAGCTGGTGGGTCCGACATGTCAGCAGGGGGCATGTTATTTTCGCAAAATACAAAGGCCCTTCCGGTGGGTCCCAGATGTCAGGTGGAGGGATCATTATTTTGCGCGTAATAAGGATGCATTTCCTTGTGTGCAGCCGTGGACCCAGCTGTCAGCCTCTCCACGCACAGTCTACTTCCAATGGTGTCGTTCGTTGACCATGTTGACCACGCCGTGCTGAGCGCCTCCAAGGTGGTGGACGACGGCGAGGCCCCGGACAACAACGAGCCGGAGATGGGAAGACGCGGGAGTAGAGTCGCAGATGGAGAGGTGTACGAGGGTTAACTGGTTCTAGTGCGGTGTGGTTCAGGAGTCGGTGGAGAAGAACAGGAGGTGTGGAGGGGTGGAGGGATGGCCTGGCCAACGGTGGAGTAGCTCTTCATAGCGAAGCGTGCTAAGCAGAGCTGCTAGTAGCAGGAGGCGGGAGGTGGTCCCGGCGGCGCTGGAGGAAGAAGACGGGAGATTGAAGATGGATGCCAGTCGTTGGATGTAAATCCAACGGCTAACATGTCAGAATCATTTGTTGACTAAATTGACAACGACTTGCGTTGGCTTCGACCTATTGGCCCACATTTCAGCCTCCAAAAATGTGGCACGTATTCAACCCATTTTTTCAGAATTTACAGTCTTTTTTTGCGCGGTAGAATTTACAGTCAATTTGATCTTTTTTTGAATTGCATCCATTAGCTGGGCTGGGTGAACAAATAATGTAGCGTCCATGCGGCCCATTTATTTTATTTCCTAAAATATTACAGGCCATTTGCACTTTCTCAAAATACACGATTTTGCTGGGCTGATTCTAATTATAATGTTGGGTTGGGCCAGCAATGTTATCAAAAAATAAAAAGGGGCTGAGCATTTTGTTATAAATATATTTGAATAATAAGTGATATTATTACATTCGTCCTTAAATCTTACCAAGCTTTTGTACACAATCACTAGGATTTTCATGCCAAAACAATCCAGGATTTTATTTGTTAAGAAATTATTTTTATAAGTTAATAACATGTTGGATATTGTTTTCTTACATATGTAAGTATCTGTTAAATATATGATGACAATAAAAATAATATATAATAACATATAAAATAATTTAAATATATATAATATAGTTAGAAGGGAAACATAAGTTGGACCTGCTGTTCCTATTCTTATATAGAAAAATAGAACAGACCTTTGCGTTTTCTTCAAAAAATACATAAATTGGGCTGCCAAAAAAAACCTCGGATGGGAGGTCCATAGGCCGGTCGATACATGACGGCCCTAAGAAAATACAAACAGGCCTATGGACCTCCCATCCGAGGTCGTGGGCTGCGCATGTTAAAAATGAAAGCATAGACGGGGCAGCCCAAAACCACGTCCAACACTTGCCAAAATTTCGTCCCTCATTTTCTCTGTGTTTCGCACACTCGACATTGTGTGGGCATTTTGACTGTGCATCATATGAAGGTGTGCTATGCATGAATGTTGATCAGCATGATGTTAACTGGCTGGTAGTTCCATTTTCGACCATGAATAAAACTACCAACATGATGTTAACCCTGTTTGAAAAGGCCGTGTTAATATATATGCTCTGCCTCTGAAAGTTGCAGTTTCTTATCTGAAACTGAACTTGCAGTTTCTTATCTGAAACTGAAACTTGCAGTTTCTTCTCTGAGAATCACATTATCTGCACTTTTATACTCCTATGAAACTACATTTTTAACTGCTAAAAATAGATCTCTAGAATTCATAAAATACTTCATATGCTCAATACTGCAAATCTGAAATTCAAAAGGCATTCATATCTGAAAATACTCTCAAAATACACAACACAAAACACAATTCGCAACCTGCAAATACTGACAACCCTAAACTCCTCCTGACAATTCACAATCGGCCCGACTATTGGGTTGGGGGCAGCCCCCTCCTATTCCTCGGCGGCAGACAGCCGCCCCGTGAGACGATGTGAACAGCGAGGGAGACGATGGCGGGGAAGCGTCATCGGGCCAACTACTTTTCTCCTCTTGTAGTTGGGTTCGGTCGACGAAGACTCCACCGGCTCGCTCTGGCAGGACACCCTCACAAACAGCACCTGTAGATGCTCGATCCTTCAATCTCTGGTGGATGCTCCATCTGGGATCGATACTCCCACCACCACTCCCTCATGATTGGATTCGGTGAATCTTTTTGCTCCATGGCCCAGAGGAGCAGCTCTATGTACTCCGGCGCGACTCCCTTTGGGAGTATCGCCGCCTTTTCGTTCTGTTGCAGATATTTGGCCATGGATGTCGCCGTCGCCGCTAGTTGGTCCTTGTTGTCAAACCAAGACTGTATCTCCAACATCCTAGCTAGCTTCACAGGGTCGCTGTCTATGATCCTCGTGTATCGGTTGTACTCCTCCATCGATCTACTTCTCCACAGCACCTTCACTCGCCGGCGGTTGTTTTTGAATGGAAGAGGAGAGTTGCAGCGTTGGTTTTGGATTAGAATGGGAGAGGAGCAACGCTGGTTTTGGACTGGAACATGAGATGAGGGGCGGTGGTTTTGTAATGGAAGAGGAGAGGAGCGGTGCTACATTTAGATTGTAACAGGAGAGGAGCGGCGGTGGTTTAAGAGGAGAAGAGCGGAAGAGCGGTGCTGGTCTTGGACGTATTTTTTTTGTTGTTTTGCATATTTTGGGTCAAAGTTTGACCACATACTGTATTTGACAAGCATGCATGGACGAACTGATCTTCCGTGTCTGCTGGAGTCTAGTCACATGCATGGATGAACTGATCTTCCGTGTCTTGCAGGGATCATCCAAGCACCAACGTAGTACTCCCTCCGTCCGGGTTTATTGGGCCTATTAGCCAGCAAGCCACGTCCCATTTTTATTAGTCCCGCTGTAATTAAATCACCACATATTACACTGATTCCGCTGCTTGTTGCATACGCTGATTGGGACAAAATAAATACCCAGCCATAGCATGCACTAGGGATATGCGCGTGAGGCTTGCATGCGGCTGCATGTGGAGGGAGGTGAGACGATTCAATTAATTAATGCCGCTCCTACTCGTCCCCGCACGTCCTTCAATACTATGGCGGTTCGCTCCTAGTCGTCCCGTCCATTCACATTACGGCAGTTCCACTAATCCTAACCCTCCTCCCAAATCCATGGCGTCCCAAATCTCCACGATCGGCAGTGAGTACAAGGTTAGAACCATCACCGGCGATGAGTTCGACGTCATCTACACCCGTTCTTCCGCGACGGTGAAAGGATGTCTTTCTCGCTTCAGACGCATGTTCGAAGACTCAGATGATGAGTGGGTCGCTGGGCTAGATGTTGAGTACACCACAGTCCTGGGACGAGAGAAGGATCTAAAGGACGAAGAGAGGAAGAAGCCCGTGACGATCCAAGTTTGTGTGCATGAATTATGCTTGGTCTACCACATATGCCATGCCGAAGTTGAGTGCCGGGATTTTAAGGACTTCCTCGAGAGCAACCTAGTCAAATTCATTACTGTAGACTTTGGTAATGACAAAGAAGTCCTGCGTCGGATAGGCCTCGTTGGCAACACCTTCGACCTCCAGAAGAATCGGCTGGTGTCCTCTCGTCAGCCTTCAATGCTGACCCTGGCAGGAGCCATGGTTCATCCTTCGTTCGGTAAACTGGAGAAACCTCCATACACGTTTCATCGTCATGCATGGCAGCGGAATGTACTAGATATAGACCACATCCACTACGCTGCAATGGATGGCTACCTTTGCTTCAATATCTACAAGGGTTGGATGAAGAGCAACAGCCAAGTGTGTGGTTCAAGCAAAGAAGTATCAGCCAAGAGGAAGAGGGACAAGGACGAAGTTGAGGACGTGGACGAGGACTCCGAGTAAGGTGGAGTGTCGTTGCTCATGGTGGTTCTAATGCAATGTCTACCGGAATAGTTGCAAAGTTTAATTTCAGGTGTGCTTAATTTAATTTGAGGGGTGTGTTGTGTTGTGCCCCCAGCAGAACTATGTTATGTTTCTTCTCATTACTTTAACTCTTCAGTACGTACATCCTAGTATTTCTTACATTTCATATTTTAGTTGGTATAGTACTACCACTCGTTTCTTCACATTATATATGTACAATATATATGGCCAACATCATATAGCCAGCAGTTTAGTTGTCAAAGAATTTCAGGGTGCTTAGTTTTGTCAAAGAATTCCAGGATGCTTAGAGGGTGCTTGGATCCAAGGGACTTATTTTAGTCTAACTAAAAATAGTCTCTTTAAAAGGCTAAAGTTCCAAGCACCCCTGACTAAAGAGGGGCTAAAACTAGTGTTGATACTAAATTTTTTTAGTCAGGGGTACCCCTACTAAAATGTGGATTAGTCCTCTCTCTACTCATTTAACTCCTCTCCTTTAACATAGGCGAGTTCTGGATTGGAGGGTTTGGAGGATAATAAATGCTCATTAACTTGATTTTAGCCTTTTTAGTATTTGGATCCAAGCATGGGTGAGGCTAGCATGTTTTAGTCCCACTACTTTTAGTCATGGGACTAAAATGTATCCAAGCACCCTCTTAGTTTTATTTGAGGGGTGGGTTGTGCTGGACACCATTATTGTGACTAGCCTTTTTAATAGTACTATATGCATGATTTGGCGACGAGCACTCTCTATATGTACCACCTTTTTTTTTTAATTTCAAGTTTTGGTCCATGGCGCAATCCATCGATACTACTGCTGTACAGAAGTATACATTTTTTAAAAGGCTAGAGGGTGGGGCAGTCTAGCTTGGTCGGTTTCACGAGAGGCGAGGGCCTTTGTGATTTGACAGCTCATTACTGCTGGAAGGCGGGGCCTTGTGATTTGACTGCTCTTATAAATGCACCGACGACCTGATCGAGGAGGAGCAAAGAACCGTGCTGTATACTCAAGTTTTCCACTGGAGTAGTACTACGACGGAGGAGCACGAAACACGGCATCCCAGTGCCATATGGCGATAAAAAATGATCTAATTTGCTAGTCATCTCATTGTTAGCATTGTTCTATTCATTCCCTAAAAAACCATTGTTCTATTCATGCCTCGCGGAGAACGTGCCACGTGCGGCGAAACACCCGAAGCAAAAGATGAAACACAGGAGCAAAAGAAGAAGGAAGATTATCACCCCAAATGATCTAATTCGCCGTGGAGTCGTAACTGCTTCTTCATCGCCTCCACGACCTCCATCTCCTTGCGCGTCTCCTCCTCCATCTTCTTCATTTTGTCCATGACGTGGGATTTCTCCACGCGAGCCTTCATCATCTGTTCCACGGCCGCATTACGTACCTTGACAGCAGCCGGGTGCTCGATGCGGAGCTTCGCCAACTCCTCCTTCTATTCCATGACGAGGGCCTGCAGCATCTTCATCGAGGAACTACTATTCTCATGCAACTTCTTCCAGCCGGCGTTCTTCTCCTTCAATAGGTCAATCTCGTGGCAGAGCTTCGCCTTGTCCTCCTGAAGTCGCAGGATTTCGCCGGTCGCCTTCTTCTCCGAGGCAATGCTCTTCTTCAGCAGCATCACCAAGCTGGCGGTCAACTCCCCCTGCTGATTGAGCTCAGCGG
The DNA here is from genome assembly GCF_002162155.2 of Triticum dicoccoides. NCBI lineage: Eukaryota > Viridiplantae > Streptophyta > Magnoliopsida > Poales > Poaceae > Triticum > Triticum dicoccoides. Next base: position 446,765,825 of record NC_041386.1, read on the forward strand.
GCATGTCGTCGAGGCTCTCCTTCAGCAACTCCATCAAGCCTTGGATGAACTCCTTCTGCTTATTGAGGTGCTTATTGAGCTGATCGGGCATGCCGTCAAGGGATAACGAATCCAGCTCCGCCGGCTCGGCATGTTCGCCTCCATGGCTAGGGCGCTCCTGGGAGCCATCGCCTGTCCGTGAGAGATCTTTTGAGGTCTCTGCGTGGCGGTGAGCCCTCTCTTTTTTCCCACAGCCTTGGTTGCCGCTCCCTTGTTACGAGTAGTTCTCGACCTAGAGCTCTGCTCACCGGCCATGGCAACGACGGACGAATAAGAAGCACTTATGAGGAGGAAAGGTAGAGTAATTTTCGGTTAGGTAGTTCCCCTTTTTATAACCTAAGTACTAGCACTAGTACTAATACCTGCATAGTGGGAACACGTTCAGGTTTGGTACGTACTAGTAGGTGTGAGCAGGCTTTCGAATGTGATGGGAACAAGGTAAAGATTAATTGATGGTTTTGGTTTCGAGGCCCGAAATGGCTCCCGATGAGTTTAGCGGAACATAAATTTCAAGTACTACACTGCTCAAATGCGTAAATATTATGTTACTGTCAAAAATTGGCACAAAATACGAAGGAGACCAATGGAAGTACTACTAGCAACCCACGATTTAACTACTCACATGCGCGCAGTGGAGTAATAATGTCTTTCTTCCGCCCTCACGTCCACTCAATTTGCATGCGCTGTATTAATTGACCATCAATGAAGTGAATGACTTTACATGCGTCAAATTATCACATGGGGTGGATCTTGGTACAAAATTGCGTCCTCCCGTCTACCCGCGTGTGCGTGCGAGGGAATGAGTGCGTGCGTGGCGTGCGTGCACATCTTCGCTTCGTGCATGTACCGCCAGTATGGCTCAGGGAGGACGAGTACATTCTTCTGGAACCAGCAGCACGTCATTGTGATCAATCCACGCAAGGAGGTCGCGACAACGCCTCCACATGTGCCACGTGGCTTCATGAACTGTAAGAGAGACACTGTGTAGCATGCCATTGGTATTCTAATTTACGTGTTTTGCACATACTCGAAGTACTAGTAAGGTACACATGCATTGCACGCATTAGATTTTGCAACCAAATTATGAATAAATACCACACTATAGCATGTAAGCTCTGAGTCATATATGCCTGATGTAGCCCTTCGTTTAATTCTTATAGTTCATCTCATTCAAAATCAATTAGTTTTTATAAAAGAAGCTAAGAACGCGGGAATAGGAAAAATATGGGATTATAGTGGAATGTTGTCTTGAATTCTATAGGATTGTATGAGTGTTTGATTGTGCATAGGAAAAACTAAGAATTCTTTAAAAGAGGTTTGAGTGGATGGGATGTTTCCTATGAAATCTAGTGTAAATGAGTCATATGGAAAAATCCCTATGGTTTACAATCCTACGAATCAAACAACCAACATAGGAAAAATTCCTAATGATTAGAATCCTCCAAAATTCCTTTGAGAATCCTTTGAATCAAAGAAGCCCTTAATCTATTTTATGATTCATGGAATTTTGCGTTGTAAAGCATAAAGTAAAAAACAAATAATGGCAATTGAACTAGAAAAAAAGTTTGGGCAGTTATGATACGGAAGATTCTAGAACAAAAGAGAACCACCGTTGTTTTGAGGTTTGTGCATTATGCTTAAGTTCAACCATGGAGTCTGCTAGATTGTACATGTGGCAAAATCCGGTGGGGGGCTAGAAGATGGTGCGAGGGGCCGAGTGGAGGGAGACTATGAAGGAATGCACAAGTGCGAGATCGATATTTAGAGAGAGGGGGCCAACAAGTGCGTTGTTGCGCGCAGTGGCGGAGCCATGAAAAATAAATGAGCTAGGGGCCAAGCATTGCTAATCCTTTATGAGGAGGGTCAATTCATGAACTTAAACCATTTTTAGCAGCAATTGTCTAATGAGCACATTCATATTAGCCTCGATATATAGTGATGTTAGGGGGGAGGGGGCAGGGCCCTTACTGCCCCTGTCTTCGCCATTGTGCACGCGTCTGAGAGATGAAGCGGAAGGCATGGATGATGAGAGGGGGACATTGGATATATAATTAATGTGGGTGTATTATCTATATATGTTAATCCTATATAGAGAGGTATAGATTGATCGATGTGGACGTGGGAAAGAGGGTGAGACCTCACTGGATATATCGATTGATTGGTTTGTGTGGAAAACTATGAAAGACCTAGCTATATACACACATACGTAGAGGAACATCGATCATTGTGCATGCACGTGTGAGAGATAAAGAATGCCTGATATGATGGAGAGGGGGATGTGTGGGGTTGTGTGCCTTCATGGGAGACCGACCTGAAGAAAAAGATTGCATGTGTGCGATGGATAATGCCGACTGGTAGTGTGTGTGCATGCATGCATGAGAGAAAGTTAGTGGTACAATTATAAAGAGAAGACTACTGTGTGGGTGTAAAGTTGAGTCCATGAGAAGACTTCGTTCGCCAGTCATGTATAGTTCGATGCTTGTTTCAAACATCGCATTTGCTTGACAAAAGAATAGGTGAGGTCATAATCAATGTAAAGTTGAATTCAAATATTTGAATAAGAGATTCTGATGTTTGAAACCCATGCATGCATGAATATAACGGAGATCTGTGCGGTGTGGTTTGGAAACGAGCATGTCGTAATGTATGCACATTGAACAAGGTCAGACTGATTTGAATTTGAGATATCGATGGCAGGCATCATTTGGCCACGTCGCATCCATGCATGGACACACTATTCTAATTGGAGATGATGGGCGGCTTTCGCATCACATATCTATATCTATACCCCTATATATATATTATATTTTATATTTTTTTATATTGTGTGCGGGTAACTTTAACTTTGAAAGATGGCTGTTGGATGAGGCGAATCCGATGGTCCAAAGATGGCAAATTTGAGCACTACTGGCCGTTGGATATCATCAAAATTCCACCAGATTTCGCCACATGTATAATCTAGAAGACTCCATGGTTGAACTTAAGCATAATGGACAAACATCAAAACACAAGCACTTCTTGTTTGTTCTAGAATCTTCCGTATCAGAATTGCCCAAATGTTTTTCTACATGATTTGCCATTATTTGTTTTTACTTTATGTCTTACGATGTACAATTCCATGAATCTTAAAATAGATTAACTTTCTTATAAAAACTAGATGATTTTGAATGAAATGAACTATAAGAATTAAATGAGCATCTACATCATGCATATATGACTCATAGCTTGCATGCTATAATGTGGTATTTATTCATAATTTGGTTGCCAAATCTCATGCATGCAATGCACGTGTACCTTACTCTAGTCTAAATGGTGTTTGTGTGTGTGTTGTGCGTGTTGAGGTGCAAATTGTCTTTTTTGGGGTGCACGTTAAGCTTGTTCTTCCGAAATTTCAAGCCGCTCCTTGTTATGCCAAAAATTCAAGCTAGCGTCTTTGTCTATCGTGCTGCGAAACTCCCGCCTCTTCAACCCGCGTCTTGTTAGCCCGAAATATTTAAGATATATCTTGGTCTCGTTGTGCTCCAACAACTCCCTCCATCTCAACCCGCGCCTTGCTATTCCGAAATTACAACACGCGCGAAAACTCCCACCTCCTGTGAAATCCCGACACGCGAAATGCCCGTGGTACCCCTGAACCGAAAGAACCGCCTCAAATTGGTGGGGGTACTTTCATAACTTACCCCACATTCCGGACAAGCGCGTCTCTAAGCCATGGTTCCCCACTACCATCCCATCCGCCCACCCATTCGTACACCGAGGCCGCGAAAACCCGCAATGAAACCCCACACCCTGCTCCGTCCGCCACCCAGCCAGAGCCTCTTCCCCGACGACATCGTCCACAGCAACACCTCGACATCCCTCATCCACCGTACCGGATGAGGATCCGTCGTCAATCTCATCGTCCCGCCGGTTCAGCCACCCCGTTCTCCACCTCCAAGGAGCTGCCCCGATGTTCCCCTCGTCTTTCGTGCCACCTCCATTCCCACACCGCCGTCTTCACCTGCACCACCGGAAGAGCATCATCATCACCATTTCCTCGGATGAAGCTGCGGCCTAATCGGCGCCACCAAAGAGGTTGTACACTAATCGCCGCATTTTCTTCTTGATTCGATCTCACGGTGCTGCCGACGCTCGGACCCGAGCCGACACGACGCGGCTCCATCCACGCCGGCGTCGCTGGCCACTTCCTCCACAGCATCGCTCCCTCGGCGGTGATGTCCACATCGGTAGGAGTTGTTGCTGCTTTAGCTCTCGCTCGCGCTGCTGCTCTACTCTTGCTCTCGGTCCCCTGCCTGGTCTGCTCTTGCTATTGCTCTTGCTCACACTGCTGCTCTCACTCTTGCTCTTGCTTGCGATGTTGCTCCGATTTAGCTACACTTCAGTCGACTGAATCGACTTTTTGGTCAGTCGATTTTTAGGGGGTGGAGGGGGCTCGCCGGGGTGAAGGAAGAACCAGCCGCAGCGGGGAGGGGGGCTC
>NC_041386.1:446770803-446812472 GCF_002162155.2 Triticum dicoccoides
AGAGGTACCCCACTATCTATCTTAGGGTTCAGGATGGGGGCGGTGGTCGCCGGCGGTGGCATGGGGATCGCCGGAGAAAAAGCTCGGCAAAGGGGGGGGCTAGAGGGATGGCCGGGGCGGCGGCGGACCGGAGGTGGGGAGTGTTTTCTGGGCGGGCGGGGTGGTGCACCGCCAGCCGCAGGCGGCGGGGTGCTGCTGTTTGGCCGGTGGTGGCTGGCGGCTCAGGGGGGTGGAGGTTGAAGATGAACCGCAGGCCCTTGATTTTGTATCCAACGGCTGCAAAATCGACTGACCAGAGATGAAAAAATCAGTCGACCGACATGTAGCCTCACCTTGCTAGTGCGTTCAGTTTTGACAGCAAAATTCAGTTTCGACAGCAAAATTCAGTTTCGACAGCAAAATTCAGTTTTGACAGTTAAGTTCAGTTTCGACAGTTAAGTTCAGCTTCGACAGTTAAATTTAGTTTCGACAGTTAAGTTCAGAGATGAGCGGCTGATGTATTTTACATCTAGCACTATGTGGTTATGTATTTTATGTCATGTATTGGAGATGCTATTAGAATTCCACGCAGGTTAACATTGTTCGTTGTCTCTCTTGTCCTGCTTCAGCCTCAGCGTCGTACAACTCACCGGAGCTGCTCCAACGACGAAACCCTCCATCATAGTGGAGCAGTACCTCGGGCTCCATCTCCAGACGCCTAAGATCTTCTTCCCCTCCTCTGACAGCCAAGTCAGCCGGAGCATCCTCACCGGCCAACACAATCATGCTGAGATCGACATGGCTTTGCCAAAGAGGTTGTACACTTGTTGCATCTCTTTTTTACCCTACATGTTATATATATTGTCCACTGAGCACTCGTAGTAACCGGAAATACATTTATTTTATCCTACTATATGACAAGCAGTGAGGTACCAGACAACTTAGCTATCTGTGATGGACTCTCTTGAATGCCATCATTATTTATCTCTGCGCGTTTGAGCTGTGCATTTGTCGATGGGCCTGGGAGTTGAGCTAGTATGGCACTGGCCTGGGTCCAAAGTAATAGAAGTAGCACAAAAACATTTTTTAGTGTAGGATTTTCCTTGCTCAAGCCTGCCTACTAGAATCGCCAGTGCTTGAAAGGAAAAGTGAATGAAAAACATCGGAATTGGAAAGTTTCCTATGGTACTACTTTTCATCAATTTGGTGCAAAGGAATGGAGCAAAGGAAAACTGTAGGATTTGTTCCTTTAGTGTCTCCTTGAAAGAAAAACCGTAGGAATTCTAATTTCCACTTATCCTCCTTTTCATATTCCTATTCATCAAGCACAAGACTAAGAGATAGTAGCATAATAGCATTATAACCGTACATTTTCTTGTGGTTTGACTTAATCTCACCATGCTTTTTTGCATCCTGTGATCTTCCAATTGTTGTGAATCAAACACCCAGATTGGCAGAAATCCCGTGTTTTTAAATTCTCTGTTTTGCATGTGCATTCCTATCCTATTCCTGTCTATTTCCTATACCTGCATTGTTAGAATCCTCAAATTCAAACAAGCCCTTACTCAATTACTTCTGTTACAGATATGTGTCAAAGAAAACCTTGTGTGGTTTGTCCTGCTCCTGCAGCGTTGTGTTCCACCCCAGCTCAACTGCTCCAACAATGGAAGGGTTCACCACGGCAGGGATCCACTCTCCAGACTGTCTTTTGCCGCCTCAGATCTTCTTCCCCGCCGCCGGCAGCCACGGCAACTGCATTACCATCATCAACTGAGCAGATGACCTTGAGGACTACATGGGTCCGCAAGAGATGTCACACTCTTCTGTGTCTGCTTACATTATGCGTCGCTTAATATGATGACATGCTACATTATCATCGTGTTCACCTATTAGACTCCGAGTCAGGTCCAAACTAATGCTGAAACTTGAGTTTTTAAATGGTTGTGGGGTACATATTGGGGCAGCATTCAGTACTATCTGTCTACTATCTGGTTAATCTTTGGTGTCTACTATGAGTTTCATGTTGGGTGCAAACAAACATTAAAGGAGCCATTATCTGTATTTTTTAACTAAAGCTATTATCTGCCTGCTATCACTGGTTTTGGGTCTATCCATAGTTTGCTACCATCACTCTGGATTTGTGCATGCACTCCTTACATAATCTCACTATGTTTTATTCCTATGCATGTCAGCTATTGTACACAATGGAAATGATCATGTAGAGCAAAAGAGACGAGCCTTGCATGGCAATAAAATTTCATGCAGGCGTCGTTCCATGGTGGGCGCAAAGGCATCCCCCCTCCACCCATTTCGAATCGTAATCAAGAGGAAGATAAATGTTCCGAGGGGGATTCAGAAGGAGAAGACCACTCCTATTTACCCCATGAGGTCTTCGCTCTAACTTGGCATGCTAATGTTGGTAATAACATGCATATGGTGCCTTGCATTGCTTACTGTATACATTAAAGATGTCATCTGCTTAGTTTAGACATGCTTTGTGTCAATGCCATTTGTTTAGTTTATTTATCGTATATGTGAATCATGCAATGCCATCTTGTCTAGCCAGGCATCATATATGTGAATTTTGCAATGCCACCCTGGTTAGCCAGTCATCTTATATGTGAATTATATCATGCCATCATTTTTTTATTACGTGTTAAAATTTTCAACAATTTTAGTACATTCAATTACTCTTCCTGTGCATCAGTCATTCAGCACGGTCATGGAAAAATCTGGAGTGGAAACAAGGTCTTCAGAGCAGACAATGCTATCTGACGAAGCGCATGTCTTGTTGGTTACCGATAGCTCCTCAGAGGAGGATTCAGAGACAGATGACCAGTCATATTCCCCCCCCCCAAGGTGCATGCCCTAACTTGGCAGGGTTATGTTGCTCATATGATGCGTATGGTATCTTGCATTGCTATGTCATTTGCTTAGTTTAGACATGCTTTGTGTGAATGCCACCTGTTTAGTGTCTAATTACCATATATGTGAATTATGCAATGCCATCTTGTTGCAAGACATTATATATGTGAATTATGCAATGTTATCTTGTTGCAAGGCATTATGTATGTGAATTATGCAATGCCATGCTGTTTAGGCAAGCATCATATATGTGAATTATATCATGCCGTCCTTTTTTGTATTTCTCATTGCTTTTGTCAACAATGTTTGTATATTCAACTGCTCTTCCTGTGCATCAGCCATTTGAATTGGTGATGGAGAAATCTGGAGTGAAAACAGGGTCTTCAGAGCAGACAATTCTACCTAATGAAGCAGATATCTTGCTGGTTACAGATAGCTCTTCAGAGGAGGATTCAGAGGCAGATGACCAATTCTATTATCCCCCTGAGGTGTATGCTCAAACTTGGCAGGGTTATATTACTCATATAATGCGTATGTTGTATTGCAATGCTTAGTTTTTACATCATATACACAATATTGAATGCCATCTCCTTAGTTGACACATCATATATGCGATTGCCCTCTGCTCACTTCCTTAGTATATAAATCATATATTTGAATTATGTCATGCCATGATGTTTACATAGACAGCATGTATCTGAATTATGGCATGCCAACCCATTTTCTAAAGACATAATATAGTTATATCATCTCATCCTATTTACATAGTCATCATATTTTAAATTATGTCATCCTATCCGTGAATTATATCATGCCATCATGTTTCCATCGACGGCATGTTTGTGATTTATGGCATGCCAACCACTTTAATAGACACATCGTATAGTTATATCATGTCATCCTGTTTACATAGTCATCATATTTTGAAGTATGTCATTCTATCCTGTTTAGTTAGCCATCATACATGTGAAATTGTGTCATGCTATCCTATTTAATTAGCCATCATATATGTGAAATTATGTCCTGCTATTCTGTTTGCTTAGACAACATAAATGTGAATTATTTCATGCCCTGTTTTCTTCCCTGCTATCCATTGCACCTGTCTATCTTACAATGTCTGTACATTCAATTACTTTTCTTGTTTATCAACCATTTCAATTGGAGGGAGTGATGGCAGTATCTGTGGGAGTAAAAACACGGTCTTCAGAAAAGATCGTGCTACCTGTCGATGCAGATAGAACCAGGGTTGTACTTGACCAAGAACCAGCCCACCACACATAACCCACACTCATGCAGATTGTACCCCTACCCAGTTGGACAAAGAACCAGCTACACCCCTTCTAACCCCAACCCCAGCAGATAGACACCCAGTTCTCGTTGACACAACACCGTCTCCACCATAGAGCACCCAAACATGAGCAGTTAGTAAGGCAACTGCAGTGCCCAAATCACGAGGACCACCACTCCGAACCCAAAGCCAATGCTTAAAGCAGAAGAAGAATTGTTCTCAGGTAAGGTTCCGTAGCTATGGTTCATACTACTTTGCTCTTGCATCATTGTATTTACCGATACCAACTAATTTCAAATTTGAAGGATGCAATTGAAACTCCAATGGCGCAACAGGTATGTTTTAAACCTGTTTCTTCAACGTGTTTGGCTGTTTGCTGTTGTAACTTGCTCTATGTTGATTTCAGTTTCAATTGAATAAACAGTTATGTTCTCATGTCATGCACATTACAAGTGTTGTTATTGTTGTGTATTTTCCCACACTTATATTCTGTCTATGCTGCTTTGTCTTAAACTAGCACATATGCCCGTGCGTTGCAATGGGAGATAAAATAGTATCCAGTTAAAGTCACTGAGAATTATATGTGCAAGCAAAACCCTATGTGGACACGAAGAAAAGAAACGATTAGCTTCTCGGTTTCGCAGCGTGTGGAGGAATCAATCCGTTATTTTTTTCATTCATTGATCGGTGGTGTTTAAGAGTTTTGTTATGTCATCGTATGTCGGGGAAGACCCATGCCTATTTTGAAGCATATTTTCGAATATTTTTCGAATTTGGAGCATTTTTGAAATGTATTTTCTTTTTAGACATCTCAAACTATTTTGAAAAACAATAATTGTTTTTGAAAAAATGGGAACCTTTTTGCAAGTTCCGAATATGTTTTTAAAATAGCAAAAAATTGGAATTCTTAACATTTAAAAAACAGTTCTTAAGTCTGAACTTTTTTAAGAATTTTTTATTTACGAAATAAATTCTAAAATAAAAATAAACTTGGAAGGGAAAAAATAGATAGGAAAGAGAATAAAAATAGAAGCAAAACACAGAAATAAACAAAATTGGGCCAGCCCATTATTGGTGGTCCTGTGTGAAACTCCAACTAAAAATATGAAAATTATTTAAATTTGTGAACATTTTCAAAAAACAGGAACATGTGTTGAAAATTCAAAAAAAATAGAAAATGTGTATCTTTTTTAAACGAACATTATTTTTTATTATGAAAATTTCACAAAAACAAGAATATTTTTCCAATTTGGAGCATTTTTTAAATGCTATTTGATTTTTAGACATCTCGAACAATTTTGAAAAAAATAATATTTTCTCAAAAATGGGAAACTCTTTGCAAGTTTGGAATATATTTTTAAATAGTAACAAAATTTTTGAATTTTGAACATATTCAACAAAAAATAATTCAGAACATTTTTGAGGATTTCTAAATTTAAGAAATAAATTCTAAAAGGAAAATAAACGTGGAAGAGAAAAAAGAGATACGAAACTAAGAATAAAAATAGAAGTAAAACACAGAAAAAAGAAAAATTGGCCAGCTCAATATTGGTTGTCCTGTGGGAAAATCAACTATTTATCGCCCTGTGCGGAAAATAGAATTTTCCCAAATGCGTGGGCAAAAATATACGTGGGCTGGCTTTGCTGGGCCATAGCATGCGGCCCACATACGAAAATTCTTTTTCTAGCTGACAAACATATATAAATTTAGTACCACCTCGGATATAGGAAACAAAATTATTTTTAGCGGTGAACGGATGAAAAAATTGGCGAAACGCACCTTGCTTTATTAGTATGTATAGATAGATATGATTCGAACTGTATCTATCTTGATTTGGCAACATAAAGTAGAATGATATAGACCATACAGTGACCATACTACATAGATATATGTTTGTTTCATGCTGTTATCCTGTCCACCTTACTACTGAACTGGTTTACCAAAATGAGTTTTATATACTACATTGTAAACCTGAGATGTGTTTGTTTGTTTCTCTTTTAGAACGCGAATAAAATATTGGAGAAGAGTACCCTGTTATGCAATGGTAAAGGAAGTAATGCAGATAAGGTTCAAGATAGTGAGACATCCCTATTGGTCTCCAAGAAAGCTGATAAGAAATATATTGAAGACACTGAGACAACCCCAAAGTCCTGTCTTGATGTAGTGTTCGAGTTACTGGCTACCACTGGTGGCACCAGCTCTTCGAACTCGTTGCCTGAATCTGTTCGGCTTCTTGAGTCTCAACTTCAAGTTGAAAGACATCGATCAGATGTTATGCGACAGGAAGCCGAAGGACTAAGGAAGTCCCTGCATAATTCAGATGCATACTTTCTGGTGCAACAACAAGCGCTGGAGGACTTAAGCGCCAAACAAGAGAAAGTTAATAAGCTTGCTAAGCATCTTGTCAGCATTATGGGTACCCAGGATATTGTTTCTTGAGCTCTTCTGAAGTGGTTTCAGTTCTGGACTTGTTTTGCTGTGGCGTTTATATGCTGCTGTGTTCCCTATATTTGCACTGGTGGTGAACTTTGATGCCTAGTGGATGTAATATGTGTAATAGCCGTGATAGCCTAGTGTAAGTTGCTTGCTTATTTATTTCCTTGTTCTCTTGTTTATTTTTTTGCTTGTAGTCAGTGCAGTTCTTTTTCTGCAGTTTGCTAGTGGCTGCAATAACCTATTTTTTAAAACTTGGCCACAATAACCATGGGCTAATATTTAATGTAGTGACACTGGCCTCCTACGGGCCGTAGAAACAGTGGGCCTTCTACGGGCCGTATAAACAGTGGGCCTTCTACGGGCCGTAGAAACAGTGGGCCTTCTACGGGCCGTAGAAACAATGGGCCTTCTACGGGTCGTATCATCAATGGGCCTTATACGGGCCGTATGATCAATTGGCCAAACATGGGCCAAACAGACCGCATTCTGGCCGTAAACGGGCTAGAGTTGGAATCGTCTGTTCATGGGCCGACCATAACGGGTCATCATTAATAGGCCGTATTTGATGACGCTATGAAAATGGCCCAACGTATTAACAGACGACAAACGGGCCAACTGTAACCACGGGCTGAATTTGGCCCACAAGCAGAAAATGACAGTAACGGGCCGTAAGTAAACGAATGCTGGAAAACAGCCCAAGAATAAATGGGCTCTGAGAAGGCCGAAAGATAACATGGGCTGAAAACGGCCCAACGGAATAACAGGCCGTTAATGGGTATAAAGTGATACACTGTTCTTTACGGGCCAGTTTCACCATGGGCCGTTAATGGGTGTAAAGTGATACATTGTTCATTATGGGCCAGTTTCACCACGGGCCGTTAATAGGCCAAGAGTTACATAGGGCCTCATATGGGCCGAAAGACGTTATGGGCCATACATGGGCCAGAATGAAAATGGGCTGGAATCATATTGGATGGCCCAGATGACGCTACTGGGCCTAATTCGAATAGGGCTTAATAGGCCTTGGGTTAGCGGGTTGTAAATGGGCTATATGCGAACATGCCGTTAACAGGCTTTCCATGGGCCGGCCCGCCACCTTTCGACCAAGTCAAATGGGCTGGCCTTTTCACAGGAATTGGCCTCTGTTGGGTCGTGCCATGTGTCGACGTATCATAAGCGCCTTCTGTCCAATGAGTGGATGACATCTGTCCCAGCGATGAGCCGACACGTGTTTCCTGCAGCCAATGATGATTTTACACGTGGAAAATCCCCATTGGTCGGGGCTGTTAACGGGTTATCGGATCCAAAACCAGACCCGATAGCTTAACGGCGTTCCATTACGGTGGATGCCACGTGTCGGTCACTCTCGACGAAAGCACTTCTGTGACACATGATTTATCGTCATGGAAGTGGACACTTCCGTGATGATAATTTTGGTAATGTCATGGAACACTTCTACGGCAGCACAGGTATGACTATCTTGATTCTGTCATAAAATCGTCATGGATGTACATGCATGACAGAAAACGCGACCTACTGTGACAAACACGTATCATCATGGAAGTGTATTTTTTTGTAGTGAGATGGTGGCGGTGGGTTGTTGTTATTGTTGTTGTTGTTGCCTTGGTTCTGAACTAGTACCTGCATCAAGGCATTCTGCTGTTGGATCAACTGAGTGAGCTCCGGTGGGAAGAAAAAACCGGGGTCATGTCTCAGAGGCATCTGATGGGTTTAGAGGGGAGATATTAGAATAGAATGAGGTCTAAAGAGAAAACACTACCCATATGCACATGATACAAACACATTCATATCACACCACTCAATTCAAACAAGGGCATACAATCGATCTAGCTACCATTACAAAATACTCAGATTACTACTATATACATGGGGGAATACTACTGATAATATGGCGGTCATCTAGAAATTTTGATCGGTGGAAGACTCCATGATATCCGCTCCAGCTTCGTCTTCATAATCATCATCACTACTGTCGGGGTCGGAGTCGGTGTCATCGATGATGATGTAGTCCTTGGGATGGTCGTCATCTCCTCCTGGCGCGGGGTCTCCCATGAATACTCCTAGCTTCCTTGTCAGGTCATCATTCTTTTCTACTAGTATTGCGATTTCCTCCTCGTATCCGTCACGTGTATACTTGAGTTCCTCTTCAAGCTCCATGTTCCTAGTCATCAACTTCTTCAGATCTATCATGCTTGCGCACATTTGGTTCTCCTGGCGACGAATGTGCTGGTTTAACTCATGGATGAAGGCTGCAATGGATATGTCCCTCCTAGTGCTGATCATCTCCCATTGCCCATCTCGGCGCCCACATATCTAGTAGATTGTGTCCTGAAGATCCTTATTGTAGACTTCGCCGATGCGTCCCATGGTGATGTGGGCTGCCATGCTCTTTCCTAGACTCCAGGTTGGTGCATCAAAGGAAAACTCTATGGGCTCAGTAACTGGTGTGAATGTCCTTCCTGGAACATGAACTCGAATCATCCAACGCTCCTCTTTTGGTAAATTGGCGGTGTAGGTCCCGGTGAAACTTGGTATTCCGATGTTCAGGTACCTAGTGACTTCCTTCAAATGTCGTCCAAATGGTGTGTCTTCATCCGGTTGAGCAAATTTGTTCCTTGGGTCCGCCATCTATAGAGTGGAAAATAGAGAGGAGTCAGAAATGAGTATAGAAGAGTGACCTCTGGCTTATCTTAGTGGTCGCGTCCTACAATCAGCATGTGCTCTGATACCATCTTGTAGCGATCCAATCTCAAATGGTCGAATCTCTGTGCATAAGTGTCATCCCTGGATCGGTAATGCTGACACACACAGTACTTGAAGGATTTATAACAGAGTTGTAATCACACACTTATTACATCGAATATCTCATAAGAGAGTACTTATTACAATAATGTGGCTAAAGGCCATCTATTAAGATAACAGCGGAAGGCTTGGAAGATAAAGCGAGTCCATAAACTCCAACGGTATAGCTGAGTGCAAAACAACGACCTAGCGCACCTTACTCTTCGTCTGAAAAGTCTGCAACATAATACATTGTAGCCCGAAAATGGGTCAGCACATGGAATATGCTGGCAAAACAACACTGTAGAGCAATGAACATGTAACAGCTACAACTATATGCATATTTGGCTGGTGGAGGCTCTATGGTTATTATGTTTTTGCGAAAAGCCAATTTTTCCTACAACAAAGGAATATATTTTATTTAACTATCATGGTAGTAGATAAACATTGAGAATGGTAAACCCCATCTCAATCCCAATTAAAGTAATCATTAACCCAACAAGTTAATTAAATATAGTGATGAGATCAACATAATAATTCAAGCACCAGATGCTCAAGATGTCCATAACCGGGGACACGGCTTGAGAAACGGATGACCGAGACATGGTCTTTCAGAAGCATTAGCCCTTTCGATGGGTAAACTGTACCACCTACATCCCCTACATCTGCTAGTTTACCACTGAAAGCGGTCACACAACCTACTCAACTATGCCAGGGCCCATAATGGCTTCTGGCTGCACACGGAAGTTTCCAGCATGAATAACAATATGATCCCTTTGAGCCTGGGTGGCGGACCATAGGATGATCACATGGATTCCCCAGGATCTCCTTGGACAACACTGGATTGCCCCAGGTGCCCACAAACAATCCACCCAGATGTGTGTTAAAGTAGCCACCTTAAATAAACCCTTAGTTCATAATAACACTCACAACTGGCATGGATCACTCAAACCAAACCACGTCTACGAGCATAGCATAGCAGTATAAGCATAATGTAGAAGTAACTCCCAGGGTTTGATATAAAGGACAATAGGTTCTACCTCATCATCTACTTCCCAATACCCACATGTTATCAATCCTACTCATGCAATGTTTGAGGGTTGAAACTAATGCATAAAAACTGGGTAATAAAGGGGTATGATCAAAGTGTTACTTGCCTTGCTGACGATCTGCAAACCCTAGAGACTCGTAGTAGAACGCTTCGCACTCCGGAAACTCTATCACAAACAAACAATAGCATACATAAGCACTCAAGCAATAGGTGCAAGGGTAAAACTCAGATGAGAAAGTCCAAATTGAAAGTTCAACTAAAGAGCTTCGATTAGCAAAAAACACTCAAATCAGAGCTACGAAACTCAAACTACGATCAAAAGAAGTAATTCAAATCTGCTTGCAACCAAATTTTAAATTGTGAAAATTATGTTCAAGTTGGTTAACTGGAAAGAGGGGTTCGAGATGAAGATTTTGGCGTTGGTTTCACTGGATTTGGACAAACGGTTAAAAAGTTGCGAGGGTTTGAAGACCAGGGGCTAATCTGCGATGAAAATAATCGTGGATAGGTCCCTGGTGAAATAAAACAGAAAAAGAAAAATCTATCGGACGAACGTCCGCTAACAGAGACAAACGTACGAATTCGTTCGTTATAAGAACTAAACGAACGAATGTTCGTAGAATAGATCTAACCAAAGAAAAAACGATCTATAAAGAAAAACCAGAGTAGATCTAGGGTTTACTGAAAGAAAAAACCAAGGAAAACCCGAAAAAAAAGGTCGGCGGCGGCGGGGTCGGGTTCCGGTGAAGGAGCGACGCGGAGCGGCGATGGCGGCGCGAGGCGCGGAGCTCGAGGCGCGGCGGCGCCTAGGGTTTCGCGGGGCGCGGCTTGGGCTGGCGGCGGCTTGGGGCTGGCGGCCTCGGGCCTCGCCTTATAAAGGCTGGAGGCGGCGGGGCGCCTGGGAGTCCCGGCCCGAGCCGGCTCCTAGGTCGGTTCGCGTTTTTTTAATAAAATAAATTCCACCGAAGAAAATCCTAAATAAATAAAAAAATTCTAAAAAATGGCAAAAACAATTTTCACCGTCTGAATAAAATATTTAGAACAAAGTGAACATTTTTCTGGCCTAAAATGCAGTTTTAAAAAATGCATATTTTTCTAGTTCAAATAAAACATCAAATAAAATCCAATAAAATATTTATTTGATTTTAAGGATTTTCTTCCAATATTTCTTTTATTTTGGAGAAGTCCTTTTATCCCCTCTCTTTTATTTTTAATGTTGGAAATATTCGGAGAGAAAAATATTAAAACCAAAATGATCCTCTTTTCAAATTTGAGAAAAATTCAAATATGAAAATAATGAAATCCCCAACTCTCATCCTTGGGTCCTTGAGTTGCTTAAGATTTCTAGGATCAAACCAGAATGCAAATAAAATATGATATGCTTCTGATGACCTAGGTATAACATCCAAATTGAAAATTGGGATGTTACACTAGGACTTGCTCTAGTGCTTCACTTATATCTTTTTGAGTACGATGTGCTTTGTTATTTTTGAAGAAATGCTCTCTTGCTTCACTTAGATTTATTTGAGAGTTAGTAAAATTTTGAAGAAGTTCTCTCTTGCTTCACTTAAATTATTTTGAGAGAAAGAAAATTTGTTATGCTCATGATCTTCACTTATATTTGTTTGAGCTTATGAAAAGAAACACATGAAAATTAGTCCCAAAGTGATAGATATCCAAGAAGGATAAATAAAAAAATGTCATGAAGATTGTTGGACAAAATAAGGTTGATTCTTAGTAATAGTTTTGAGATATGATGATGTGATATTTGAGTCATCTTGATGAGTAATTATGCTTTAGTAGGAATATTGTTGTTAAGGTTTGTGATTCCCTATGCATGCATGAAAGTCAATAATCATGCAATGAAATTATATCCTACTTGTGGTGCATTATTCGGTGTTAATTATGCTTAATGCTTTCTTATGAGATTATTCGTTTCTTGGTTGGTCGCTTCCCAATCTTTTGCTAGTCTTCATTTTGCACTAAGTATGACCTCTACTTGTGCATCCAAAATCCTTTAATCCAGTTTTGCCACATGAGTCCACTATACCTACCTATATGCGGTATTCTTTTGCTGTTCTAAGCAAATTTGCATGTGCCATCTCTAATTTTCAAAATAAACTTCTTCTTTGTGTGTTTGTTTTTCTCGCGGAGCGGTGAGGGGTGGCTAATATTTTCCATGCTAGATGTGTTATTCTCAAAATGAGTGTTTATTCACTTGTCATTGCACGAGAGTAAGGCAAAGGTATTAGGGATGCCCAGTCCCGAAATGCAAAAACAAATGAATTTACTTTATGTTGTCAAATAATAAATTCCTTGGAAAGTGTTGGTATGAAGGGCACCCGTGGATACGGTTAGCCATGGAAAGTGAAAGTTATGGTGGAAAAAGGAATAAACTTTATTTTCTATTTGGGAACCCCCTATGATATATCTATGCATGGAAAGTATTGGGAACTCTAGGTCGTTTTCGTTGGTGGGATAGATACACCTCCCAAAATGTTTTTGATTGTTCCATGTTGTTTTATTATCAATCATGGATGTTTTACAATCATTTTATATCATTTTTTGCTACTAACCTATTGCCATATTGCTAAGTGCCAGTTGCTATTTTTTCCATGTTTTTTACATCGCAGAAAATCAATATCAAACGGAGTCCAAATGCACGAAACTTTATGGAGATTTTTTATGGACCAGATGGAAGATATTGGGCCCTGGTTGCACCTGGGGGAGTCCCAAGGAGGGGACAACCCACCAGGGCGCGCCAGGAGGCCCAGGCGCGCCCCGATGGGTTGTGCCCACCTCTGGTGCCCCTCGGACAACCTCTTTGCTCTATAAATACCCCAATATTCCCAAAACCTAGGGGAGCTGACGAAATATTCATCCAGCCGCCGCAGAGTCTAGAACCACCAGATCCAATCTAAACAAAATCACGGAGGGGTTCGCCACTTCCATTGGTGACTCTCCGATGATGCGTGAGTAGTTCATTGTAGACCTTCGGGTTCGTAGTTAGTAGCTGTCGGCGTTCTGGGAACGGGGGTCCCCAGACTTGCCTGCCTGCGGCCTGCGGCCTGCGGCGTGGCTCAGGTGGGGGCCCAGCACGGCCCATCTTCATCAGCCCAAGCTCAAGACCCTCGCGAGGGGCCAAGCCTCGCGGGGCGGACAACGGGAAGCTTTTTCAAGAGCGGCCTCATCAGGCAGGCTCACGAGGAGGTGGAGAGATCAATGCAAGGGTACCTCGCGAGGATCCCATGACGCAAGCCATGACGATCAAGGCCAGGCGGGCGCCGGCCTGCGCAGGGTCCTTGTTTCCCCTTTGGTGCAAAGGGGGCAAGCACAGGCCAACGTATCAGGCAAAGGTTACCATTCCGGTGCAACGAGACCAAGACCAGCCGGACGGCCGGACGGAGGTCACCGTGGAGCCCAAGACGGCGTCATCACAAGTGCTTTTGGTAGCCAAAGACCACCTTTGGTCAGGATAACTTGTACTAGATGTTCCCCTTCAAAATGGACAATTGTTGGCGCCCTTCCCGCTCAATTATTCGGGGAGAGGCCCAGGGCCTCTATAAATAGAGCTAGCCACCACAGAGGGAGGGGACATCGAGAGATCTGGTAGAACCCTAGCAGAGAGAGAGAGGCGACGGAACTCACCCTAGCAGTTCATCGCACCAGCTCAAGAACACCTCTCGCGAGGCTGTTCTTCCCTTGTACTATTCATTATCAACCCCTGAGGCAATCCACCACACCACACACTGGAGTAGGGTATTACACCACAACGGTGGCCCGAACGAGTATAAACCTCATGTCCCTTGTGTTGTTCATCATTTTCATCTTAGTTCACGCAAGAGGATCGGACGTAGATCGGTAGGGGAGAGATCTCCGCGCGCACCCCAGTGTTCGAACCTCAAGGGTCTGCCGGAACCTGAAATCCGACATTTGGCGCGCCAGGTAGGGGTGCACCGGAATCTTTCTTCCGTTGTTCGCATGTGATCTTCTGTCGTGTCCATGGCTGACGCTCGTCGGGCTCGCGCCACTCGCGTCGCCCAGACGGCGCCCGTAGGCGGCCCCCTCGTCGTTCCCCGTTGCCCGCCGCCAACGTCGCCACCGGCCGGGTGGGGAACGAGCAGCATGCCTCGTCCCAGCATCCTTCGGTGCGGCGGGATGGCCGCACCACCACCCCGTCGCTGACTCCAGCTGGCTCGTCGTCCCACGCCCGTCGCGCACCCATGGATGCGCATGCCTCACTGCTCTTGGTGTGCTCCTGCACTATCGCCCCGTCGACGACCTCTACGAGGACTGGCTCGCCCGCATCACCGAGCTCGTCAGTGCCGCAGGGGGATCCCCCTTGCGGTCCCTCTCGCTGCCTCGCCCTCCGTCCCGTGCAGGGGGCGAGGATCAGGAGGCGGCTCCACCGCCTCCTCCCCAAGAAGGTGCCTTGGCTCCAAGGCACGCAGCCCCAGGGCGGGACCCTCCACGTCTGGCGCCTGCGCAGCAAGAAGGGAGCTGCCAAGAGATCCCACGTCCCCGGGAAGGTGCTTGCGCGCTCCCAGCACCGGCGCGCCAAGATCGCGCCCTAGCGCCGCCACGACAAAACCCCGCGCTGCTCCCAGTGGCGGCACGTGGTGACCCGCAAGAACAAGTCCGGCACCAGCAAAGGGCGCCGGTGGCCACGGCGGGCTGCCTCGCCTTCACCCCCGAGCTGCGCGGCGTCACATGGCCAGGCAAGTTCAAGCCTGACCTCCCTCCCCGCTACGATGGCACAGCGGACCCCACGGAGTTCCTTCAGCTCTACGAGCTGGGCATCGTAGCCGCCAATGGAGACGAAAAGGTCATGGCGAAATGGTTCCCCATGGCGCTCAAGGACGGCGCCCACACCTGGCTCCTGAACCTGGCTCCCGGCACGATCTCCACCTGGAGCGAGATGCGCACCCGCTTCATCGCCAACTTCCAGGGCACTCGCGACCGGCTCCCGGCCGTGAGCGACCTGCGCTGCATCAAGCAACAGCCGGGAGAAACCCTGCAGAAGTACATCCAACGCTTCAACTACGCTCACCTCAAGATCCCCAAGGTGACTGAAGAAGCTATCATCTCAGCCTTCTCCGACAGCGTGCGCGACGTCAAGATGAAGGAAGAGCTAGCAATCCATGAAGACCTGTGCACATCCCTGTAGCTGTTCAACTTGGCGACCAGGGGCGCCAGGGCTGAGGAAGGGCGCCTCTCCCTCCCCGAGCTCCCGGCAGCCGACCCGGAAGAAAAGAAGCTCAAGGCCAAAGACGTGAAGTGCAAGGGGGCTGTCGTGCTAGCAGCGAAACCGGACACCAAGTGAGGCAGGGACCAGCCTGAGTCATCCAAGGGCGGACAGTACTGCGTGTACCATGACCTCCACACCCACAACACCAACGAATGTCAAGAGCTCACAGCTGTGCGAGATGGGTGAATCGGCCGACGCCTAGAGCGCAATGACCGGGGCTATGGCCGAGGAGGAGGAAGAGGCGGCGGACGATGGGAAGACCATGGCCTTCGCCAGGGATGGCGTGACCGCCCTCGCGAGGACCGCTGGCAGGACCGGCCTCGCGAGGGGGGCTGGAGGGACCAGCCTCGTGAGGGCCACCTGCACGGCAACACATGCCTCCCTCCTCTGCCACCTCCACCAAGGAGGAACGAAGACCAACACCAAGACGATGGGGCTGGGGGCTTCCAAGAGCCGCGTGCAATTGCTTGCATCTTGGGTGGCGCCCAGGCCCCAGCCTCACAGTGCATCTTCAAGCAGTTTGCTCGCGAGGTGAATGCAGTCCTTCCCAAGCTTGAGGCCACGTGCCCTCTCAAGTGGTCTTCGTGCGCGATCACATTCAGTTCCGTAGACCAGCTCAAGTGTGCGGCAACGGCCAGAGTCCTCCCGATGCTTTGCTCCCCAGTCATCGGCAACATGCAGGTCACCAGGACCCTCATCGATGGCGGGGCAGGACTCAACATCCTGTCCGTCGAGACGTTCGACAATCTCCAAGTGTCGTACGACCAGCTTCAGCCCACCAAGTCTTTCTCAGGAGTCACCGATGGTTCCACTGTTCCAATTGGGCAGGTTCGCCTTTCGGTCACCTTCGGGCAACACAACAACTACCGCGCCGAGCTCATCGACTTCGACGTCGCTCACATCCGCCTGCCGTACAATGCCATCCTCAGGTACCCAGCCCTAGCCAAGTTTATGGCAGTGACTCACCATGGTTACAATGTCCTCAAGATGCCAGGAAGCGGTGGAGTCATCACCATACCATGTGAAGAAAGGGACGCAATGTGCTCGCTTGAGCGTGCGTTCCAAGCCGCAGCAATCGAAGATCCGGATCACAGGAGCGGGAGGCCTCCCGAGGCGACCCTCAAGAAGAAGAAGACCTCACCTGGCCCGAGCCACAAGGAGGCAGGCACCTCCATAGGTATTGCGTCAGGATTCACGCCCGATCAGGGAGCGCCGCCCTCTCATGCATAGGAAGGCGCGCCCGGCGCCCTCCTCAGGCAGGGCTCAGGGGCTCTCTCTTGGAGAGCCGCCGACCTTGCCAAGGTCGCGGGGGAGGTGCTCGGGCACCACTTGGAGGGGTGCTTCAAGAACGCTTCCCTCAGGAAGGTACAAGTGAAAGGAGACCAAACCCTTAGGAGTTCATCGCAAGGAACACCCATGAGCTACAAGAGTCCAGAGTCATGCACGGAAGCCGCCGCTTACCTGTCGTGGCCCCACATCCAGGCGAGGATGGAGGACTGCGCGTCTGCGTCGACGTACCAGGGCTCAACCGAGCTGCGTCCCAGGAGCGCCTATGGCCTTCGGCCGTAGGGCGCTGCGAGGGACCACCTCACAGCTATGTTCGCATGCCCTTCGGCCTGCCGAGCGCGGTCGCCGCACATCAGCGCCTGTTGAGGAGTATTCTGGAGGCTCGGGAGGTCAGGCATCGCGCGGTCCTGGCGGAGGTGGCGATGGTCCCCGAAGACCTGCACGTGCCACCGGAGCCTCCCGATGCCCCTGGGCCTGGGGGCTCATGAGGACCGACGTCTTCACCGCGCATCGCTTACTTCCTCAGCATCACTTCATCTTCAACAGCACCATGTGACATCTTTCAGAGTTCTACTTTCAGCTGGGAGCGCCCACAGGGCTGCACCATTCCCAGGCCGCGTGGGTCCGTCCCCGCGGCATGTATCCATTTTGCTTATGCTCTTTATTTACCTTATTGGGGGCGCCCCTCAGGCTGAATCATCCCCACGCCGCTCGGGCCTGACCCAGCGGCGGTTGCTTTTACCTGCACTTGCTTGAAATTGGATTTCCTGTGTGCTTAACATACCTGACCTAATCAGCTGCTCGATCGATGCCTATCTGAAGAGTCGCTTGCTCTGGCACGGCGCGTGCACATGGGTCCGTCCCTGCAGCGTTGATAAACCTGAGTGGTCGAGCTCTGGCCATGGTAGCCCCGCACGGCGCCACCTCACCAGGCCGTCAGTGCCCTGACCGCTCCCTCGGAGTGACCATAGGTTGGCCGGTGACCGTAACGACATGCCTTGTTTCTCCTTGTGATTGGTGTGCAGGACCTACTCCAGGAGCAACGTTGGGGGCATCGTGAGCTCTCTCTCCCACTCTTTGGCATGGACCGCTTGCACGTTAAAGGGGGGGTACCTGAGCATCGCGACTCATGGGCTCCTACTGGCTCTCCAGCCCTCACCCCTAGCCTTGACCCACGGCATCGCGACCTGTCATACCAGCGGCGGCTGAGCTTGCTCAAGGGCCGGGACCTGAGGACGTAGAGCATTAAGGAAAGTGCGGGGGAGTGGGAAGAAGCTCGCGAGGGCCTCACCCAGCAGTACCTCGGCCACCGCCTCTCGGGCCGGGCGCCTCTCTGAGGAACTACGTCAGACGCACAAGATAAGTCGCGCCCTCGCAAGAGCTAGACCAACGCAGCGCTAAATCCCCGCCCAGTGCAACTCTGTCACGATGGCGCTACCTTCCTTTCTCGCCCAGCAAGGATTGCTTGAGCGCTAAAGGGGACCTCCCAAGCATCGCGACTCGGGGGCTCTTACCGGACCTCGGGCTGCTCACCTCCTGGCCTTGACCACGGCATCACGACCTGGCATACCAGCGACGGCTGAAGCCTGCCTAGGGACTGGGACCTGTCAGCGTAGAGCGCCAAGTCCTCGTGAGGATAGAAAGGGGGAGCTTAGCCGGAACAGAACGGACACCTCACGCCAATTCATATTAAGGATATAGTATTACAAAAGGCACGGAAGACGCCTTACATACCCCCGCGGGGTGTTGCTTTAATTCTTCGCAGGGAACAAAGGTGCTAACCCTAAGGGACGCTACTTGCTAGCACCTCCCCAAGCGACAGCCATCATCAATAGTGGGCTGCCCAGTGACGGCGCCAATCCCATCCAGATCAGTGGCGTCGGCGGCTCGATGCAGCTGCCCCACTCCGAGCGCAACGCGAGCTCGGAGGCTCGTAGCTGTCGTCGCTCGTCTCCGGGGGCGCGAGGAGTTTGGGGGAGCCGCTGAAGCCCTTAGTCCCTCCGCTGCTTCCTGAGGAGCTGCAGGAGGACCAATGGGCGGGGATGGTCCTCGCAAGTTGGTCACCACTGCCGCTTCCCTTAGGGCAGCATTCTAGCCGGCGTCCTTCTGCATCAAAGACCTTGAAGAACATCAAGGAGGCGCCGTCGTATTCAAGATGGATCACCAAGGCACCGTCCGCGCGACAGACCCGGGCAATCTCACCCCAGCCCCGGGTCATGAAGACCTCGCCCGGAGCGACGACCGCGACCTCCACTCCGGTTGCAGGGGTGCCAAAGTCGGCATGCTGCAGCCAGAGCTCCAGGGCCCCGCTCAGCGGCATCTCGAAGGCGAAGGAGGGAGGAAGGCGGAGGCATGGCGGCGTGGAGCACAAGCTCATGAGAGGAGCGCTCCGTGTGGACTCCAGGGGGGACGACGCGCACCACCGTGACTCGCAGGCATCGACGGCGACGCTGTCGGTGTTACTCGGTGCCCTCCCCCCTGGGGCCTACGACGCGGGCGTACAAGGGCAGCAGAAACCCAGGCGGCGGCCGCTCGTACCATGGCCTCGACACCACCTGCCAGGCGCCTTCGTCCCGGTGACAGAGGATTGGCCGCTTCTTCGGCGGGAGGGGGTCAGGACCCTCTCTGGGGGCCTTTCCCTTCTCCTCAGCTGAAAACCGGCGGATCAGTGCCATTGGTGCAAGAGGAAGCAAGGATGAGGAAGAAGAAGAGGAGGAGTAACGGAAAGGGGTGAACTAGCGGAGCTCATGCAGCCCCGTACTTATAGTTGGAGAAGGCCAACCGCCGAACACCATGACCTCAGGTAATCATGACCCATATCTCTGCATGCAGGAACTTGTCAAGTCGTGCGGTTGCCGAGGCGTCATGGGAAGTGCAGACGCCCACGTCCAATCAACCGCCACACGGCACCCCAGGCTGCAGGCTGTTAGGGCCCGCGGCGCTTCGCGCTTGCCCCTTCGCTTCTCTGCTAAGCCAAGCCCGCACGTGCCTTGGGCCCGAGGGCTACTGTCGGCGTTTTGGGAACGGGGGTCCCCAGACTTGCCTGCCTGCGGCCTGCGGCGTGGCTCAGGTGGGGGCCTAGCACGGCCCATCTTCATCAGCCCAAGCTCAAGACCCTCGCAAGGGGCCAAGCCTCGCGGGGCAGACGACGGCAAGCTTTCTCAAGAGCGGCCTCATCAGGAAGGTTCGCGAGGAGGCGGAGAGATCAATGCAAGGGTACCTCGCGAGGATCCGATGATGCAAGCCATGACGATCAAGGCCAGGCGGGCGCCGGCCTGCGCAGGGTCCTTGTTTCCCCTTTGGTGCAAAGGGGGCAAGCACAGGCCAAGGTATCAGGCAAAGGTTACCATTCCGGTGCAACGAGACCAAGACCAGCCGGACGGCCGGACGGAGGTCACCGTGGAGCCCAAGACGGCGTCATCACAAGTGCTTTTGGCAGCCGAAGACCACCTTTGGTCAGGATAACTTGTACTAGATGTTCCCCTTCAAAATGGCCAATTGTTGGCGCCCTTCTCGCTCAATTATTCGGGGAGAGGCCCAGGGCCTCTATAAATAGAGCTAGCCACCACAGAGGGAGGGGACATCGAGAGATCTGGTAGAACCCTAGTAGAGAGAGAGAGAGAGAGGCGACGGAACTCACCCTAGCAGTTCATCGCACCAGCTCAAGAACACCTCTCGCGAGGCTGTTCTTCCCTTGTACTATTCATCATCAGCCCCTGAGGCAATCCACCACACCACACACTGGAGTAGGGTATTACACCACAACGGTGGCCCGAACCAGTATAAACCTCATGTCTCTTGTGTTGTTCATCATTTTCATCTTAGTTCGCGCGAGAGGATCAGACATAGATCGATAGGGGAGAGATCTCCGCGCACACCCCAGTGTTCGAACCTCAAGGGTGTGCCGGAACCCGAAATCCGACAGTAGCTAGATGGTTTCATCTCTCTCTTGATTCTCAATACAATGGTCTCTTGGAGATCCATATGATGTAACTCTTTTGCGGTGTGTTTGTTGGGATCGATGAACTTTGAGTTTATGATTAGATCTATCTTTTTATATCCATGAAAGTATTTGAGTTTGTTTGATCTCTTTTATGCATGATCTCTTATAGCCTCGTATTTCTTCTCCGATATTTGGGTTTTGCCTGGACAACTTGATCTATTTATCTTGCAATGGGAGGAGGTGCCCGGTAGTGGGTTCGATCTTACGGTGCTTGATCCCAATGACAGAAAGGGAACCGACACGTATGTATTGTTGCTACTAAGGATAAAAAGATGGGATCTATATCTATCTCCATAGAAAAACAGATCTCGTCTACATCATGTCATCGTTCTTATTGCATTACTCCGTTTTTCCATGAACTTAATACACTAGATGCATGCTGGATAGCGGTCGATGTGTGGAGTAATAGTAGTAGAAGCAGGCAGGAGTCGGTCTACTAATCTTGGACGTCATGCCTATGTAATGATCATTGCCTGGATATCATCATAATTATTTGAGGTTCTATCAATTGCCCAACAGTAATTTTTTACCCACCGTTTGCTATTTTTCTCGAGAGAAACCACTAGTGAAACCTATGGCCCCCGGGTCTTCTTTCTCATATATTTGCCTTTGCGATCTTCCTTTTTATTTGCTTCTATTTTCAGATATATTAAACCAAAAACCCAAAAATACCTTGTTGTAATTTATTTTATTTGGCATTCGATCTATCACAAATTTATCTCCCGTCCACACACCATTTTTGGCGTCATTACCCGGAAGGGATTGACAACCCCTTTAACACGTCGGGTTGCGAGGTGTTGTTATTTGTGTGCAGGGGTTGTTTACATTGTGTTGCTTGGTTCTCCAACTGATTCGATAACCTTGGTTTCATATCTGAGGGAAATACCTACCGCCGCTGTGCTGCATCATCCCTTCCTCTTTGGAGAAATACCGACGTAGCTTCAAGCGACATCACCTAGCACCGCGTCCACCACTCCTCACAAACTCGCTCCCCGGTCGATTCCTTGCATCTTCCTTGGTTATCCTCCCAACACCAAAGGTTACCGATGCTATGATCCAGTGTCCCACTGCGTCTTCACTTCACGACATGTGTACTTGATGAGCTGGTCTTCCCGTTTCAGCAGGTACCATCCTCCATGGCGTCTCCCGTGACGCCACTCGCCCCTGCCTCCACCTCTGGCGAGTCGTCATGCCATGCACCGGGCTCGGCCTTGCCCATGCTTCCAGCATCAGACACCCCCTCTCGTAGTGCTTCAGACGTCCCCACCATCGCAGCCTCTGGCGCCACCTCGGGCGCCCCCATCGCCGAGGCCCCCTCGGCCGCCCCTATCGATGCGGCCCCCTTGGTCGTCCCTGCCACCGCTGCCTCTGGAGCCGCCGCGGGTGACCCCTTGGAGCCTTCGGAGACCGGCTCTACTTCCTCCTCGCCAGTCCCCCTCTCGGCTCCGCCGACTGCGGCCGCACCTCTCACCGGTGTGGTCACTCGGGCTCGAACTAGGACGTTTCGTCCTAGCACGCGCTACACCTCCGACGAGTACGTGTGTGCTGCGTCTACCTCGGCCCCGTCCCCGCTCCCCACCTCTGTCTGTGCAGCCCTTCAGGATCCGAACTGGCTAGCTGCAATGCACGAGGAGTTCGACACCTTGCAGCGCAACCGTACGTGGCAACTTGTCCCGTGGCCTCCCTGTGCCAATGTCATCACTGTCAATTGGGTCTTCCGCCACAAGACTCGCCCCAATGGTTCTCTTGAGCGCTACAAGGCGCGTTGGATGGTGCGCGGCTTCCACCAGCGCGCCGGCGTGGACTTCACCAACACCTTCACCCCGTGATGACCCACAAGTATAGGGGATCTATCGTAGTCCTTTCGATAAGTAAGAGTGTCAAACCCAATGAGGAGCAGAAGGAAATGTAAACGATTTTCAGCAAGGTATTCTCTTCAAGTACTGAAATAAGTGGTAACAGATAGTTTTGTGATAAGATAATTTGTAATGAGCAACAAGTAACAATAGTAAATAATGTGCAGCAAGGTGGACCAATCCTTTTTGTAGCAAAGGACAAGCCTGGACAAACTCTTATATAAGGAAAAGCGCTCCCGAGGACACATGGGAATATCGTCAAGCTAGTTTTCATCACATTCATATGATTCGCGTTCGGTACTTTGATAATTTGACATGTGGGTGGACCGGTGCTTGGGTGCTGTTCTTACTTGAACAAGCATCCAACTTATGATTAACCTCTATTGCAAGCATCCGCAACTACAACAAAAGTATTAAGGTAAACCTAACCATAGCATGAAACATATGGATCCAAATCAGCCCCTTACGAAGCAACGCATAAACTAGGGTTTAAGCTTCTGTCACTCTAGCAACCCATCATCTACTTATTACTTCCCAATGCCTTCCTCTAGGCCCAAATAATGGTGAAGTGTTATGTAGTCGACGTTCACATAACACCACTAGAGGCTAGACAACATGCATCTCATGAAAATATCGAACGAATACCAAATTCACATGACTACTAATAGCAAGACTTCTCCCTTGTCCTCAGGAACAAACGTAACTACTCACAAAGCATAAACATGTTCAAAATTAGAGGGGTATTAATATGCATAAAGGATCTGAACATATGATCTTCCACCAATTAAACCAACTAGCATCAACTACAAGGAGTAATTAACACTACTAGCAACCTACTAGCACCAATCCCGGACTTGAAGACAAGAATCGGATACAAGAGATGAACTAGGGTTTTGAGATGAGATGGTGCTGATGAAGATGTTGATGGAGATTGCCCTCTCCCGATGAGAGGAGCGTTGGTGATGACGATGGCGATGATTTCCCCCTCCGGGAGGGAAGTTTCCCCGGCAGAACAGCTCTAGATTGGATCCGCCAAGGTTCCACCTCGTGGCGGCGGAGTTTCGTCCCGAAAGGTTGCTTCTTATTTTTTTTCTCGATGAAAGACTTCATATAGGAGAAGATGGTCATCGGAGAGCCACCAAGAGGCCCACGAGGTAGGGGCGCGCCCTAGGGAGGCGCCCCCACCCTCGTGAGCAGGCTGTGGGCCCCCTGGTCTTCATCTTTGGCGAGGATTTTTCATTATTTATTAGAAGGTGTTCCGTGGAGTTTCAGGACTTTTGAGTTGTGCAGAATAGGTCTCTAATATTTGCTCCTTTTCCAGCCCAGAATTCCAGCTGCCGGCACTTTCCCCCCTTGTGTAAACCTTGTAAAATAAGAGAGAATAGCCATAAGTATTGTGACATAATGTGAAATAACAGCCCATAATGCAATGAATATCGATATAAAAGCATGATGCAAAATGGACGTATCAACTCCCCCAAGCTTAGACCTCGCTTGTCCTCAAGCGAAAAGCCGAAATCGAAAAATATGTCCACATGTTTAGAGATGAAGGTGTCGATAAAAATAAAATACGGACATGAGGGCATCATGATCATTCTTAGAACAACAACTTATATAATTCTTGGCATATGATATCTTATGCTAGAGTAATAATTCAATCACAATATCAAGTATGAATCGTAAACTTCATTGAAAACTAACAAACTATAATCTCAGTCACTGAGGCAATTGCAATTTATCATAACATAGGAAAGAGTCAATGTATAAGAGCTTTTCAGCAAGTCCACATACTCAACTATCATATAGTGTTTCACAATTGCTGACACTCACGCAATACTTATGGGTATGGAGTTTTAATCGGACACAGAGAAAGATAGGGGCTTATAGTTTTGCCTCCCCACATTTTACCTCAAGGGTAATGTCAACAGTAATAATTCATGAAAACTCACATCCAATTAGCCATATATACCAAGATCTTTCCAACATATTGTGCTTGCCAAAGGATAAAATGTAAAAGGAAGGGTGAAGATCACCTTGACTCTTTTGCAATATAGGAGATAAAAGTAAAAGATAGGCCCTTCGCAGAGGGAAGCAGAGGTTGTCATGCGCTTTTATGGTTGGATGCACAAAATCCTAATGCGAAAGAACATCACTTTATATTGCCACTTGTGATATGGACCTTTATTATGCAATCTGTCGCTTTTATTACTTCCATATCACACGATCGTATAAAGCTTATTTCCTCCACACCAATCAATCATACATATTTAGAGAGCAATATTTTTATTGCTTGCACCGATGACAACTTACTTGAAGGATCTTACTCAATCCATAGGTAGATATGGTGGACTCTCATGGCAAAACTGGTTTAAGGGTATTTGGAAGCACAAGTAGTATCTCTACTTGGTGCTGAGAATTTGGCTAGCATGAGGGGGAAAGGCAAGCTCATCATGTTGGAAGATCCAAGACAATATAATTCATCTCAGATGTAAGAAAACATAACCCATTACGTTGTCTTCCTTGTCCAATGTCAACTCTTTAGCATGTCATATTTTAATGAGTGCTCACAATCATAAAAGATGTCCAAGATAGTATATCTATATGTGAAGACCTCTCTTTCTTTATTACTTCCAATTAATTGCAACGATGACCAAAACTATGCTTGTCAACTCTCAACAACTTTTATTCATTATACTTTTTTCTATGTGAGCTCATTACTTTCCATGAGATCCATATGATCTCTTTGTTTCTTTTTATTTTTTCTTTTCTTTTATTCACTTAGGATCATGGCAAAGTAATCAAGCCCTTGACTCAACACTAATCTTTATTATATAGCTCACGGACTTGATTACATAGAAGGATAATAAAGCAAAACTCATGACTAGATCATACTAAGAATTTTTATTCTACTAGATCAAAATATTACCAAAAGGATCGAACTAAGAAAAATGGTAAAGATAAAAGTGATGGTGATACGATACCGGGGCACCTCCCCCAAGCTTGGCAGTTGCCAAGGGGAGTGCCCATACCCATGTGATTATGTCTCTCTTTTCGGGGATGGTGATGTGATGTTTTTGGCGATGATGCCCTTCAAAATACGATTCTCCTCCTCAAGCTTGTTGACTTGCTGCTTGAGATCCATTATTTCCTTTCGGAATTTTCCTGTAACAGCCAAAGCTCCCTACACCCAAGGGTGCTGCATAGCTGCAGGAGAACCAGTGACACTCTTTTTCATATTCTCATAAGAAAGAAATCTAACATTGGAAGGGATAACCGAGTTTGGAATAGTTGAGCTCTACAAATCTGCCATTGTGAATCCAGCTCGGAAGCGAGAGGTGACATCTTGATCCTCCATGGCATCTACCCTCATTAGGTCAGCCTCCATCTCTTCCTCCGTTGCTGGCCCAAAGTGGTCAGGGTCGCTGTTTGCCCTTGGTTCCGGTGCCGGATTAGATACCCGGCTCTCCCCGACTGACTCTTGAGAAGACATCTTGCTCTAATCTGCAGCAGCAACAGCTCAAAACAAAAATAGAGGATATTTGCGTGATACGGGAGTCAAAACCTTCGGGAGAATATATAATGATTTTTACCGACCAAAATATGTATCATGCAAGAAAACAGAGTCCGGAAGGCACATGAGGTGCTCACGAGGTAGGGGGCACGCCCAGGGGGGTAGGGCATGCCCTCTACCCTCGTGGGGCCCTCGTGTCCTTCCCAGACTGCTACTTAATTTTCTATTTTTCTAAATATTCCAAAACGGAGAAATTTTGCCTTAAAAATTGTTTTGGAGTCGGTTTACTTACCGTACCACATACCTATTCCTTTTCGGAGTCTGAATCGTTCTGGAAAGTGTCCCTTATGTATTCCTCCGGGGTTACGATTTCAATAACATTGGTTTCAACATTTATGGGATTACCTGAGATATAATGTTTGATTCTTTGACCGTTTACCACCTTCGGATTTGTGCCTTCGAAGTTGTTGATTTTTATGGCACCGGAACAATAGACCTCCTTGATAACATAGGGGCCTTCCCATTTAGAGAGAAGTTTGCCTGCAAAAAATCTTAAATGAGAGTTGTACAGCAATACATAATCACCTACATTAAACTCACGCTTTTGTATCCTTTTATCATGCCATCTTTTAACCTTTTCTTTAAACAACTTGGCATTTTCATAAGCTTGGGTTCTCCATTCATCAAGTGAGCTAATATCAAATAACCTCTTTTCACCGGCAAGTTTGAAATCATAGTTGAGCTCTTTAATAGCCCAATATGCCTTATGTTCTAGTTCGAGAGGTAAGTGACATGCTTTTCCATATACCATTTTATACGGAGACATACCCATAGGATTTTTATATGCAGTTCTATAGGCCCATAATGCATAATCAAGTTTCTTGGACCAATTCTTTCTAGACCTATTGACAGTCTTTTGCAAAATTAATTTGAGTTCTCTATTACTCAATTCTACTTGACCACTAGACTGTGGGTGATATGGATATGCAATTCTATGATTGACGTCATATTTAGCAAGCATTTTATGGAAAGCACCATGAATAAAATGTGAACCACCATCAGTCATTAAATATCTAGGGACTCCAAACCTCGGAAAAATAACTTATTTACGCATTTTAATAGAAGTGTTATGATCAGCACTACTAGTTGGAATAGCTTCTACCCACTTAGTAACGTAATCAACAGCAACTAAAGTATGTGTATATCCATTAGAGGCAGGAAAAGGTCCCATATAATCAAAGCCCAAAACATCAAACGGTTCAATAACAAGTGAATAATTCAAAGGAATTTCTTGACGTCTGCTAATATTACCACTTCTTTGACATTCATCACAATATAGGACAAACTTATGGGGATCCTTGAAGAGAGTAGGCCAATAAAAACTGGATTGCAATACCTTATGTGCAGTTCTATCTCTCGCGTGGTGTCCTCCATAAGTTTCGGAGTGGCACTTGCGTAGGATCTGTTCCTGTTCATGCTCAGGTACACAATGTCTAATAACACCATCTACTCCTTTATAAAGATGTGGGTCATCCCAAAAGTAATGTCTCAAATCATAGAAGAAATTTTTCTTTTGTTGGTATGTGAAGCTAGGTGGTATAAATTTAGCAACTATGTAATTAGCATAATCAGCATACCAAGGGGTACTACGAGAAGTACTTATGACATTTAATTGTTCATCAGGAAAGCTATCATCAATAGGTAGTGGGTCATCAAGAACATTCTCAAACCTAGATAAGTTGTCTGCAACGGGGTTCTCAGCTCCTTTTATATCAACAATATGCAAATCAAATTCTTGTAGCAAGAGAACCCATCTAATAAGTCTAGGTTTAGCATCTTTCTTCTCCATAAGATATTTAATAGCAGCATGATCAGTGTGGATAGTTACTTTAGAATCAACAATATAAGGTCTGAACTTATCACAAGCAAATACAACTACTAAAAGTTCTTTTTTAGTAGTAGCATAATTTCTTTGAGCATTGTCTAGGGTCTTACTAGCATAATGAATAACATTTAATTTCTTATCAACTCTTTTCCCTAGAACAGCACCTACAACATAATCGCTAGCATCACACATAATTTCAAAGGGTAAATTCCAATCAGGTGGCTGAATAATAGGTGCAGAGACTAATGCTCTCTTAAGTATTTCAAATGCTTCTACACAATCATCATCAAAGACAAATGGTATATCTTTTGGTAATAAATTGGTCAGAGGCCGAGAAATTTTTGAGAAGTCCTTAATGAACCTCCTATAAAATCCAGCATGACCAAGGAAACTTCTTATACCTTTGATGTCCTTGGGACAGGGCATCTTTTCAATACCATCAACCTTGGCTTTATCAACTTCAATACCTCTTTCAGAAACTTTATGCCCCAAGACAATACCTTCATTAACCATAAAGTGGCACTTTTCCCAATTCAAGACAAGATTAGTTTCTTCACATCTCTGCAAAACTCGATCAAGATTGCTCAAACAATCATCAAAAGAAGATCCATAGACGGAAAAGTCGTCCATGAAAATCTCACAAATCTTTTCACAGAAGTCGGAGAATATAGCCATCATGCATCTTTGAAAGGTAGCAGGTGCATTACATAAACCAAAAGGCATACGTCTATAAGCAAAAGTACACAAAGGGCATGTAAAAGTAGTCTTTGATTGATATTTAGCCGACACAGGTATTTGAGAGAAACCAGAATAACCATCTAGAAAGTAGTAATGTGTATGTTTGCATAATCTTTCTAGCATTTGATCGATAAAAGGTAAGGGGTAATGATCTTTCTTAGTAGCCTTATTCAATTTGCGGAAATCAATTACCATCCTATAACCTGTAATAATTCTTTGTGGAATCAATTCATCTTTATCATTAGGAACAACAGTAATACCTACCTTCTTAGGGACACAATGAACAGGACTTACCCACTAACTATCAGCAACGGGATAAATTATACCTGCCTCCAGAAGCTTTAGTATTTCTTTTCTTACCACTTCTTTCATTTTAGGATTGAGACGTCGTTGAGGATCACGAATTGGTTTGGCATCTGCTTCCAAATTTATTTTGTGTTCACGTAGAGTGGGAGTAATGCCCTTAAGATCATCAAGAGTATATCCAATAGCAGCACGGTGCTTCTTCAGAGTTTTCAATAATCTTTCTTGTTCATGCTCTGAAAGGTTAGCACTAATAATAACAGGATATATCTTCTTTTCATCAAGATAAGCATATTTAAGATTATCAGGCAACGGTTTAAGCTCAAACACGGGATCGCCCTTAGGTAGAGGAGGATCCCCTAGGATTTCAACACGCAAATTGTGTTTCAGCATAGGTTCCTGTTTAAAGAATACTTCATCTATTTCTCTTCTTTCATTCATAAAATATCATTCTCATGGTGTAGCAAATATTGTTCTAAAGGATCACTAGGAGGTACGGCAATAGAAGCAAGACCAATAATTTCATCCTTACTAGGCAATTCTTCTTCACGGTGTTGTTTACTAAATTTAGAGAAATTAAATTCATGAGTCATATCATCCAAGCCAATAGTAACAACATTCTTTTCGCAGTCTATCCTAGCATTAACTCTATTCAAGAAGGGTCTACCAAATATAATGGGACAAAAGCTATCTTGTGGGGAACTAAGAACAAGAAAATCAGCAGGATGTTTAGTTTTCCCGCACAAGACTTCAACATCTCTAACAATTTCCATTGCTGAAATAGTATCTCTATTAGCAAGTTTAATTGTGACATCAATATCTTCTAACTCAGCAGGTGCAATTTCATGCTTGATTTCTTTATACAAATCATAAGGTATAAAACTAGCACTAGCACCCATATCACATAAGCCATGATAACAATGATCTCCTATTTTAACAGAAATAACAGGCAGGCCTACCATAGGTCTATGTTTATCTTTAGCACAAGGTTTAGCAATTCTAGAAGTTTCACCGCAAAACTGAATAACATGCCCATCAATATTATCAGACAAGAGATCTTTAACAATAGCAATATTAGGTTCTACTTTAACTTGCTCAGGGGGTGTATATGTTTTAATATTGCTTTTACGAACCACAGTTGAAGCTTTAGCATGATCCTTTATCCTAACAGGGAAAGGTGGTTTCTCAACATAAGAAGTAGGAACAATAGGATCATTATAAGTAATAGTCATTTCTTCAACTTTAATAGGTGCAGATACTTTTACTTCTATGGGAGGATGATATTTAAACCACTTCTCCTTAGGGAGTTCAACATAAGTAGCAAAAGATTCACAGAAAGAAGCTACTATCTCAGAATCAAGTCCATATTTAGTGCTAAACTTACGGAAAATATCGGTATCCATAAAAGATTTAACACAATCAAACTTAGGTGTCATACCTGACTCCTTACCATTGTCGAGGTGCCAATCTTCAAAGTTACGTCTAATTCTATCCAATAAATCCCATCCAAATCCAATAGTCTTCATCATAAAAGAGCCAGCACAAGAAGTATCAAGCATGGTGCGATTATTTTCAGAAGGTCGAGCATAAAATTTTTGAATAATCATTTCTCTTGAGAGCTCATGATTGGGGCATGAATATAACATTGATTTAAGCCTCCCCCAAGCTTGAGCGATGCTTTCTCCTTCGCGAGGCCAAAAATTATATATATAATTGCGATCACGATGAACAAGATGCATAGGATAAAACTTCTGATGAAATTCCAATTTCAATCGTTTGTAATTCCAAGACCTCATATCATCACATAGCCTATACCATGTCAATGCATCACCCCTCAAAGATAAGGGGAAGACCTTCTTCTTAACAACATCTCTAGATACACCTGCAAGCTTAAATAATCCACAAACTTCATCCACATATATTAGATGTTCATCAGGATGTTTTGTTCCATCTCCTAAAAAAGGATTAGCTAGCAGTTTTTCTATTATACCCGAAGGAACTTCAAAGCAAGTATTTTTATTTTCATTTTCATTTTCAGTAGGTTCATTAAGTTGAGGAGCAACTCTTTGCTCTACTGGTTGGGGTGAAGATACCCCGAACAAGCCCCTCAGAGGATTACTTTCCATAATAACAAGTGACAATAAATATCAGCACACTATATAAATTTTTCCTCACCAAATTCCACCTACCAAAGGCGCTTCACTCCCCGGCAACGGCGCCAGAAAAGAGTCTTGATGACCCACAAGTATAGGGGATATATCGTAGTCCTTTTGATAAGTAAGAGTGTCGAACCCAACGAGGAGCATAAGGAAATGATAAACGGTTTTCTGCAAGGTATTCTCTGCAAGTACTGAAATAAGTGGTAACAGATAGTTTTGTGATAAGATAATTTGTAACGAGCAACAAGTAAAAATAGTAAATAAAGTGCAGCAGGGTGGCCCAATCCTTTTTGTAGCAAAGGACAAGCCTGAACAAACTCTTATATAAGGAAAAGCGCTCCCGAGGACACATGGGAATATCGTCAAGCTAGTTTTCATCACGTTCATATGATTCCCGTTCGGTACTTTGATAATTTGACATGTGGGTGGACCGGTGCTTGGGTGCTGTTCTTACTTGAACAAGCATCCAACTTATGATTAACCTCTATTGCAAGCATCCGCAACTACAACAAAAGTGTTAAGGTAAACCTATCCATAGCATGAAACATATGGATCCAAATCAGCCCCTTACGAAGCAACGCATAAACTAGGGTTTAAGCTTCTGTCACTCTAGCAACCCATCATCTACTTATTACTTCCCAATGCCTTCCTATAGGCCCAAATAATGGTGAAGTGTTATGTAGTCGACGTTCACATAACACCACTAGAGGCTAGACAACATGCATCTCATGAAAATATCGAACGAATACCAAATTCACATGACTACTAATAGCAAGACTTCTCCCTTGTCCTCAGGAACAAACGTAACTACTCACAAAGCATAAACATGTTCAAAATTAGAGGGGTATTATGCATAAAGGATCTGAACATATGATCTTCCACCAATTAAACCAACTAGCATCAACTACAAGGAGTAATTAACACTACTAGCAACCTACTAGCACCAATCCCGGACTTGAAGACAAGAATCGGATACAAGAGATGAACTAGGGTTCTGAGATGAGATGGTGCTGATGAAGATGTTGATGGAGATTGCCCTCTCCCGATGAGAGGAGCATTGGTGATGACGATGGTGATGATTTCCCCCTCCGGGAGGGAAGTTTCCCCGGCAGAACAGCTCTGCCGGAGCTCTAGATTGGATCCGCTAAGGTTCCGCCTCGTGGCGGCGGAGTTTCATCCCGAAAGGTTGCTTCTTATTTTTTTCTCGATGAAAGACTTCATATAAGAGAAGATGGTCATCGGAGAGCCACCAGGGGGGCCACGAGGTAGGGGGGCGCGCCCTAGGGGGGGGCCCACCCTCGTGAGCAAGGTGTGGGCCCCCTGGTCTTCATCTTTGGCAAGGATTTTTCATTATTTATTATAAGGTGTTCCATGGAGTTTCAGGACTTTTGGAGTTGTGCAGAATAGGTCTCTAATATTCGCTCCTTTTCCAGCCCAGAATTCCAGCTGCCGGCATTCTCCCCCCTTATGTAAACCTTGTAAAATAAGAGAGAATAACCATAAGTATTGTGACATAATGTGAAATAACAGCCCATAATGCAATAAATATCAATATAAAAGCATGATGCAAAATGGACGTATCACCCCGGTTGTCAAACCGGGCACGATTCGCGCTGTCCTCCAGCTTGCAGTCTCTCACGCCTGGCCAGTTCACCAGCTCGATGTGTCTAATGCTTTCTTGCATGGCCATCTCGACGAGCAGGTGTTTTGGTCAGCAGCCTACTGGTTTCGTTGACACCGACTATCCGGACCACGTGTGCTTGCTCTCCCGTTCTCTTTATGGGTTGAAGCAGGCGCCTCAGGCCTGGTACTAGCGGATCGCGGCCTTCCTTCAGCCGCAGGGGTTCCGGTACACACGGTGCGATGCCTCCCTGTTTGTTTATCACCAGGGCATCGCCACCGCGTACCTCCTCATGTACGTCGATGACATCATCCTGAATGCATCCTCGCCAGCGCTACTTCAGCAGATCACAGCTCGCCTCGGCACTGAGTTCGCCCTCAAGGACTTGGGGGCTCTCCACTAATTGCTCGGCATCGAGGTCCTCCACTGTGCCACTGGCTTCTTCCTGCACCAGCAGAAGTATGCCTATGAACTTTTGGAGTGAGCCGACATGCTTAACTTCAAGCCTTCTACCACGCCTGTCGATACGAAGGCTAAGGTGTCCGCTGTCGAGGGCTCTCCAGCGTCCGACGCTCCCTTCTACCGCTCCATTGTCGGTGATCTACAGTACCTTACATTGACGCGTCCGGATATTCAGTATGCTGTCCAGCAGGTGTGCCTCCACATGCATGCTCCTCGTGATGCTCATTGGGCTTTGGTGAAACGTATTATCCGGTATATATGTGGCACCACAGCTATGGGCTTCACCCTGATGGCATCACCCGACACCAGCCTTGTCGCCTACTCCAACACCGACTGGGCTGGGTGTCCCGACACTCGGTGCTCCACTTCTGGCTGCTGCATCTACCTCGGGCCCTCTCTGATTTCGTGGTCATCTAAACGACAACCTACGGTCTCACGATCGAGCGCCGAGGCCGAGTACAGGGTTGTGGCCAACGCCGTCGCGGAGTGCTTCCGGTTACGACAACTCCTTCAAGACTTGCTATGTGAGGTTACCAAGGCTGCGCTTGTCTACTGTGACAACGTCTCCGCGGTCTACCTCGTTGCCAACCCTGTTCATCACCGAAGGATGAAGCATATTGAGCTCGACATTCACTTCGTTCGGGAGCACGTCACACTTGGTCGTGTTCGAGTTCTGCATGTTCCCACTAATCAGCAATTCACCGATGTTATGATGAAGGGACTACCCACCTCGAATTTTGAGGGCTTTTGGTCCAGTCTCTGCGTCACCGGCGACGCTTCGACCGCGGCGGGTGTTGAACATGTGTACATGTACATAGGTCAGGGTTTTGTATGCTGCACCTGCAGTGTCTGTCTCCCTCTGTATGTACGTGTATCTTAGGAGACAAGACACTGGTCGCATCCCTTGTACCTATATATATGTGCCTAATGCACGATCAATGAAATATCAATGCATCAAATCATTCTCTACAATTTTGAATGCATTGCTCAAAGAGGGCAAAGCCAAGCAAGTGTACATAGAGGAGTCGAGAGACGAGGTAGTGTCGTAGCGCCCATGCCAAAGCATTACTCCTGTGAGCTGAATTGACACAACCAAAGGTATGAAATACTTGGGCACGTAGACCTTGAGAGTCTTGGATACATTTAGCAAGAGGCCTCCTGATCTCCCAGCTAATCGTATCTGAAGCTATGTTTCTTTGCGCTGCTGCTTTGGCCAAAGTCAAGTTGTGTGTGAGAAATGTGACCTGCTGATCAAGATTAGCAGCCAGTAGAAGCGCCACTGCTTATGATTGCAGAGGAGAAGGTAATGTCGGTGTAGAAGCCTGGACAAGGATTCTGTGGCTCCAACCTTTGTGAGGGAACTGCAGGAATACACAAGATACTCTATCCGTGCCCCCTGCTGCTGTGGTCACTCAGCCCGCGGTGGCAAAATTTCGTGTTTTGACCCTTTTGTCAAACAAAATCGGGATCTAACCCCCCTTTGATTTTTTTTCGACATTTGACCCTTTTTCCTACCGCCACGAGGCCCGGCGGTAGGATTACCTAGGCTACCGCCGGACACTCTGGCGGTAGGAAACTTATCCACGTCAGTAGCGTTAACGGCCTCCGTCCCCCTCCGTCCCACCCTACCGCCGCCGGACATGGCGGTAGCCTGTCCGATCCTACCGCCGGGGTACCTGGCAGTAGGGTGCGGGCAGTTATAAGCCGCCGGCCGCCCCACCCCTCCCCTTCTCCCCCAACCACCCGCCCCAAGAACATAGGAGTTCTTCCTCTCACCCCTCTCTCTTCTCCTCCACTCCCCCCCTCAGATCTTCATCATTTCTTCACCATTTTGCGGATCGAGATGGCCCCGAAGAAAGAAAAGTAAGCTCCTTCGATCCCGCTAGAAACTAAGGTGGTAGGTCTATAGCCTACTGCCATGACACCCGGCGGTAGGGTGCCCCCCCCCCCACGCCCACCCTCCTGTGACCAAAACAGCCAGCGTCTCAGCGGTAGGGTTGCACACCTTACCGCCAGGTTCTTGGCGGTAGGATCCTACCGCCGAACGCCCCGGTGGTAGGTTGTGCAACCCTACAGCTGAGACGCTGGCTGTTTTGGTCACAGAAACCCAGCACATGCTCCCACCTTACCGCCGCTCCCTATGGCGGTAGGTTGTGATTTCCCACCGTCGTGGCCCCTGTTGGTAGGGTCCTGGAGGATAAGGTTTGGTGGGGTCCACTCACCACCCACCCACCCACTCCACTCATCTTCTTCCTC
Organism: Triticum dicoccoides; assembly: GCF_002162155.2. Lineage (NCBI taxonomy): Eukaryota > Viridiplantae > Streptophyta > Magnoliopsida > Poales > Poaceae > Triticum > Triticum dicoccoides. The sequence goes on from NC_041386.1 coordinate 446,806,555, forward strand.
GAGCTCTCACTCTCTCCCCCTCTTCTACCCCACCCAAGCACCCACTAGATCCCCCTCCATTGCTTGAGATTTGCCCCTTGGATCGAGGCCATTTGCATCACCCAAGGTACCTCCCCCATCCCCCCTTCATTTGGTTGGTTCAAATCATCTACTTTTGTTGGAATCAACAAGTTTTGCAACCCCCTAGTTCTTCCTCTAGTTTAGCATTTATGGTTGACCTAAGTAATATGTGTCACTCTTTGTTGTGGCAAGCTAGCTTAAGTGTTAGGGTTAGGGGTTTAGTTAGGTTAGGGTTAGGGTTAGGGTTAGTGCTATGATTAAGGTATACTAGTTGTTAGATTCAAAATCTTATATTATAGATAGTTCATCCATATGAAATGACCATTCCATGGATGACTCAATTTTGTTCCATTGTTTTTAGATGGATAAATTAGTGAATGTGCATTATTTGGACAAGGCGGCTTTCATGGATGGAAATGCCAACGAAGGGGAGGAGGCCATGGTTTTTGACACAAGCCCGAGCTATGATGATATTGTCGTGAAAGTGAGAAGCGTCCTCAATTGGAGTAACCCAAGTGATGGTGTGAAGCTTGTTGGGTGATATGATGTGGGAGTGGGAGTAAAATCCCGATTAAATAGTATGCCCATAACCTCTAAATTGCATTGGGATGTGTATAAGGAGAAAGTTGAGGGATCACAAGACAAGTCACTTGAGTTATTTGCCACAAGACAAGTAAAGGTTGACATTCCTCGGCCACTACTTGACTTGAACCGGAATGTGTCCTCCCCAATACATGATGCTGTCGTGGTGTATGACTACAATGCGGCTAGCCAACCACCAAGCAGCCAACCAAATGAAGAGAACATCAATGCTAGAGCCATAGTTCTTCTAGGTGATGATCATGTTGGAGATGAGGCCGTTGGTCAAGTTGATGAACATGCAAATGTTAATGTTGATGAAGATGCCATTGCTCATGTTGATGGAGATGCTATTGCTCAAGATGATGTGTATGCGGAAGAAGAAGAGATTCGTTACAATCCCATTGGTGACTTGGATGTCATTGTGCATCAACAAGACATGGACCAGAACCTCCCTTATAGGCGTATGTGTAGGTATGAGTCGGATGATGAGGGTCCACCCAAAGAATTGGATGAGGATGGATCCACCCCCATTTTTAGTTGGTTTAATGTATCATAGTTTTGTGCAAACCCTAGTTTTCATAGTTTTGTGCAAACCCTAGTTTTCTTAGTTTAGGTACTCAACGCGATTTATGTGTTGTAGATGGCTAAGGGTACTCAGTGGGTGCTTAGCCCTATTGTTCATGTCCAAGGCTTTTCTCCAAGTGTTGTGCAAGTTAGTGAAGTGGACCTCACTTTTGATTGGTTGAAGACTAAATTCATGTTGAAGCAAGGGTTAAAGGAAGACAATTTTGTGTACTATGTCAGCAGGAAACAGACAGATGGCCCTGGGGAAAGAAAATTGATTGACATAACTGATGATGGCAAGATTGAAGAAATGCTGAATGAATGGGAATGGAAAAGGGTTCTTGAGTTGCATTGCTACAGGAAACCGAGTTATATGTGATGAACTTGTCATTCGAGATCCGCCTTCCCGCCGGGCGAGACATCGTCACTGACGCTTCTATCTATCAGTAGAGACATTACCATCTATTTCTATATGAGACTTATGTCTATTCTATGCATGAGACAAATGACTATGTACTTATGTATGAGACATATGCATACTCTATTTTAGTACTCTGTTATCCGAACTACAACATCATATTGCTGTGACTTGACTTGTCTTCAAATGATTACGAAGAAAAACAAAGTAAACTCTTCTCTGCTTTGCACCCTACCGCCAGAGGACTCAGCAGTAGCCTATGAAACCCTACTGCCAAGGCCTACGGCGGTAGGGTGGCCACCCAACTGCACTTCTCTGTGACCAAAATGACAACATTTCTGACGGTAGGGTTGGCCACCCTGCCGCCAGGGGTCATGGCGGTAGGGTCAGCCACCCAAATGCACTTGTTCTATGACCTCTATGACCGAAAAGGCAGTATTTCTGACGGTAGGGTTGGCCACCCTACCACCAGGGGTCATGGCGGTAGGGTTGGCCACCCAAATGCACTTGTTCTGTGACCAAAACGGCAACATTTCTAACGGTAGGGTTGGCCACCCTACCGCCAGGGGTCATGGCGGTAGGGTTGGCCACCCTACCGCGAGAGCCTATGATGGTAGGGTGCTTCCCCCTTCCTTGATTGAAAGCTTATCCACCAACCTATCGCCAGAGAGGCCAGCGGTAGGTTGCAAGAGCCTACCGCCATAGCCCATGGCGGTAGGTCCCTTTGCCATGTGTCCACGGCCGTTAACGGCCTGACGGCGTCAGGGAACCTACTGCCAGGGGTGGCGGCTGTAGCCTGTAGATCTCTACCGCCAGGGCCTCCGGCGGTATCAAAAGGGTCAAATCTCGAAATTTTTCCATACTAGGGTCAGATCCCGACTTTATACGGCAAAAGGGTCAAAACACGAAATTTCGCCGCCCGTGGTCATCGCTCCCGCGGGTGACTGCGCTCTGGCCCTGCCGCTCACCATAGATGTCGCGCGTCAATCACGGCGGCCAGCTCTGCACCATTGAATGATGGTTGTCTCTGTACGGGCTTCACCTTCACTTACCCTCTTCAGCTGCCATCGCCGACCTTGTGGCCCTTAGTCTTAACTCCGGTGAAGTGGCTGAACACGAGAGGGAGATAGAGATTTTCCGCAGCGTAAATGTGTTGCTGCCTTTTCTGTTTCTTCCTATATTTATTCTAAAGGAAAACAAACGTGTCGTGATGCTTGCTCCATCTACTAGATAGTGCCATCCCAAGACAGAGAGCACGCTGCACGGGGAGCCTATAATTGCACCATGGATCGCACATACCGCGTCCTATGGCGAGCTCCAACAAAAAACCTAAAAGAACTGCAAACATGGCGGCGAATTTGGGCCTAAAACTGCTGCCATGGCACAACAACCGAAACTGGGCGTGGTGTGCTTTTTAACTAGTTCCTCCTTCCCAAAATAAAAGGCGTAATTGACTTTGCATGATATTTGATGCGTGACTTTGACCACTAATATATATCAGAGTATATGAATTGAACATGAATAAGTGGGTGGCAACGTCGTATTTGTCTTGCAAAATAATTTTATTTAGGGAGCGTTCGGCATCCCTCCGCTCTACAACTCCGGTTCGAAGAGGAGCGTCGTGCAGTTACAATTTAAGGAGCGGTTAGAACCACGCTCCGCGTGCTCTACTCCCTGGAGGGTTGCCGAACAGGGCCTTAGTATGCCTGTAACTAACTTTATAGACATATAATATGTGAAAATCATAGTCAGAGTTGTGCAACGAAGACCAGAATAGTCAACCAAGGTCTTATATTTTAGGAAGGAGGGAGTACTTGTCACGACTAGATTATTCCAACAAGCTCACGATAAGCTTGTTGTGGCCATTTATTCGGCTTCAACAACTACGCAACCTTTTTTCTTGTAGACTCGTGTTGGGCCTCCAGGCGTAGAGTTTTGTAGGACAGTAGCAATTTTTCCTTAAATGGATGACCTAAGATTTATCAATCAGTGGGAGACGTATGATGAAGATGGTATCTCTCAAACAACCCTGCAACCAAATAACAAAGAGTCTCTTGTGTCCCCAACACACCCAATATAATGGTAAATTGTATAGGTGCACTAGTTTGGTGAAGAGATGGTGATAAAAGTGTAATATGGGTAGTAGATTTAGGTTTTTGTAATCTGAAAATATAAAAACAGTAAGGTAACAAGTAGTAAAAGTGAGAAAAAACGGTATTGCAATGCTTGAAAACAAGGCCTAGGGTTCATATTTTCACTAGTGCAAAGTCTCTCAACAACAATAACATAATTAAATCATATGGCAATCCCTCAATGTGCGACAAAGAGTCACTCCAAAGTTTCTATCGGAGAACGTAGGACGAAAACATGCATCAACCCCTATGCATAGATTACCCCAATGTCACCTCGGGAATCCGTGAGTTGAGTGCCAAAACATACATCAAGTGAATCAATAGAACATCCTGTTGTCACCACAGATATCCCATCGCAATACATACATCAAGTGTTCTTAAATCCAATACTCAATCCAACATAACAAAAACTCAGAGAGTAAGACTCAATTCATCACAATAAGTAGAGGGGGAAGAATACCCTAAGATTCAACTATAGTAACAAAGCTCGTGGTACATCAAGATCGCGCCAAATCAAGAACACGAGAGAGATCAAACACATAGCTACTAGTACATACCCTCAGCCCCGAGGGTGAACTACTCCCTCCTCATCATAGTGGTCGCCGGGATGATGAAGGTGGCCTCCGGTGATGGTTTCCCCCTCCGGTAGGGTGCCGGAACGGGCTCCCGGTTGACTTTTCGTGGCTACAGAGGCTTGCAGCGGCAGAACTGTTGGGGAACACAGTATTTCAAAAAAATCCTACGATCACGCAAGATCTATCTAGGAGCTGCATAGCAACGATAGGGGAGAATCTGTCTACATACCCTCATAGACCGAAATCGGAAACGTTTAGTAACGTGGTTGATGCAGTCGAACGTCTTCGCGATCCAACTGATCAAGTACCAAACGCACGGCACCTCTGCGAACTGCACATGTTCAGCTCGGTGACGTCCCTCGTACTCTTGATCCAGCTGAGGCTGAGGGAGAGTTCCGTCAGCACGACGGCGTGTTGATGGTGATGATGAAGTTACCGATGCAAGGCTTCGCCTAAGCACTACGACAATATGACCGAGGTGTAAAATTGTGGAAGGAGGCACCGCACATGGCTAAAAATCAACTTGTGTGTCTATGGGGTGCCCCCTCCCCCGTATGAAGGAAATATGCCCTAGAGGCAATAATAAAGTTGTTATTTATATTTCATTATATCATGATAAATTTTTATTATTCATGCTGGAATTGTATTAACCGGAAACTTAGTACATGTGTGAATACATAGACAAACAGAGTGTCTCTAGTATGCCTCTACTTGACTAGCTCGTTAATCAAAGATGGTTAAGTTTCCAAGCCATGGACATGTGTTGTCATTTGATGAATGGGATCACATCATTAGAGAATGATGTGATGGACTAGACCCATCCGTTAGCTTAGCACTATGATCGTTTAGTTTATTGCTATTGCTTTCTTCATGACTTATACATGTTCCTATGACTATGAGATTATGCAACTTTCGAATACCGGAAGAACACCTTGTGTGCTATCAAACATCACAACGTAACTGGGTGATTATAAAGATGCTCTACAGGTGTCTCCGATGGTGTTTGTTGAGTTGGCATAGATCGAGATTAGGATTTGTCACTCCATGTATTGGAGAGGTATCTCTAGGCCCTCTCGGTAATGCACATCACTATGAGCCTTGCAAGCAATGTGACTAATGAGTTAGTCATAGGATGATGCATTATGGAACGAGTAAAGAGACTTGCCGGTGACGAGATTAAACTAGGTATGATGATACCGACAATCGAATATCGTGCAAGTAACATACCGATAAGAAAGGGAACAACGTATGTTGTTATGCGATTTGACCGATAAAGATCTTCGTAGAATATGTAGGAACCAATATGAGCATCCAGGTTCCACTATTGGTTATTGACCAGAGATGAGTCTCGGTCATGTCTACATAGTTCTCGAACCCGTAGGGTCCGCACACTTAACGTTCGATGACGATATGTATTATGAGTTATGTGATTTGATGTACTGAAGGTTGTTCGGAGTCCCGGATGTGATCACAGACATGACGAGGAGTCTCAAAATGGTCGAGACATAAAGATTCATATATTGGAAGGCTTCATTCAGACACCAGAATGGTTCGAGTCGTTTCGGATAAGTTTCGGAGTACCAGGGG
>NC_041386.1:446812859-446824969 GCF_002162155.2 Triticum dicoccoides
CCTCATGGGCCAGGTGGTGGAAGAGAGGAGGTAGGCCAAGAGGTGGCGCCCCCCCCCTAGCCCAAACCGAATTGGACTAGGGCTAGGGGGGCCGGCCCCCCTTTCCTTCTCTTCTTCATCTTCTTCCTTCTTCTCCTACTTGGACTGGGAAAGGGGGAAACCTACTCCTACTAGGAGTAGGAATCGCCCCCTTGGGCGCGCCCCTTGAGGCCGGCCCTCCTCCTCCCCTCCTTTATATACGGGGGAGGGGGCACCCCATAGACACACAAGTTGATCTTTAGCCATGTGCGGTGCCCCCCTCCACAGTATTACACCTCAGTCATATTGTCGTAGTGCTTAGGCGAGGCCCTGTGTCGATAACTTCATCATCACCGTCAACACGCCGTCGTGCTGATGGAACTCACCCTCAGCCTCAGCTGGATAAAGAGTACGAGGGACGTCACCGAGCTGAACGTGTGCAGATCGCGGAGGTGTCGTGCATTCGGTACTTGATCGGTTGGATCGCGAAGACGTTCGACTACATCAACCGCGTTACTTAATGCTTCCGCTTTCGGTCTACGAGGGTAAAAAGACACACTCTCCCCTCTCGTTGCTATGCATATCCTAGATAGATCTTGCGTGATCATAGGAATTTTTTTGAAATAATGCGTTCCCCAAAGTGGCATCCGAGCCAGGTCTATGCATAGATGTTTTATGCACGAGTAGAACACAAAGAGTTGTGGGCGATAATAGTCATACTGCTTACCAGCATGTCATACTTTGATTGGATGGTATTGTTGGATGAAGTGGCCCAGACTGACATTACATGACCGTGTTCATGAGACTGGTTCTACCGACGTGCTTCGCACACAGGTGGCTAGTGGGTGTCTGTTTGTCCAACTTTAGTTGAATCGAGTGTGACTACGCCCAGTCCTTGTTTAAGGTTAAAACAACACACTTGATGAAAAATCGTTGTGGTTTTGATTCGTAGGTAAGAACGGTTCTTGCTAGAAGCTAGTAGCATCCACGTAAAACTTGCAACAACAAAGTAGAGCACGTCTAACTTGTTTTTGCAGGGCATGTTGTGATGTGATACGGTCAAGACGTGATTATATAAATTGTTGTATGAGATGATCATGGTTTGTAAAAGTCATCCGCAACTGGCAGGAGCCATATGGTTGTCGCTTTATTATACGAAATTCAATCTCCATGTAATTGCTTTACTTTATCACTAAGCGGTAGCGATAGTCGTAGAAGCAATAGTTGGCGAGACGACAAGGATGCTACGATGGAGATCAAGGTGTCAAGCTGGTGACGATGGTGATCATGACGATGCTTTGAAGATGGCGATCAAAGGCAGAAGATGATGATGGCCATATCATATCACATATATTGATTGCATATGATGTTTATCTTTTATGCATCTTATTTTGCTTAGTACGGCGGTAGCATTACAAGATGATCTCTCACTAAATTTCAAGGTATAAGTGTTCTCCCTGAGTATGCACCGTTGCTACAGTTCGTCGTGCCGAGACACCATGTGATGATCGGGTGTGATATGCTCTACGTTCACATAAAACGGGTGCAAGCCAGTTTTGCACACGCAAAATACTCGGGTTAAACTTGATGAGCCTAACATATGCAGATATGGCCTTGGAACACTGAGACTAAAAGGTCGAGCGTGAATCATATAGTAGATATGATCAACATAGTGATGTTCACCATTGAAAACTACTCCATCTCACGTGATGATCGGACATGGTTTAGTTGATATGGATCATGTGATCACTTATATGATTAGAGGGATGTCTATCTAAGTGGGAGTTCTTAAATAATATGATTAATTGAACTTTAATTTATCATGAAGTTAGTACCTAATAGTATTGTGCATGTCTATGTTGTTGTAGATAAATGGCCCGTGCTATTGTTCCTTTGAATTTTAATGCGTTCCTAGAGAAAGCTAAGTTGAAAGATGATGGTAGCAACTACACGGACTGGATCCGTAACTTGAGGATTATCCTCATTGATGCAGAGAAGAAATATGTCCTGGAAGCACCGCTAGGTGCAAAGCCCACTGTAGGAGCAACACCAGATGTTATGAACGTCTCCCAGAGCAAAGCTGGTGACTACTCGATAGTTCAGTGTGCCATGCTTTATGGCTTAGAATCGGGACTTTAACGATGTTTTGAATGTCATGGAGCATATGGGATGTTCCAGGAGTTGAAGTTAATATTTCAAGAAAATGCCCGAATTGAGAGATATGAAGTCTCCAATAAGTTCTACAGATGCAAGATGGAGGAGAATAGTTCTGTCAGTGAACATATACTTAGAATGTCTGGGTACCACAACCACTTGACTCAACTGGGAGTTAATATTCCTGATGATAGTTTCATTGACAGAGTTGTTCAATCACTGCACCAAGCTACAAAAGCTTCGTGATGAACTATAATATGCAAGGGATGGATAAGACAATTCCTGAGCTCTTTGCAATGCTAAAGGCTGCGGAGGTAGAAATCAAGAGGGAGCATCAAGTGTTGATGGTTAACAAGACCACTAGTTTCAAGAAAAAGGGCAAAGGGAAGAAGGGGAGCTTCGAGAAGAACGGAAAGCAAGTTGCTACTCAAGTGAAGAAGCCCAAGTCTGGACCTAAGCCTGAGACTGAGTGCTTCTACCGCAAAGGGACTGATCACTGGAAGCGAAACTACCCCAAGTATTTGGCAGATAAGAAGGATGGCAAAGTGAAAGGTATATTTGATATACATGTTATTGATGTGTAGCTTACTAATGCTCACAGTAGCGCCTGGGTATTTGATACTGGTTTTGTTGCTATTATTTGCAACTCGAAACAGGGGCTACGGATTAAGCGAAGATTGGCTAAGGACGAGGTGACGATGCGCATGGGAAATAGTTCCAAAGTCGATGTGATCGCCATCGGCATGCTACCTCTACATCTACCTTCGAGATTAGTTTTAGACCTGAATAATTGTTATTTGGTGCCAGCATTAAGCATGAACATTATATCCGGATCTTGTTTGGTGCGAGACGGTTATTCATTTAAATTAGAGAATAATGGTTGTTCTATTTATATGAGTAATGTCTTTTATGGTCATGCACCCTTGATGAGTGGTATATTTTTATTGAATCTCGATAGTGGTGATACACATATTCATAGTATTGAAGCCAAAAGATATAAGTTTAATAATGATAGTGCAACTTATTTGTGGCACTGCCATTTAGGTCATATTGGTGTAAAGTGCATGAAGAAACTCCATGCTGATGGGCTTTTGGAATCACTTAATTATGAATCACTTGATGCTTGCGAACCATGCCTCATGGGAAAGATGACTAAGATTCCGTTCTCTGGAACAATGGAACGAGCAACAGACTTATTGGAAATAATACATAGTGATGTATGCAGTCCGATGAGTGTTGATGCTCGTGGTGGGTATCGTTATTTTCTAACCTTCACAGATGATTTGAGAAGATGTGGGTATGTCTACTTGATGAAACATAAGTCTGAAACATTTGAAAAGTTCAAAGAATTTTAGAGTGAAGTGGAAAATCATCGTGACAAGAAAATTAAGTTTCTACGATCTGATCGTGGAGGTGAATATTTGAGTTATGAGTTTGGTCTTCATTTGAAACAATGCAGAATAGTTTCACAACTCACGCCACCTGGAACACCACAACTTAATGGTGTGTCCGAACATCGTAACCGCACTTTATTAGATATGGTACAATCTATGATGTCTCTTACTGATTTACCGCTATCGTTTTGGGGTTATGCTTTAGAGACGGCTGCATTCACATTAAATAGGGCACCATCAAAATCCGTTGAGACGACACCATATGAACTGTGATTTGGCGAGAAGCCCAAGTTGTCGTTTCTTAAAGTTTGGGGCACCGATGCTTATGTGAAAAAGCTTCAACCTGATAAGCTCAAACCTAAATCAGAGAAATGTGTCTTCATAGGATACCCAAAGGAGACTGTTGGGTACACCTTCTATCACACATCCGAAGGCAATATATTCATTGCTAAGAATGGATCCTTTTTAGAGAAGGAGTTTCTCTCGAAAGAAGTGAGTGGGAGGAAAGTAGAACTTGATGAGGTAACTGTACCTTCTCCCTTATTGGAAAGTAGTTCATCACAGAAATCAGTTCCGGTGATTCCTACACCAATTAGTGAGGAAGATGATCATGAAACTTCTTATTCAAGTTACTATCGAACCTCGTAGGTCAACCAGAGTAAGATCCGCACCAGAGTAGTATGGTAATCCTGTTCTGGAGGTCATGTTACTTGACCATGACGAACCTACGAACTATGAGGAAGTGATGATGAGCCCGGATTCTGCAAAATGGCTTGAGGCCATGAAATCTGAGATGGGATCCATGTATGACAACAAAGTATGGAATTTGGTTGACTTGCCCGATGTTCGGCAAGCCATAGAGAATAAATGGATCTTCAAGAAGAAGACTGACGATGGCGGTAATCTTACTATCTATAAAGCTCGACTTGTTGAGAAAGGTTTTTGACAAGTTCAAGGAGTTTACTACGATGAGACCTTCTCACCCGTAGCGATGCTTAAGTCCGTCCGAACCATGTTAGTAATTGCCGCATTTTATGATTATGAAATTTGGCAAATGGATGTCAAAACTGCATTCCTTAATGAATATATTAAAGAGAAGTTGTATATGATGCAACCAGAAGGTTTTGTCAATCCAAAAGGTGCTAACAAAGTGTGCAAGCTCCAGCGATCCATTTATGGACTAGTGCAAGCATCTCAGAGTTGGAATATACGCTTTGATAGTGTGATCAAGGCATATGGTTTTATACAGACTTTTGGAGAAGCCTGTATTTAAAAGAAAGTGAGTGGGAGCTCCGTAGCATTTCTGATATTATATGTGGATGACATATTGTTGATCGGAAATGATACTGAATTTCTGAATAGCATAAAAGGATACTTGAATAAGAATTTTTCAATGAAAGACCTCGATGAAGCTGCTTATATATTGGGCATCAAGATCTATAGAGATAGCTCAAGACGCCTAATTGGACTTTCACAAAGCACATACCTTGATAAAGTTTTGAAGAAGTTCAAAATGGATCAAGCAAAGAAAGGGTTCTTGCCCGTGTTACAAGGTGTGAAGTTGAGTCAGACTCAATGCCCGACCACTGCAGAAGATAGAGAGAAAATGAAAATCATTCCCTATGCTTCAGCCATAGGTTCTATCATGTATGCAATGTTGTGTACCATACCTGATGTATGCCTTTCTATTAGTTTAGCAGGGAGGTACAAAGTAATCCAGGAGTGGATCACTGGACAGCGGTCAAGAACATCCTGAAATACCTGAAAATGACTAAGGATATGTTTCTCGTTTATGGAGGTGACAAAGATCTCGTCATAAACGGTTACGACGATTCAAGCTTTGACACTGATCCAGATGACTCTAAGTCACAAATCGGATACGTATTTTTATTGAATGGTGGAGCTGTCAGTTGGTGCAGTTCTAAGCAGAGCATCGTGGTGGGATCTATGTGTGAAGCGGAATACCTAGCTGCTTCGGAAGCAGCAAATGAAGGAGTTTGGATGAAGGAGTTCATATCCGATCTAGGTATAATACCTAGTGCATCGGGTCCAATGAAAATCTTTTGTGACAATACTGGTGCAATTGCCTTGGCAAAGGAATCAAGATTTCACAAGAGAACCAAGCACATCAAGAGACGCTTCAATTCCATCCGCGATCAAGTCAAGGAGGGAGACATATAGATTCGCAAGATACATACAGACCTGAATGTTGCAAACCCGTTGACTAAGCCTCTTTCACGAGCAAAACATGATCAGCACCAAGACTCCATGGGTGTTAAAATCATTACTGTGTAATCTAGATTATTGACTCTAGTGCAAGTGGGAGACTGAAGGAAATATGCCCTAGAGGCAATAATAAAGTTGTTATTTATATTTCCTTATATCATGATAACTGTTTATTATTCATGCTAGAATTGTATTAACCAGAAACTTAGTGCATGTGTGAATACATAGACAAACAAAGTGTCCCTAGTATGCCTCTACTTGACTAGCTCGTTAATCAAAGATGGTTAAGTTTCCTAGCCATGGACATGTGTTGTCATTTGATGAACGGGATCACATCATTAGAGAATGATGTGATGGACTAGACCCATCCGTTAGCTTAGCACTATGATCGTTTAGTTTATTGCTATTGCTTTCTTCATGAATTATACATGTTCCTATGACTATGAGATTATGCAACTCCCGAATACCGGAGGAACACCTTATGTACTATCAAACATCACAACGTAACTAGGTGATTATAAAGATGCTCTATAGGTGTCTCCGATGGTGTTTGTTGAGTTGGCATAGATTGAGATTAGGATTTGTCACTCTGTATACCGGAGAGGTATCTCTAGGCCCTCTCGGTAATGCACATCACTATGAGCCTTGCAAGCAATGTGACTAATGAGTTAGTCACGGGATGATGCATTATGGAACGAGTAAAGAGACTTGCCGGTGACGAGATTGAACTAGGTATGATGATACCGACGATCGAATCTCGGGCAAGTAACATACCGATGACAAAGGGAACAACATATGCTTTTATGCGGTTTGACCGATAAAGATCTTCATAGAATATGTAGGAACCAATATGAGCATCCAGGTTCCGCTATGGGTTATTGACCGGAGATGAGTCTCGGTCATGTCTACATAGTTCTCGAACCCGTAGGGTCTGCACGCTTAACGTTCGATGACGATATGTATTATGAGTTATGTGATTTGATGTACCGAAGGTTGTTCGGAGTCCCGGATGTGATCACGGACATGACGAAGAGTCTCGAAATGGTAGAGACATAAAGATTCATATATTGGAAGGCTACATTCGGACACCAGAATGGTTCGGGTCATTTCGGATAAGTTTAGGAGTACCGGTGGTTATCAGACCCCCCCCCCCGCCCCGAAGTTATTGGGCCTCATGGGCCTAGTGGTGGAAGAGAGGAGGCAGGCCAAGAGGTTGCGCCCCCCGCCCTAGCCCAAACCAAATTGGACTAGGGCTAGGGTCCGGCCCCCCTTTCCTTCTCTTCTTCCTCTCCTTTCTTCTTCTCCTACTTGGACTAGGAAAGGGGGAAACCTACTCCTACTAGGAGTAGGAATCCCCCCTTGGGCGCGCCCCTTGAGGCCGGCCCTCCTACTCCTCCCCTCCTTTAAATACGGGGGAGGGGGCACCCCATAGACACACAAGTTGATCTTTAGCCGTGTGCGGTGCCCCCCTCCATAGTATTACACCTCGGTCATATTGTCGTAGTGCTTAGGCGAAGCCCTACATCGGTAACTTCATCATCACCATCAACACGCCGTCGTGCAGACGGAACTCACCCTCGGCCTCAACTGGATAAAGAGTAAGAGGGACGTCATCGAGCTAAATGTGTGCAGATCGCGGAGGTGCCGTGTGTTTGGTACTTGATCGATTGGATCGCGAAGACGTTCGACTACATCAACCACGTTACTTAGCGCTTCCGCTTTCGGTCTATGAGGGTACGTAGACACACTCTCCCCTCTCGTTGATATGCATCTCGTAGATAGATCTTGCATGATCGTACAAATTTTTTTAAATACTACGTTCCCAAACACCGTATATAAAGGAGGGGACGAGGGCCGGCCACAAGGGGCGCGCCCAAGGGGAGGCGGAATCCTACTCCTAGTAGGAGTAGGTCCCCCCCTTTTCCTAGTCCTAGTAGGAGAAGAAGGAAGGAGAGGAAGAAGAGAAGGAAAGAGGGGGCCGCCCCCTAGCCCTAGTCCAATTCGGTTTGGGCTAGGGGCACACCTTGGCCTGCCTCCTCTCTTCCACCATTAGGCCCATGAGGCCCAATAACTTCCCCGGGGGGGTTCCAGTAACCCCCGGTACTCCGAAACTTAACCGAAACGACCTGAACCATTCCGGTGTCTGAATGTAGCCTTCCAATATATGAATCTTTATTTCTCGACCATTTCGAGACTCCTCGTCATGTCTGTGATCTCATCCAGGACTCCGAACAACCTTCGATGCATCAAATCACATAACTCATAATACATATCGTCATCGAACGTTAAGCGTGCGGACCCTATGGGTTCAAGAACTATGTAGGCATGATCGAGACACATCTCCGGTCAATAACCAATATAGGAACCTGGATGCTCATACTGGTTCCTACATATTCTACGAAGATCTTTATTGGTCAAACCGCATAACAACATACGTTGTTCCCTTTGTCATTGGTATGTTACTTGCCCGAGATTCGATTGTCGGTATCATCATACCTAGTTCAATCTCGTCACCGGCAAGTCTCTTTACTCGTTCCGTAATGCATCATCCCATGACTAACTCATTTGTCACATTGCATGCAAGGCTCATAGTGATGTGCATTACCGAGAGGGCGTAGAGATACCTCTCCGATACACGGAGTGACAAATCCTAATCTCGATCTATGCCAACTCAACAAACACCATCGAAGACACCTGTAGAGTGTCTTTATAATCACCCAGTTACGTTGTGACGTTTGATAGCACACAAGGTGTTCCTCTGGTATTCAGGGGTTGCATAATCTCATAGTCATAGTGAAAGTGCGTTATATCGACTAGAGGGGGTGAATAGGCGATTTTTATGAATTCTTCACTGAGTAATTTGCAGGTGAGGAAATTCCATAGCAAAGAACTACTAGCAGCGGAATAAGTACTCAGAAGTAAACATAACAGAGCACAAGCATAGTCATCATGATGAAATGAAGACAAGCACAGACTATAGAAACGTAAACACATGATAACACAGGAGGAAGACAAACAGACTGACGAAATTGAACTGAGGAATTTGAGAAAGTCTTCAGTCAAAGTCTTCAAACACAGATATGAACAAGCACTCAACACATTTATGAGGAAATGAAAGAGTTGAGGAAATAGAACCAGTGAGCTTGGTGAAGACAATGATTTGGTAGACTAGTTCCAACTGCTGTCTCAGTTGTACGTCTGGTTGGAGCGGCTAGGTATTGAAACCTGAGGACACATAGTCCTCACTGTATTCTCCTTGAGCTAAGGTCACAGAGACCTCGCCCAATCACTCGTGTTAAGTCTTCAGGTGACTTCCGAACCTTCACAAACTTGGTCACTCGGCGATCCACAATTCCTCTTGGATGCTCTAAACCTTGACGCCTAACCGCCTGGAAGAAGCACAGTCTTCAAAGGTAACAAGCGTCGGATCCACGCAGGATCAATCTCTTCAGTGATGCTCAATCACTTTAGGTTTGTAGGTGTTTGGGTTTGGGTTTTCCTCACTTGATAATTTTCACTCAAAGTCCTCGGAGGATGGGATGCTCTAAAATGACAAGTGTCAGTTTGTCTCGGAGCAGCCAACCAGCTAGTGGTTGTAGGGGGTGGCTATTTATAGCCTAGGGAGCAGCCCAACATGATAAGACATAAATGCCCTTCAATTATATGACCGTTAGGTGAGTAGATATTTTGGGACAGCTGGCGCAAAGCACAACAACGGTCGAAAATTTGAGTATCAAATTCCTCAGGGCTATCATGTTCCTCACTGTGTAGGCAATCCGCACTGGCGAATTCCTAACTCCTCAGTCAAAATAAATTCCTCAGAGACCAGAAGAACTTCGTCTTTGTCACTGAAGAATATGACTGAATTGTATGAGATTTCCAATGGCTTCACTCGAAGGGATTGGTAGGTGTAGGATTTTGAGTCGAGCATCACATGGAAATTTTTCCTTAGTATTTCCTCGACCCCCTTTAACAGTATGGTGTTTCCTAAGACTCAAGAAAGAGAAAAAGAAACTACGAAAATAAAAGTCTTCACGCTTCATGTTCCTCGAATGAATACCAAGTCTTTAGGATTGCACCAATTTCTTTACTTTCAAAGTCTTCAGAAAGTCTTCAGAAGTCCAAAGTTTTCAGTCGAAGAACTTCATTTTTAGGGGTCGAATTTCTCTGTAAATATCAAATCCTCATAGACTTATAGACCTGTGTACACTCAAAAACACATTAGTCCCTTAACCTATAAGTCTTCAATACACCAAAATCACTAAGGGGCACTAGATGCACTTACAGTCTCCCCCTTTTTGGTGATTGATGACAATATAGGTTAAGTTTTCAACGGGGATAATCATATGAAGTGTAAATACTGATATTGAGGAATTTGATTGCAAGATATAGAAGAACTCCCCCTCAAGATGTGCATGGTGAGGAATTTTCTTTTGAAGCATTGCACACTTGAAAAGTAGAATCGTGGAGATCTCCCCCTATATCTTGTAATTCATACACGCATTTGACATACCATAATGAAGATTTTGAAATGCATGATGAAATATGGTGACTGATGTAATTCAAAATGCGTGCATTAACATATATGAGGAATAAGCATGTAGAAAAACAAATCAAAAGTATCAGAGCACCATCGGGTTTAAGTTTACAACTCGATCCAATAACATTTCAGAAGAATGAGAGTTGTAACTTAGCAAAAAAACGCCCATATAGACAGACCCGCTTGAAGACTAACTCAAAATTCTCCCCCTTTGTCATCGAGCGACCAAAAGGATCGAAAATGAGGACTAACGCCCCTGAAGAATATCAAGTTGATGAAGGAGCACCTGCATTGTTGGGGTCATTTGTCGTGGAAGGGCCTGCCGCAGTTTCGTCCAAGTCTTCATGCTCGTCGGTGTCGCGCGAGGAAGAATAGGAGCTGGACACCAAAGGAGGGACCTTGACCTTCTTGTATTTCTTCGGTGGAGGTGCAGACCAGTCAAAATCTTCCTTGAGACCCATTTTCTTGAGATGTTCTTCACCCTATAGATGTGATAGAATGGCCCGGGTGCGACCGAAGACTTCATGGAGGTAGTAATGGTTTTTCTTCACTGCATTGTGTGTAGCAGTCATGTTGTGAAGAAATGAACCAAACTGACTCTTAACCTATTTATGGTTTTGATCCACTTTCTGGTGAAGACTAAGTAGAAGCTCACGGTCGGTCATCACACGAGGAGTAGTGGCTTGGGGAGTAGACTTGGGTGCATTGGCAGCAGAGTCATGTGTGGCAGAGTCATCATTGGTGGAATAAGATGCAGCTTTGCGAAACTGACCATCCAATGGACGAATGCCTTCATTAATGACAGTAGGAGCCTTGACCTTTTCATCAGTTGAAGCAAAAGCCTGCTTGAGGACTTCAATCGGGGGCAAGTAGCTGAGGTGATTCTGCAAATCAGCTTGGTAGTTGAGTGAAGACCTTGTCCTGAGGAATCTCATGATCCAGGGTGCATAAGGCTTTAGCTCAAATGGTGAAAGTGCAGCATTTGCCAGAGTCCTCATGAAGAAATCGTGATAGTTGATAGGAATGCTATGGATGATGTTGAATAGCAGATTCTTCATGATGCCAACTATTTCCTCATCAGATGCGTCGTGGCCTTTGATGGGACTCATTGTCCTCGTCAGAATGCGATACACAATTCGAGGCACATATAATAATTCCTTCACGAGGAATTTGGTTCGAGGGGCCTGACCTGGCTTCAAAAGCTTCATCAGAACTTGCATGTAGTGATTTGTAAGCTCAGGTTCACTGTAGATGCAACGAGCAGCTTCTGTTGGGTAACGTAGCAGAAATTCAAAATTTTCCTACGCGTCACCAAGATCTATCTATGGAGAAACCAGCTACGAGTAGAAGGAGAGTGCATCTACATACCCTTGTAGATCGCTAAGCGGAAGCGTTCAAGTGAACGGGGTTGATGGAGTCGTACTCGTCGTGATTCAGATCACCGATGATCAAGTGCCGAACGGACGGCACCTCCGCGTTCAACACACGTACAGCCCGGTGACGTCTCCCACGCCTTGATCCAGCAAGGAGAGAGGGATAGGCTGAGGAAGACTCCATCCAACAGCAGCACAACGGCGTGGTGGTGGTGGAGGAGTGTGGCAATCCCGCAGGGCTTCGCCAAGCACCACGGGAGAGGAGAAGAACTTGGGAGAGAGGGAGGGGCTGCACCAAAGGCATAAGGTGTGTTTGGGAGGCCCTCCTACCCCACTATATATAGGGATCCCAAGGGGGGGTGCGCTAGCCCCTAGGAGATCCAATCTCCAAGGGGGCGGCGGCCA